>NW_027509175.1:6470000-6807500 GCF_051911475.1 Siphateles boraxobius
AGACTCTCCTTGCCGAGGGAGGCTTTGAGTTACGCCAGTGGGCCAGCACCCATCCAGACACAATCCGTCACCTCCTGGCTGCGGCAAGATCGGCTAGTCCTGAAAAGTGGATCGCCCAAGGTCACCCAGGTCAAGAAGAATCAGCCCTGGGCCTGCAGTGGGAATGTCGAGAAGAAACCTTATCTTTCAAGTGTCGAGAGGCTGTAGCCACTGAAGAAGTTGTCACTATGCGCTCCATCTACAAAGTGGTGGCAAGCCAATATGACCCCCTTGGCTTTCTAGTACCCTAAACCACCAGGGCCAAAGTGGTCATCCAACACCTGTGGGACAAAAAGCGGGACTGGGACGACCCTGCTCTGCCGGATCACTTGCTAAACGCATGGAGAGAGTGGGAGGACGAGTTACCTCACCTACAGAGCATAGCACTTCCAAGGTGTTACACCAGTCGTGAGTTAGACCCTCCTACCTGTGAACGTGAGATCCACGTGTTCTGTGATGCCTCAGAGTGAGCCTATGGCTCTGTGGCATACCTCCGAACCGAGAATCCTTATGGAGTTGTCCAAGTAGCTTTCGTCACTGCAAGATCCAGAGTTGCTCCAAAAAAGCAGCAGTCAATCCCTCGCTTGGAGTTAAGTGCTGCTCTGACCGGAGCACAAATTGTTTGGATCCTCAAATCTGAACTCACACTGCCCATCCAGCGGGTGGTGCTCTGGTCGGACTCTACTACCGTGCTCCAGTGGCTGCAGTCGGAGTCATGCTGATTCAAAGTGTTTGTTGGCACACGTGTTGCAGAAATTCAAGATCTAACCGAGGGTGACACATGGCGGTACGTGGACTCTGCACAGAACCCTGCCGACTACATAACACCTGGTAAACCTCTCGACACATTGACACCAGACAGCCACTGGGGTCAAGGCCCAACCTTCTTGTAGTGTGACACAGTCAAATGGCCAAAGTCCTCAGACTCAGACGGAGGCAGATCAGGGTGAAAAGCTCAAGAAACCTCTGTTCTGCGGCCTCACTACTATCACGCCAAGTCACCTCCCTGACGCTAAGCAGTTCTCTTCCTTCCTGACTGCCACAACTAAGACTCTACATGGGGCGGCCCCAGGCAACGTCACAGCCTACAGGCAAGCCCAGCTGACTCTGCAACAACAGGTCCAATGACCACAGGGACAAGCTCATTCGTGTTGGCCGACGTCTACGCCACAGTAACCAGCTGGAACTGAATACTGTTCACCCGGTGGTGCTGGATGCCAAACACCCTGTCACGCAGCTGCTCATCCAAGTGTATGATTACCGTCTGCACCATCCAGGCCCAGAGAGGGTCTTCTCAGAGATGCGCTGCAAGTATTGGCTACCAGGAGGGCGAGAGGCTATCCGCCGCTTTCAGCGCAAGTGCCAAGAGTGTCAGAAATGGCGCGGAAAGCCACAAATCCCTAAAATGGCAGACCTGCCCCCATCCAGAGTTCGACTTTTCAAGCCAGCATTTTACTCAACAGGAGTAGACTGCTTCGGGCCATACTCGGTAGTGAGGGAAGGAGGAGTGAAAAGTGCTGGGGAATAATCTTCAAATGCATGACCACCCGAGCTATGCATATCGATCTGCTCTCCAGTTTGAATGCAGACTCATTCCTCATGGCTCTGAGACGGTTCATCGCCCGCAGAGGAAAGCCGTTCGAGCTAATCTCAGACCAGGGGACTAACTTCAGAGGTGGCGATCGAGAGCTCCGGGAAGCATTCGCCGACCTTGCTCCAGACACCAAAGCTCAACTTGCCTCTCAGCAGATCGACTGGAAGTTTAATCCACCTAACGCCCCCCACTTTGGCGGCTGCTGGGAGCTCGAGATTTGCTCAGTAAAACAAGCCCTGCAAGTAACCCTTGGAGCTCAGCTTGTGACGGATGAGGTACTGAAAACCCTACTAGTTGAGATTGAGGGGATTCTTAACTCCAAACCATTAGGCTACACATCTGCAGACATCGCTATCTGCTACCTCCTACCAGAGGGTAGAATGGTGAAGTGGGTGTGTGGAGTCCTTCATGATGCTGACGGCCCTCCAAATACACTGAGCATTGTAGATGTCGTAGATTGGTGGGAGTGCAGTTCCTATGATCTTACTAGCTGTCTTCACTATTCGCTGCGGTCGGAGGCCCTGACTGAAACACTCTCTATAGTATCTCTGTAGAATGTGGCGAGGATGGATGGTGGGGGGCTTTCCTTGCTTTCTTGGCGCCACAGGAATTGGAGACTTTGATATGCCATCATCTGTGCAATATGGAGAGGGGGTACTTTTTATAGCAGGTTTGAAAACGGTCTGAAAAAATCTCTATCCCACTAAAACATTTGTCAGTAAACAAGAAATTTCCATATTCACTGCTATTATTAGACATGATGTAAATTATTCCCAAAATAAAACACTTGATGATAGGCCATTATCTATAGATTTTAGAGGGGGGAAACATATTTTGGCAGGTTGAAAATACGGTCTGAAAAAATCTGTATCCCACTACAACTTTTGTCGGGAAACAAGAAATGTGTCCATATTCACTGCTTTAATTAGACATGATGTAAAGTATTCTATTCACAAAATAAAACACTTGATGATAGGCAGGGGCGTGTCTAGGGGGAGGCTGGGGGAGGCAGTGCCTCCCCTAGGATAAGCCCTGCCTCCCCTGAGAAATTATCTGTCCATCTGATGATAAATTAAGATAAAAGTGGATTGTTTTGTGCATATTTTCCCATCGCTAGCGGAAGGGTCTGACCCAACAAAAATCCAGTTAGGCGCTGTTTGACAGTGTGCGCGTGCTTCGGACGTATACGCATAATAAAAGTGCATAATAATGTGAGAACAGAACACCAATTAAATGTTTACCTGTCAAAGCTTTAAAGCACGAGCAAATAATGAACTTTTGTGATTGCGAATAAGTGCAGTGTCCTGTGAGTTTAACTCTACAGCTGCATATACATGTGATATGAATGTACGTCGAGTATTGGGACTGCAGCTGATAGAATGTGCGCTGTAGCACGATACTATCATATTATACTATATCATATTTTAGTTTCCATGCGCTTAATGTGTTTCCACAACAATGTTAGTGAGTAAATCTACTGAAATGGCCAAATGATGAATGAGAGAAAGCCGTGTGCAGTGCGTATGCTATATGTAGAATATATTTAGTTGCTCAAGCAAGTGGTAAAATATTTAACCATGTATTTATATTAAAATCTGATTCGCAAACATTTTAAATTAAAACTTAAAATTGACAAAAACAGCAGACTCATTCCTTTTCTTTTGCATTTAAATTTTAATACAATAAATCTTGCATTTCACAAAGAACTTGGTTTTCCACCTCCACGAATGAGACTAGTATCGTTCATTATGTCGCCTTGTTGAGGTAAATTGTAGTCTTCCTTGCTTTACCCCGGTCTTAAAGTAAAAAGATGACTGTGAAAAATATAAGTATGCAATTAAATACATCTATCTAAGTCTATTTTGACTATAGATCTCAAAACTCCTCCAGTAGCCCCTTAAATAAAAAACGAACAGTCCTAACCAGAACGTTCATTAATTTTTTTTTTAACCTATTGCTTTTCTATTGGCCGTGATTGGGGGTGTGTCAGTCTGCTGCCGGATCACTTTAACAACCAGAGAGCGCAGCAGTCACAGTCACTCTGCACACAGACGATATAGATTTTGAATCTGTTGGCAGCTCGTGTTAAAAGTCTCACTGATCACAACTTTGTTCTTTTCTCATTTAATGCTAGTGTGTACTTATAAGCTTTTCCTGAAATTCTTGTGGTTGAACAGTCAAGTTTTGTGTGCACTTTTTTTGTCATTTTAGCAGGCTATTAATTTGTTGGGTAGCTCAGGCTGCTTAGCTAGCTGCTAGTCACTCACTTAAGTTGCTAGTCTCTAGTCACTGAAGTTGGCACTGACTGACTGAAGTCAATGAAGTAGGCTTTTGGATTTAATAATTAGACCAGTTTTTATTAAACATAAAAAATGCATAAGTGGCTCATTAAAAAACAGACACCTTGTCCTTCGCCCTCCATACAAGCTGTCTCTGTTGAGCTCAGCTCACCTGCTAGCAACAGTGAACATGATGTCTCTGACAAGCCCAGTACCTCTGCTTCCGACACCGAGCAGAGCCTTGTTGCATCCACAACGGTAAATCCTCCAAACGCATGTCCTCCACAAAATCCACATGCACCATCCTCCAGCTCTGCATCTGTGTCGGAGCCAGCAACAATCTGCCCTCCCCAAAACAGACAATCCTCCTCCAGCTCTAGCGTGTCTGTTCCCCCTGACTTAGATTTGTATAGCCCATCCCAGCCCAAGCTAAGTAGCTATCCTAAGCGCCCATTTGGACAGGCTCTCAGGTGTTTCAATGCGGGCTGGTATCAGTCTCGACCATGGCTCGAATATTCTCTCTTACGTGATGCCAGCTTTTGCTTTCCCTGCCGTAAATTTAGTGTCTCCAATTCAGAAAGAGATGACGCATTCACAAAAGTAGGCTACACCAATTGGAAAAAAGCGCTGATAAAAAACAGTGGTTTTCAGAAACATGCCTCCGGCACTGCGCATGTCAGAGCCATGTCTGCGTGGCAGGAATACCAGTGCCGGACAGAGACTGATAATACCATTGTTCACCAGCTTGGTCAAACTCACATAGAAAAAAACAGATATTATGTAAAAAGTATTGGGGAAGTTATTCAGTTTCTGGCGGTTAATGAACTTGCTCTACGTGGGCACCATCACGGGGGAGGGGATGAGGAAGGTCTTTTAATTCGGCTATTTGATTACACCCTCCAAAAAGACCCTAAACTCGCAGAGATTGCAAAAAGCATTCCCGAATACGCGAAATACACGTCCAATTTGATTCAGAAGGAGATAATTCAAACTCTTGCCAAAATGGTACTAAAAGACATCCAGACCAAATATGAGGAGGCCGACTCTCCTGGTCTTTGTATTAAAAGTGATGGTACCAGGGATCGGTGTAACATTGAGAATTTGTCAGTCATCATTAGATTTGTCCGCAACTCAATCCCAGAGGAACACCTAATCGGCCTCATTGAATTGAATCAGCTTGATGCTGAGTATGTGTGTGACTAAATTCTGTCTAATCTGTCTGACCTGGGTTACAATGGTGACAATTTAGTGTCTCAGTGTTATGATGGTGCTTCTGTCATGTCAGGAGTGAGGGGCGGTGTGCAGGCTTTGCTGCAAAACAAAGTGGGTAAAGATATCCCATATGTGCACTGCTACAACCACCAACTCCATTTGGCAGTGGTACATGCAATGCATGCAGAACCTGTGGCAAAGAAGTTCTTTGACTGGTCCACTTCACTAAACACATTTTGTCACAGACATTATGTTGCAAATAGATGCAGTACACCCACACTGAAAAGACTATTAGAAATTCGCTGGACCAGTCATTATGATGTCACCAAGTCTATTGTTCACAATGAGGATGTCATCAGGAGGCTTCTGTCTGAGATAGCAGAGGATGACAGTGCTCCATTTGACATTAACACAGAGGCATGTGGTCTTTTGACTCAGCTTAACAGACAGAACTTCTTTGACACTGGCAAATTTCTTCTGCATGTGCTTGGTGCGCTGAAGCCAGCCAATTCAACTCTGCAGTCCCAAACAGTGGATTTGTGCACTGCAGGGGAAGTGGTGACAGCTTCCCTGGGCACACTGAAGGAGATGCGATGCGACTCATTCTGGGAGGAGCATTTCTCTCAGTGTGGAAGTAGGCCTACCAACCCACCTAAAAGAAGACGGATAGTTCATTCACAACTTGTCAGTAGTGTTATCTTGTCTACAATAGGGCATGGTGGTGACTCTGATGACCAAACTGCTCCTAATCAGACTTTTAAAAGGGCTATGTTCAACATCCTTGATAGGGCTATTGTGGAGATGGAGACGAGATTCTCTCAAAGAAATTTTGATTTAATGAGGGCAACATCATTTCTCCTACCAAAATCAGCATCTTTCCTTGACCCTTCTCTCCTGAAGCCACTTCAAGTGCTTGCAGGCACAGAGCAAAACAGTATGACCTTGCAAAATGAAATTGCTGTGGCAAAAGCAATGTTGCTCAATAAACTGTCCACTGATGCTAACCTCTCTGAAGTATGCAAGTGCATTCAGCAGTACAAAGAGGCCTTCCCCATTTTGCATAAGCTGTATGTCACAGCACTCATCATAGGTGTGTCCTCAGCTGCATGTGAAAGTTCTTTTTCTACCTTGAGCCGCATTCTCACCCCTCTCCGAAGATCAATGCTGCATTCAAGGAAGAGAGATTTGGTCATTTTGGCACACGAAAAGAAAATCACAAAAGGTCAGGACATGAATCGATTTGTTTCTGAATTTGCCAAGACTAGCCGCAGACTGGTCCTGTAGATAGGATACACTGGATGTATCAGGGACCTGATTAAATCCATGAATAAGTACCACTAAATATATATATATATATATATATATATATATATATATATATACAAAAAAAAGTTATGTTGCCTCTGCTAATCATATCATAATTTCAATTCTTATAGTTTCACAAAAAATAGCTTTTATTTCAACTCTCTAGGTCTCCTGACCCCCTGCATGTAGCCTAATATGTTTCCTTTTATCTAGGCCTACATTTTTACATTTATTCATTTAGCAGACACTTTTATCCAAAGCCACCAGAGAATAACATTCAAATACTGTTCTCATACTGTTCAAATGAGCATATCAAAATTGTTTACCTGGGACCGCATTCACAAAGAATCTTATAAGAGGCTACAAGTAGCTACTAACTGGCGAAACTCACAAACGTCTTCTCACAAGCAAACACAGGCAATCACCGTGATCTGATATATATGAATCTGTCAATAATAATATCATCATCATCATATTATTAATGTTGACCTGGTTTGATTAACTTTTATTTGATAGCCCTATAGTCTAATAGGGGCCCTGTGCCTATCTCTGGGTTCCTCGCTTAGAAAAAGATCTGCACTAAAACAGATTGTGTGTAGTATAGCTTAATTTTGCGCCGATTTTTTCAATTGTTTATGTTGGCCCCCAAACAAGCCAAATGCCCCTCCAAACATGACATCCTGGTACCCCCTCTGATGATAGGCCATCATCTGTAGATTTTAGAGGGGGGATACATATACTGGCAATTCGAAAATACGGTCTGAATTTTTTTTATCCCACTACAACTTTTGTCGGGAAACAAGAAATGTGTCCATATTCACTGCTGTTATTAGACATGATGTAAATTATTCACAAAATAAAACACTTGATGATAGGCCATCATCTGTAGATTTTAGAGGGGGGATACATATTTTGGCAGGTTGAATATACAGTCTGAAAAAATCTGTATCCCACTACAACTTTTGTCGAAACAAGAAATGTGTCCATATTCCCTGCTGTTATTATACATGATGTAACGTATTCACAAAATAAAACACGTGAAGATAGGCATCATCTGTACAATCACTTTTTGTGTATGACATTGACCAGCCTACTAATTAAGTGCAATACATTATTAAATAATTTTGATAATAATTCACCATAATTTAATATCCAAAGGCTGTTTGCTTTATGAGTGAAACGGTATGGTCGTCTTGGTTTTTCAGTAACTAGACATTCTCAATTCAGTGCAATGAAGTTCGATCGTTAGCCTTCAGAAGAATAAAATAATTAATTTTGATAGATGGGCCACGTGATAGCTGCACGTCTTTGCTAAACCTCGTTGATAAAACAACAATAGTAAAACGATAACTTAAACAATTCACGTATTATCGTTACATTTACCTTGGTCAAACCAATGGCACACGTTCTGCTGAATGCGAGCGCGCCACCGCGACCGGGGATACATTTCCATTCAGGGTAAGTACCTTGGCACGACACCTGTCAGGTATCCATGGTAGTCACGTGACTGCAAAGTATGAATTATCCGTGTGTTGGGGAAAAAACAACACAGGTTAAACACTCGCTACAGACACACCCCCGCTCCTTTTTGCGGAGAAAGAAGGATAGGATAGGCTGCACCATTCGAACACCACCAGGCTGAGGAAATGGTCTCCTATTGAAGGTGAGAACTGAGTTTTCGTTTGGGTTGAACCCATAAGTAAAGCTAAAACGAATGCTGGACTGGTATGTTTATGCGGTAATTTAGGCTTGTATTAGTTTCAAGGCATCCATTTAGCATTAGCCTATTTAGTTTTGGAATAACAAATTTAAATAGAGATCATTTCCGACTAACTAGCGCGATTCAGTGAAAAGGTGTTCGGTGGTGGGGAACAGTGAAATGGTAGGCTAGTATGTCTAATGCGTTACTGATATCCTATAAAGTTAAAAAAAAAATATATATATATATATATTTTTTTTTTTACTTTATAGGATATCAGTAACGCATTAGACATACTAGCCTACCATTTCACTGTTCCCCACCACCGAACACCTTTTCACTGAATCGCGCTAGTTAGTCGGAAATGATCTCTATTTAAATTTGACAATGACAATGATTCATAACTATTGACAATGATTCATGACAATGATTCATAACTATTTTGTTTTGGCGAATGTCAGACTAAAATATGATAATTATGTAGGCTACAGTGACAATTAACATGCTGGATTTAAATGATGCTGTTTATTGTTTTTTTCCCCTGTGTGTGTGTGTTAACTAAAATATTTCTTTTTTTCTTTCTTTCAAAATCAGTCTTAGCTACATGCCTAATTATATAGTTCTAAATTATGAATATTTTAAAGTAGGCTACTGCACGCATTCTGTGTATTATAAAGTCTGCATTCAAAGTCTACGTTAGCTCAAAACGTAGCCTAGTGAGACGTAGGCCTAATCATCTTTTTTTTCTGAATATAGTCAATGCATCACTAATTACAAGTGTTAGTCACTCTTCGAGGACAGCTAGTGATCCGAACTATTATTTTAAAGTGAAAACTATATTCAGAGTAAAAAAAAGTCCATTGCTCACTTCTCACTGAGATTTTACATTTGACACCGAGTGAAGCTCCTTTCGGAGCGCGTATTGTTTTCAGAGAAACACGCGATCAACGAAAAACGAAGCCTCGCTTTCTTTCCAGTCACGTGAATGTTTCACTTTGCGAGTCGGAATGTTTGAACCCAGACCACTACTCTAAATGTTTTTGGAAGTGTAAGTCCATTTACTAACTTTTTTTTTTTTTAAATAATCCTATTACATGATCATTCTGACACATAGGCCTAAACAGCAGAAACCATAAAATAATTAGACCATCATTTACTTGCATCAAGCAACTCTTTTGGCATTTTTGGAATTAGTATTAATATAATTGTTACATTTAATTTATTGCCACACTTTACTATCTGATTTATATTGTCAGAAAACTGAACATTTAGCGTTGTCAGGCTTTTATTAACGGTGCTGCACACTCAGCTACTCATAAATATGGTTGCTATAAATTTGACCTGTCACAAGATGGCGCTGTTTTTGACACTCTTGATGCTTCTAATCTTTTCCCGAAACATACAGGGGAAAGCCTTAGGAGGATCATTTGAACATCCCTACATCTCAGACATGTGAATGTTGTGATTAGAAACTAATAAGCAATTCTTTATAAATTGTCATAGTTAGTTATTAGTTCTTAATTATGCCACTCTCATTACATAATTATTGATGAACTAATAAGGACATATCTCATTCCTAAATTTGATATTACTTACTGATTAGTTCATCTTGTTTCCACATTAGGGTAACACTTTCTATGAAGTCCATGCTTATAATAAATTATAGCCCCATTAATACTTATAATTATTACTATTTTATAAATATATTTATAAAGACTCATTAAGATCAATACTACATTATAAGAACAGTTATAGTTGCATTTAGATATACTTAAGTCATGCATTTGCTTTTTCAATGAGCATGCTTATAATTAATTTTACACTGATTTATTAATGATCAAATATAAAATAGTTCCAGAGATATCTTCTAGCCATACGCATGTCATGCTATCAGGATGGAAGACAGGAAGCAAATGCAAGTCGACAATTTATTGGAATCCGGGAAACACAAAGTCACAAGACAACGGGCGTGGAATGATGGCGCAGGGACTTCAATGGCCAGGACCAGAACCGGATGAGATGGTGCGGTGAATGAAGGTGAAACAGTCCAACGTGAAGACGGTGAAAGACGAAACTCCAAACACGGCAATGATGATCACAGGACACGAACAGGAGGGCAGACAGGAACGTGACACCGACAGGGAAGACATCAAACAACGATCTGACAAAAGGGATGAGACAACGGTAAGTATATATAGAGTGGTGTGATGGGCTGCAGCTGGTGAATGAGAAGATGATCAGCTGGAGTGGATTAGGCATTGACACACAATCACACCCACAGCGCACGTGCATGCATACAACAACAAAAACACGCGACGAGAAGGAAACAATGAATTTGTATACCGTGACAGTACCCCTCCTCCTAAGAACGCCTCCTGGCGCTCTCAGACTCCCTTACCTGTCGATTGTAATCATCGATGAGGGAGTGATCCAGAATGTCTCTAGCAGGTACCCAACCTCTCTCCTCCGGACCGTAACCTTCCCAGTCCACCAAGTACAGAAACCCGCGTCCCCTCCGCTTAGAGTCCAGAATGCGATTGACCGAATATGTGGTCCCCCCATCTACGAGTCGCGGTGGGGGAGGAACCGGGACTGGCGGGTGAATACGAGAATGAAACACAGGCTTAATTTTGGAGACATGAAAAACGGGATGAACCCTCCTGTACGCTGGAGGTAAATTGAGGCGGACTGCCACCGGACTAATGATCTTGGCGACAGTGAACGGGCCAATGAATTTGGGAGCCAGTTTATTAGAAACGGAGCGGAGCGGAATGTTTCTTGTTGACCAACGACGTATACGGGAGGCTTCGACCGGTGGCGATCGGCCTTGGCCTTGGTGCGCGCCCCCACCTGGAGTAGAGTCTCACGGGCTCTAGTCCAGGTGCGGTGACACCTCTGGACGAAGGCGTGAGCGGAGTGGACCGCGACCTCGGATTCCAGACTGGGAAAAATTGGTGGCTGGTAACCTAAACTACACTCAAACGGAGATAGGCCCGTGGCCGACACTGGTAATGTGTTGTGGGCGTACTCCACCATGGAGAGTTGTTGGCTCCATGAGGAAGGATTCTTGTAAACCAGACATCGTAACACCCTCTCCAGATCCTGGTTGGCTCTCTCGGTTTGGCCATTGCTCTGGGGATGAAACCCTGAGGACAGACTAACCGTCGCTCCCAGTAATCTACAAAACTCTCGCCAAAATTTGGACACAAACTGGGGACCCCTGTCGGAGACCAGGTCCATCGGGAGGCCAAGAAGGCGAAAGACGTGGTCCACGACTGTCAACGCTGTCTCCTTAGCTGAGGGTAATTTGGGTAAGGGAATAAAATGAGCGGCCTTCGAGAACCGGTCCACCACGGTCAAAACGACTGTGTTACCCTGGGAGGGCGGGAGGGCGGTAATAAAATCTAGAGCCGATATGGGACCAGGGTCTTGAAGGGACTGGCAGCGGTTGAAGTAACCCATCTTGGGGTCGATTAGAAGTCTTACCAGTGGCACAAACCGAGCAAGCCAAAACAAAACTGTGAATGTCACGAGCCATAAGTGGCCACCAGAATCGTTGCTTGACTAAAAAACTAGTGCGATTAACTCCTGGATGGCAAGCCACGTTGGAACAATGACCCCACTGAATGACGTCAGACCGTAATCCCTCCGGCACAAATAAACGATTAGGTGGGCAACCGGGCGGAGGCGTTACCCCTTCTAAGGCCGTCTTGACCTTCGATTCGACCTCCCATGTGAGTGTGGAAACAAATAGGGTTTCGGGTAAAATGCACTCGGGAGTAACCGGGCGTTCGGAGCGATCAAAAATGCGAGATAAAGAGTCGGGTTTGATGTTCTTAGAACCCGGGCGGTACGAGAGAGAAAAATCAAAACGACCGAAAAAAAGTGCCCACCGAGCCTGCCTGGAGTTCAATCTTTTAGCAGTTCTGATATACTCTAGGTTCTTGTGGTCAGTCCAGACGATAAAAGGTACCCCCGACCCTTCTAACCAGTGGCGCCATTCCTCCAATGCTAACTTGACTGCCAACAACTCCCTGTTACCAATGTCGTAATTATGTTCGGCTGGGGATAAGCGATGAGACAAAAACGCGCAGGGATGCATCTTATCTGCAGGAGAGCGTTGGGACAGCACTGCACCTACCCCCACCTCTGACGCATCGACCTCCACCACGAACTGAGGTGAAGAATCAGGGGCAATAAGGATGGGGGCTGAAACAAAGCGGCCTTTCAGTTTGGCAAACACAGCTTCAGCTGTGTCTGATCACCTGAACGTCGTTCTGGGGGAGGTCAAGGCGGTCAGAGGTGCGGCTAGTTGGCTGAAGTTGCGAATGAAACGCCAGTAGAAATTGGCGAACCCCAGAAACCTCTGTAGGGCCTTACGGGAATCTGGACTTGGCCACTCTACCACAGCCTTAACCTTCTCAGGGTCCATACGCACTCCCTCAGACGAAATGATGTACCCTAGGAAAGGAACAGACTGTGCATGAAAATCGCATTTCTCCGCCTTGACAAAAAGCCCATTCTCTAGCAACCTCTGAAGCACTCGTCGGACGTGTTGCACATGTTCCTGGAGAGAAGCAGAAAAAATCAATATGTCATCCAGGTAGACATATATGAACTGATCTATCATGTCTCACAACACGTCATTGACCAATTCCTGGAAGACTGCTGGGGAGTTGGACAGCCCGAACGGCATGACCAAATATTCAAAGTGCCCCCTGGGGGTGTTAAAAGCAGTCTTCCACTCATCCCCCTCCCTAATGCGGACCAAATTATAAGCGTTACGTAAATCCAGTTTTGTGAAGATGGACGCTCCCTGCAACCTCTCGAAGGCAGAAGACATCAACGGCAAAGGATAAGTATTCTTTACTGATGTTGTTCAACCCCCGGTAATCAATACATGGTCGCAGAGACCCGTCCTTCTTCCCCACAAAAAAGAACCCCGCCCCCGCTGGAGAAGAGGAAGGTCGGATGAACTTGGTTGCTAGAGAATCAGAAATATATTTCTCCATAGCCTCCCTCTCTGGGACAGAAAGCGAATATAACTTGCCTTTGGGCGGAGACTTACCTGGTACTAAATCTATAGCACAGTCATAGGGACGGTGCGGAGGAAGAGAAGCAACACGAGACTTACTGAACACCTCCTTCAGGTCATGGTACTCCGTGGGCACGTTAGACAAATCCCCTGCTTCCTCCTGAAACATAGAAACAGAGACAGACGGACAGGCAGACACAAGACAAGACTTATGACATTCCTTGCTCCACTCCAGCACGACGTTATGATGCCAGTCTATGCGAGGGTTGTGACGGAGGAGCCAGGTGTAACCAAGGACGAAGGGTGTCAGGGGTGAATCCAGTAAAAAAAAGAGATAGTTGCCAGAAGTGATGAGTGTGATGTCCTCAGTGATGAATGAAATGGTGGGGAGATTCTGACTGTTCAGTGCATGTACAGCGATTTTGTGAGTGAGGGGCTTGAAGGGGATTTAAAGCTTGTGTGCGAATGTATAGTCCATGAAATTACCCTCAGCCCCGGAGTCCAGAAGTGCCTTGCAGTTGTTCTGGTGCACTGACCATCTTAGTCTAACCGGGAGGAGCGTGGATGTTGATGAGGTCTTTTCGGCGGAGATCCCACCCGATAGTAGCCTCATGCTTACTATCGGGCTTGGCCTTTTAACGGGCAGTTGTAGGCAAAATGTCCCGTACCTCCACAGTAAAGACAGAGGCCCTGGGTCCTCCGCCTCTCCTTCTCCTCCCGGGAAAGCCGAGCTCGCCCTACCTGCATGGGTTCGTGATCGTAGACAGGGCTGACCGCGTCCCCGCCGCTGAACCGTGGACCCTCGGCTCCGCCAGGCGTGCGGGTGGACAATGCTCGTCGTTCGACTCTGGATAGTCGAGCGTCCACTAGAGGCTGACATTTTTTCGGGAATCCCACGGGTCACGGGATTCCCGTGGGATTCCTGCAGGATGGGAGTCATCTTTGCTATCAATCACGGGATTTGGACGGTACAGGATAAATGGTTAACGGGAGCAGACGGGAGCGGGAATCAACCAATAGCAAAGACGACAAAAAAAGAAAAAAGTAAATGCATCATTTTGTAGTTTCCTTTTAATACGCCTACAATGTAACGCAATTAAAAAATAACTACACGACCCAGCCGTCCCAAAAGCCATCAGTGCTTTTTGTCACGGCTTACCGCCGAAATTCAAAGAGTAGTGATGGAGGGAGCTAACAGCCGCGGAGAAGTCGATGTGGCAAAAAATGATTTACAGCGCAAAGTCAGAAATGACATGTCTATTAAGTTCAAAGAACTAGTCGGAAAGTCTGAAATATTAATTAAGTTTATGAGAGTAGAATGTGACGGTGATAGCACAATGTACGCTGCTTGTAAGACATGCTTAGTCTTAGTCAAGTACGCAAGTGATTCAGGGACGAGCGGTCTGAAGAGGCACAATTGCAAGGCAAATTCGGGAAAGAATCAGGCAAGCATCGCTTCGTTCATCAAGCGAAAATTGCCGTATATGGGAGCGGTACAGGAGCGGGAGTCAGTTTAAACAGGAGCGGGATGGGATTGGGAGTCAATTTACCAGGAGCGGGATGGGATGGGATTATTTTTTAAACTATGGTCTGGGAGTGGGACGGGACAAGATTTCTTTCTATGGGAGTGGGACGGGACAGGAGTGAAAATCCACTCCGTGTCATCCTCTAGCGTCCACCCGCAACGCTAACTCGAGTCCATTTAAAGAAGTGGGGAGGTCCAGGGCGTAGATCTCCTTCTGGACGCGGTCAGCCAACCCATGCAGGAACATGTCCCACTGCGCCTCCTCGTTCCATTGACACTCTGCCGCCAGGGTCCGAAATTCGATTGAGAAATCTGAGACCGACCTGTCCCCCTGCCGCAGGTCGGCCAGTACTCTAGCCGCCTCTCTTCCCGCGAGCGCTCGGTCAAATACCAGTCTCATCTCGGCGGAGAGTGTCTGGAACGAGGCGCAGCATGGGTCTTGGTTCTCCCACACCGCTGTTCCCCATAGCGCCGCTCTTCCAGTCAAGAGGGTCAAAACGAAGGCCACCTTGGCCTGTTCCGTCGAAAAAGTTCTGGGTTGGAGTGCAAAGTGCATAGAACATATCGTCAAAAATGATGTACAATGTGTAGACTCACCCGAATACGACTCTGGTACTGGCAGGCGGGGCTCCGACTGGAGAGGGTTCTCAGGTGGTGTGGGGGGAACAGCTGGTGTGGGCGGCGCAGTGGGAGCTCGTAGATGTTGGATCTGCTGGGTGAGCTCGGACACCTGCGCCACCAAGGATTGAATTGCACGACCCGTGTCGTTGATATTCCTCTCTTGGGAATCCATCCTTCTAATACTGTGGTGGATGAATTCTTCAAATGACGCGGCTGACGCACTCGCTGCTTCCATTGTACGGTCAGATCGTTCTGTCATGCTATCAGGATGGAACACAGGAAGCAAATGCAAGTCGACAATTTATTGGAATCCGGGAAACACAAAGTCACAAGACAACGGGCGTGGAATGATGGCGCAGGGACTTCAATGGCCAGGACCAGAACCGGATGAGATGGTGCGGTGAATGAAGGTGAAACAGTCCAACGTGAAGACGGTGAAAGACGAAACTCCAAACACGGCAATGATGATCACAGGACACGAACAGGAGGGCAGACAGGAACGTGACACCGACAGGGAAGACATCAAACAACGATCTGACAAAAGGGATGAGACAACGGTAAGTATATATAGAGTGGTGTGATGGGCTGCAGCTGGTGAATGAGAAGATGATCAGCTGGAGTGGATTAGGCAATGACACACAATCACACCCACAGCGCACGTGCATGCATACAACAACAAAAACACGCGACGAGAAGGCTACAATGAATTTGTATACCGTGACAACGCATGGTATTGCTTATAGCAGTTTGAAATACTTTTAAAAATATTGTTGCAGCATTGTTTTGCTAGTATGTAACTGTCACAAAACCGAAGGAAACAGACAGGTGAGTGATATCAACAGGTTCTTAATTGAGAGCATGGGTGGAAATGATAGGAACCAGGCTATGGTGAATTGATGGAGACAGGGAAATGCAGATGATGATTTAACTTGCTCTAGATCAGAGGTTCTCAAACCTGTCCTGGTGTACCACCAGCCCTGCACATTTTGTATGTCTCCCTATATCTGATACACCCATTTCAGGTCTGGCAGTCTCTACTAATGAGCTCATGAGTTGAATCAGGTTTGATAGATGAGGTGAGGAGGTGATATCTGGTGAGGTCGGTGTGTCTGGTTAACTGACGAGTCCAGACAATGATGGGGAGGAAAGTGACTGAAGATATAGGGTGTGATAATGAGGATGATGGCTGGCTGGTGCAGGTGATAGAGGAGTGTAATCAGGTGTGAGCCAGGGAGGATGACGGGAAGTGTAGTGCTGAGGGTGACTGAGCTGGTGACTGTGATAGTAACATTAAAGGGTAACTAAACCCCTGGTCAGAGCCTGACTCCACCCACTGGCAATATTTGAAAAATGCTGGAAAAGTGGGCAGAGCCCAGGAGAGGGGGGGCGTGCACCTGAGACGCGTCTTTCTATAGGCAAGGGTGTGGTTAACTGGTTGATGCTTACGTCATGAACCACCGCAACATCCAATAGGAAAATTCAACTGCAGTAGCCACCGTTCAACCTGAAGAGGGCAGCACTCAGACGTTTTTACACCATATATTGTAGAATTAAAACACTTTAAACCCAAATGTCCAAAAAATTACTTGAATCAATGAACAGCAATAATAAAGCCCCAGACTTACGGATCATTAACTAAAAAAAGTTGGTTTAGGGTTTAGTTACCCTTTAAAAAAGAAACATTTTTTTCCAACTGTTTGTATTAATGATTTCTGTGTTTTCCCCCTATTATATCATTACAGGAATTGTTGTTCATTAGTTACATTGACAAGTAAACAACTTAAAATGTATAATAAGCACATCTTCACATTTCTTAACATTTGCTAGGAAAATTGGATCCTATGATTTCACTTGCCTTAAAGCCATCAATGATGCATTTATAGAGGTTAGTAACTGTATTATCACTCACAATAAGTATTTATAAGAACACAATATGACTATTAATTACAATATATTCCCCTATTTGACAGAAATAAATCTGAATAACAAAAAAGTAATTGTAACTATAACTTAATAATATTACGGCAATGCATGTGACCTTTACATTCATGGAACCATGACTGACAATCAGTGTTTAATGGATTATGAGCAAGCACATTGAAAATGCAAATGACTTAAATAACGTAATTATAAAGATAATATAAATGGAATTATAACTGTTCTTATAATGCAGTTGGTCATAATGAGTTTATAAAAATACTTATAGAATAGTAATAGGCCTACTTAAGTATAAATGGAGGTATAATTCATTATAAGCATGGACTTAATAAAAAGTGTTACCCCAATGAGTCAATAGTGGTAGCTGAAGTGTTAATATGTGTTCTACTCATTTGTCCGTCATTACTTCCTGCATAGTTACCTATTAATGACGGACCATTGTTCTAAAGTGTTACCAAAACATCGTTTAAAAAATAGTGTAGTCCGCCAGAAAGATATAGAGCATGTGTGCTATGTTCACATTGTGAGTTTAGATATAGTGATTAATCATATTTTGTGGTTGTAGATTGTAAATTCAGAATTCATCATAAAGTCCTTTTTTGTGTTTCTCCCCAGAATTCTCAATATTCAAATCTCTTTTGAGTATCTGGAATAAGCGTCCAGCAAATATGGCAAAGCAAAGGCAACTCCAGTGCTTCTTTTTCTTGGGAGCAGTATTTGTCACATTCTTCATCATTTTCTGGAATGATTTGAGATATGAGACTTTTTACCCACACACGGCTTCATCACAAGATTTCACACACCTCAAACTGCGTCAAGCACATCGTAGACGCATGATAAGAGAGCTTTGCTCAGCCAATAGCAGCCTGAATTTTGCAGAGAAATTAATCCGATTTGACCAAATTCCAAATAAAGCCCTGGACCATCTCATTGTGGATGATCATCATGGTGTTATTTACTGTTTTGTACCAAAGGTAGCATGTACCAACTGGAAACGAGTCATGATTGTGCTCAGCCAGAACCTGAAGCCAGCTAATGGAGCTCCATATCTGGATCCTCTTGACATACCTTTACCGGTAATACATAATCATACAGTACATAAGACGTTGAACAAGCTTTGGAGGCGCTATGGTCGTTTCTCACGTCCACTAATGCATCACAAACTAAAGAATTACACAAAGTTCCTTTTTGTACGGGATCCTTTTGTACGTCTTATTTCTGCTTTCCGGAACAAATTTGCTGTGCCAGATGAGTATTTCTATACGGAGTATGCCTCCACAATGCTTCAGCGTTATGCTAATATTTCATCCCCCCCTGATTCTGCTCAAGAGGCCTTCGCAGCAGATATCAGACCGTCCTTTACTCACTTTATTCAGTACCTGTTAGATCCACTGACTGAGAAGGAGAATCCATTCAATGAACACTGGCAGCAGATGTACAGACTCTGCCATCCGTGCCAAATTGACTATGATTTTGTTGGAAAGCTGGAAACTCTTGATGATGATACAAAACATTTGTTGAGGATTCTTGGGCTGGATAATCATATTCACTTTCCCCCAGGGTACGAAAACAGGACAGGAGTAGACTGGCTTCGAGACTGGTTTGCAAGCATTTCCATAGCTGACAGGAGAAAGCTGTACAATCTTTATGAAACAGACTTTAAATTATTTGAATACGAGAAACCTGAGACCCTTCTGGACGAGTGACAATTATTGCTTTTTGTTCTTTCTGATTTTGCATTACTTATATACCTCATGAAGAAATTTTGAAAATGCGTCCTGTCTCGACTTTTTGATTATTTTAGGAACGTCTTTGACCGCTTCAGAGTGGCTGTCTATGGGCATGCACAAACATGTCCTTAAAGCAACCCTTAACGTTCGTTTTCAAAACTGTGCAACTCACCAAGTGTTAGTGGTGTTCGTTGATGTTTAAAAACAAATATATCGGCGCAATGTATGATTGCAATCCGTGTTATTTGCTATAGTGGAACTATTTTTTCAGATACCTCACAACCGCGAATAAACTTCCGCTCGATATTTGAGTCTGAAGCGTTAGCACACTCCCGACCACTTGATGGCAACAACTACTTTGCCATACAAGGACGCTGTACGGAACACAGGAGGTCTAGCCTTTTGAGAGGAGTAGAAACAAGGGGGTAATCCATCAGCCAGAAACTGAAGCCTCGCGGGAGGCGCCATTGTAGCAGAACGGGTTGCCAGAAGCCATCAGACAGGAAGTGCAATAATTGGGCTTCAGTCTTCTCCGTTGAAATCAATGGGGTCGCTGTGTCCATTTCTTTTACTGTCTATGAGTAGAACCGAGCGAAAAAGACTACAACAAAATGTAAACAGCCCTTTTCCGTTTCCGTTAGCGCAGTAATATCAACGAGCAATGAGTCCTCCAACAAAAATCAATGCGATTTTACAAAATGCCAAATAAAACACGACAGAAACTGTATTTTGGCTATGCTGCTTGTTTTGGAACATCAACGAACACCACTAACCACTCGGTGAGTTGCATAGTTTTGAAAACAAACGTTAAGGGTTGTTTTAAGGACATGTTTGTGCATGCCCATAGACAGCCATTCTGAAGCGGTCAAAGACGATTCTAAAATAATCAAAAAGTCGAGACAGGACCCATTTTCAAAATTTCTGTGTTCACCACTGTAATTCATCCAAAACAAACTACAAAACGGACTCGAGGTGTTAATTACCAGAATTATCCATTAAATTCAGACTCTTGTTTTATGATAACCTAGGTTATTTTTTTCTAGATTTTTAACATTCTAACCTACTTTGATTTTCGAAGCTATATAGTCTACTTTTTCTTGGTGATCAGGTCAAGCAACTGTTAAAAACTGTCACAGTGATGATTTTTAAAATATGATTGATACATGTGATATTTTTCTTTATCCAAGTCAACAGGCTTATATTTCACACAGTAGTTTGTTGTTTAATTATTGCAATTAAAGCTTTTTTAACTTTCAATATTCAAATTGATCTAAAAAATTTAAAAAAACTATTCAAAAGATGACATGTTGGATCCAACTGGTTGCAGAAGAGAGGAAGCAGGATATAGGTGCAGCAGTCTTAATTTAGAAAAAAACTCAAATCACTCTCAACAACAGGAATAACAGGAACAGAACAACTAACTAACTAAACAAGGTAGAACTGACCAAGAACTGAAAGAAACATGAGGCTGAAAGGTGCAGTGTGTAAGAATGACAACTAGTGGTCAAAATAGGTACTGCAGTCGAATATCAGAGCTCATCGTTTCTTCCGCCACCTGCTCCTCAGGCTGTGTTTACACGGAAACGATCTGAAGAGAAAATGCAAAAGTGGCGTTGCGTTATCACTTTCTTATTCTGCGTTTAGACGAGTGTTATGGGGGGGGGGGGGGGATCTGCGTGCATATGGTGATGCAAAAGTGTGTGAAATTCGATGTAGTATGCACTCCAGCCGGCTAGGTGGCAATGTGAAGCAATGCCACACAACAACACCAAGTCTGCACACCTGCGTACAACCTTCCTTCTACTTCTCTCTCTAGTAGCGTGAAATGAAAACATGGCGAAGCGAACAGCATAAGGACTCCTTGTACGTTTATCAGAGCTGCTAGGGCAACTTGAAGGTCAGACGTATGGTAATAATCCGACATTTTGGTTGTTATTTTCCTGTACTGGCGCATGCCTGTGACGTAAACGCGTACCGTTTACGTCAGAGAGCCACAGTGAGCAGACTTGCGTTTTAAAGATTTCCACTCTGGAGGGTGGTTTTACTTTTTTGCGTTTTTAAGCCGGGCCAAAAACGCCATCGCCGTGTAAACGAAAGGCACATCTGATAAAATATTTGTACGTTTTCACCCACGAGTGTTCTCGTGTAAACAGGGCCTCAGACTTGACGGCGCTTAAACGGTTTGCTAGTTTGATCACATGCAACAAGAACGAGTGCAATGGACAATGAAAATTGGCAAATTGGCAACAGTATCACAGACCAAAACAATAACAAACCTTCCAGCCTGAAAACACACATTTTAAAGTAAAATAGTTGGCTGTAGAAGTGTTTTTTTTTTTAGAGAAACAAGTAGGCTATGTGAACTTAGCATGTTTCCTCAATAGATATGCAAACATTTTATGGTATTTTTATGCTTTAGTAGAGTGAAAAAGTTACATACAGCACCTTTAAATAGACAGCAAACAGAGAAACTAATGAGACTAATTAAGGACACACCTGAACTCAAATCAATTAGAAACCTTAGTGGCAAACAGGGAGAGAACTGATTCAACAATTAACAGACTGAAAACCTACCTTCACAGTTCTTCCTTTAATCAGCAGAAAGCTGCTGAGGAAAATATTTCTGTCAAATTGTTACTTTTGATTTTTTTTTCTGCATTGTAGCAAATGAGTGTATCTTGTGAATGCAATCGCCAATCGGAGGAGCTGTTTGCTCAGTGCGAGCTTATTGACAGATCTTCCACGTTTACAAATGACATTTACATAGATGGGAGTTATGTGACACACACGACGCTCAAAGACGCGCGTCAGTATCGTGTGCACAGAATATATTCATTAACGTTAACCAAAGAACAGATGTAACAGAGAAAATTACTCATTGTGTTTGACTATATAGCTTTTTAGCTTTAACAATGATTAATCTATAATTAATTAATTGTATGCAGTGAAGACTGTTTGATAACTTTATTTAATATCTATATATTTAACAAGGCACAGGTAAATATGACATGTATTATGGGTTTATGTGAGGATGGTTTTAAAGGAATAGTTCAATTCAAAATGAAAATTCTGCATTTACTCACCATGAATTTGTTTCAAACCTGTTTGAGTTTTTTTTTTTTTTGGTTGGTTTGGTTTGGTAACACTGTTTGGTTACTGACATTCTTCAAAATATCTTTGTGTTCAGCAGAAGAAATAAATTCATACAACTAATCCTTTAAGTTTACTAAAATTAAACATAAGATAATTAAAAGTTAATATATAGTTTTTGAAGCCAAATAAATGTAAAAAAAAGATAGCTTTCAATTACACTGTAATGTTAAATGGCTAAAATTAATGTTTAAAATTGGTGATGAAATCATTTTCATCAAGATATCTATAGCTGTATGAGTGTCAGTGAAACTGGCCTTCATTTATAAAAGGATGTAATTAAACAAGTATTTAAAATATATGTTTTTTTTTCTTTATGTTGTTTCTACATTCATTTAGAGGTGAACTGTACAATGATAAATTATGTACAATGTACATTATAAAAATATAAAAACTTGTCTTAAAGGGTTAGTTCACCCCCAAAAATGAAAATTATGTCATTAATGACTCACCCTCATGTCGTTCCAAACCCATAAGACCTCCGTTCATCTTCGGAACACAGTTTAAGATATTTTAGATTTAGTCCGAGAGCTTTTTGTCCCTCCATTGAAAATCTATGTGCGGTATACTGTCCTTGTCCAGAAAGGCAATAAAGATATCATCAAAGTAGTCCATGTGACCTCAGTGGGTTAGTTAGAATTTTTTGAAAAATTGAAAATACATTTTGTTCCAAAAATAACAAAAACGACGACTTTATTCAGCATTGTATTCTCTTCCGGTTCTATTGTCAATCCGCTTTCATGAGTCCGCTGACGTAAGACGAGCTGACGTGTTATCTGGTGCGCCCGAGCTTCGTTTACAGTCTGAGGGAGACGCACGCTGTAAACAAAACAATCTTTGCAAACATGCCTAAGGATTTCGACACAGGGGAAGACTTGCATTTTTTTAACCAGACATATTTATTTGAACCCGAATACATGGACGCACCAGATAACACGTCAGCAGCGTCTTACGTCAGCGCGTCACTGGGCTTGTGAACGCGGATTGACAACAGAACCGGAAGAGAATACAATGCTGAATAAAGTCATCGTTTTTGTTATTTTTGTAACAAAATGTATTTTCGATGCTTCAAAAAATTCTAACTAACCCCCTGAGGTCACATGGACTACTTGGATGATGTCTTTATTGCCTTTCTGGACAAGGACATTATACCGCACATAGATTTTCAATGGAGGGACAAAAAGCTAAACTGAATCGGACTGAATCTAAAATATCTTAAACTGTGTTCCGAAGATGAACGGAGGTCTTACAAGCACAGGAAGGTAGGCCAAACAAACAAACAGGGGTCAGAGGCAAAAAGGGAATCCATGAAACAGGCAAGAACCAAGAGACAATGAAACCAGAGAGAATGCTCAGAAATGCAGTGCAACAACATACAAAACTTTGCAGTGAGTGAATGAGAAAACCAGGCTTATACGGGGGTGAGCTAAACAAGATAATAAGACACAGGTGAATGTGATAATGGATGAAGAGTCCGGGTATTGAGTTATGGGAGATGTAGTTTGTGAGGGAATAACAATAGTCTGATATGGAGTGCACTCTGGTGGCTCTCAAGGGCACTCCAGCTGATGACCATTACATTACTAAAGCAGTTTGGTTTCATTAAGCATCTTTGAGGCCTCTATAATAGTCCCCCTTTTCTTTGTGATCAGGTCAAGCAACTGTTAAAATACTTTTCTTTTCTGTTTCATTTTAAATGGATTGAGGGAATTTGTTTGCACAGTTATGGATATGGATTTGGGTATATGAATTGGGCCTAAAGGCTGTTTGATGATTTTTAAAATTTGAATGATACATATTTGTGTTCTTTTCTTTACCTTTTACGTCAACAGGCTGATATTTCACACAGTTTTGTGTAATAATTAAATGCAATTATCACTTTTTTTTTACATTCCCTGAAAATCAATAAACTGATTCAATAAACAGATGTGTTGAGATATGTTGGGTCCAACTGGTATTATTACTTCTAATACACATGCTCTGATATGTATTATTTATTATAAAAATAAGCCTTGGATCCAAATTTTCTGTTACAAAAAAACACTGCAGGGTAGGCTTGACAATAAAGGTATGAAATCTTCAAATGCATTTTATCCAAGAGCTTTCATGAAAACCAGATCACTCCCAGTGTCTACACTGACAAAAATGTGACTTAGGATTTACTTTGCAAAATATTTAATTGAGACATTGCCAGTAAATATCACAAATAAATACAATGTAACGGCTTGTTTTAAAAGTGAACTTTTGAAGTAGAAAAACTAAAATAGTATTTTCTTAAAAATGTTAAAAATGCAAAACTTCAAAATATCTTTCTCCTTTAATAGGATTACTGGTGGAACCATTGTGTCTTTACAGTTCTTGCTCATGGGATCCTTTAAGCACATTGTATTCAGTCCTTTGGGGGAAATTAGAGGAACTCAAATTCCATTAAAGGGTTATAAAGTGAGAATGTGCAGGAGCTTTGTTTTCTGCCATGCTCTTTTCTTTTCTGGTAGATGACCCTGCATGCCACTGTTTTTCAGATCTACAAGAGATTTTCATTCCTATTTAAACTTGTATTTCGGGAAACTATGCCAAGATCCCTGCCAAGCAGGGCTCAGAACCGGTTCAAGGAACAAAAATGACATCTTAACATGAACAAACAAAAACCAAACTGTAAACGTACTAAACAGAAATGCTTATTTGAAATTACCATTAACCAGTTAATAATGTTATTTTATTGCTCAGTTTAAGATTTTATTTTGGCAGTCAACCAATCACGAATTCAAATAGTATGATCTACGATGAACGAAAGTCTTACGAGTTTGGAAAGACATGACGATGAGTAATTGATGAAATTTTTTTTCATTTTTGGGTGAACTAACCCTTTAAGTCTGATGTCACTGTTTCGGGGCCCAAAAGCTCCATCAGATGCCAAAAGCAAACAACAAACGGTGCTGTAATATACAGAACAAACTTTTCCTCTATAACAAAGATCATAGGGTCAGACAATTCTTCAGCTTTTATGAATCGTTAAAATATTGATGTTCGGGATGCTGTGAGCCTGTAGACAGGGGTGCCCAATCCTGTTCCTGAAGAGTTTAGGAGCACTTTTATCATGAATAGATGGGCTTTGATGGACTTCCAAAGACATACAGCCATTCACTGCCATTATAAAGCTTGGAAGAGCCAGGACATTTCTTAATAGAACTCCGATTGTATTTTTCTGAAAGAAGAATGTCATATAGACCTAGGATGGCTTCAGGGTGAGTAAATGACACAGGTGAATTCCAGTCATTTCAATAGGAATTTTGTGTGTGGTACATTTTTTAAAAGTTTTTCACTCAAATTCTTCAGATCGACTAACAGAATGCTGATTGAAAATGACTTTTGAGTGAGCTGTGCTTCATACATTACGTCGCTGGGTGATTCTTAGACTATGGGCACTTTTATGTTCTTTGGTCATATTTTTAAAAATACATATAATTTTGGACAAATTCCTCTTTCTTTGTCAAACTAACAATAAAACCACCTTAAAAAACTTTCTAACTTCAACAATGAAAATACAATTTAAAATATGACTTATCTGGTAACTATTAATGTAGCCTACCTGATTTAAGCACTAGTAAAATAAATAAAAATACATTATAGTATTTAATGTGAGACCACTATCAATTTTACTTTTTATACAAAATATAGCTGTCGCACAGTATTGGTGTCATTTCCACCACAACACTGTAATGTCCCTTTAAAATGTTTGTGTGAAAGATTGTTTAGGTGGTTTCTATGGAAATGTTCAGTGACATCAGAGCACATGTTGGACATGGAGGGAATTACAATTTTCATCAACAACAAATGAAGAAAACTCAAGGTAAATATTGCTTGATCAGTTAATATATTTATTCTACATAATTTCCAAACAGGCTGTACCTTCAAAGGTGTTTTTAAAAAGCAATAAAAAAGTCGCTGTAAAGGCAATTCTAAAAAAAAAATTCTAAACGCATTATAAATGTAAAGATAATCAGTGAAGCTATCTTCCATCTTTTCACAAAAAAATACAGAAATGTAATTTCCACCACAGTCATTTCCCCCTCGTCCTTGAACTGCCACCTTATCGTGGTGGAGGGGTTTGAGTACTCGAATGATCCTAGGAGCTATGTTGTCCGGGGCTATATGACCCCGAATGATCCTAGGAGCTATGTTGTCCGGGGCTATATGCCCCTGGTAGGAGTTCGGCAAGGCAATGGAGAAGGACTATGGATTGGCCTCGCAGAGATTCTGGCAAACCGTCCGGCACCTCAGGAGGGGGGACGCAGTGCCCTACCAACACTGTTTACTGTTGACCTCAACTGGGGATATCGTCGGACGGTGGAAGGAATACTTTGAGGATCTCCTCAATCCAACCAACACGTCTTCCATTGTGGAAGCATAGGCCGAGGGCTCTGAGGTGAACTCCAAGCTGAAGTCACCGAGGTAGTTAAGAAGCTCCTCGGTGGCAAGGCACCGGGTGTGGATGAGATCCGCCCTGAGTACCTCAAATCTCAAGATGTTGTGGGGCTGTCTTGGCTGACCCGCCTCCGCAGCATCGCGTGACGGTTAGTGACAGTACCTCTGGGCTGGCAGACCGGGGTGGTGGTCCCTCTTTTCAAGAAGGACCGGAGGGTATGTTCCAACTACACGGGGATCACACTTCTCCAGCAGGGCTGCCCTTTGTCACCGGTTCTGTTCATAATTTTTATAGATAGAATTTCTAGGCGCAGTCAGGGGCCGGAATGTGTCCGGTTTGGGGACCACACGATTTTGTCTCTACTTTTTGTGGATGATGTTGTTGTGTTGGCCTCATTATGGTTTGCAGCCGAGTGTGAAGCAGCTGGGATGAGAATCAGCACCTCCAAGTCCGAGGCCATGGTTCTCAGTCGGAAAAGGGTGGTTTGCCCGCTTCAGTTTGGTTCGGAGGTCGGAAAAAATGTAAAATATTAGCAATTTCTCTTGTAATCTAAGTTCGAAGCAATCGAACTCGAAACGGGCAATTGAACCAGTGTTACAAATATCTTAAATGTTAAATTTAGGTTCCAATACAATAGTATATAAACTGAGAAAGTTTAGTAGACTGAATTTAGCATTTGAAGTATAAATGATGATATCAGAGTTATCAGCAAGAGATTCATTGCCAGGCCTGTTCTCTCTATTGTAAGTTAAATGAGTCAGATTACTGAGACTCTCACCCATTATTCTAATGGCTCTCGGAACCCCTGTCACAGTCGTTGAATAGTCCGGCTGATTGGATTAGAATATTTACATTTGAATCAGACTGTTATGCTGATGAAGATCAGGGTACATAAAGATACATAATACACATATGTATTTTGTTTACAATATTTTTATTAAAAATTTTATAGTTTATTTTTATTTATTTTAGAGACAATATACCCATGGTAATTAGGAACATGGTTTTATCTCTGACTGCCATCTTACAGTTAAACAGACACACAGTTAAACCTGTTAACCGTTGCCAGTGCGCCTACACACTGAAGTCTTTTTTTGTTTAAATAGTTCAAAGTTACTATCAGATTTAAGCAGTGTTGACAACAGTGAATTCTACTACATAATAGCACACATACGTATATCACTCAATCAGATGTCTATTTCATATGATGTGCTCATCTGCAACACTTATCGAAGATTTTCCTGTTAGATGTAAATAGACATTTAAAATTTCAAGCGTCTTTAAGATGTATATTTCTGTAAATCCACTTTGGAGATGTATATGCTTACTGGAGCTCCCCTGCTAGCTGTACATAAAACGTGTTTTTACAGCAAAATCCCAACTATACTATACTGTCTTGCGCCTTTACACCTTCAAGAATTCAACAGTTTACGCTACAGTTCTTCAACACATGTGATTTAAGCTGTATTTTGTTGGACAGCCTTCACAGTTCTTCCTTTTACCAGCAGAAAGCTGCTGAGGGAAATCTTTCTGTCAAATGTTACTTTTGACATGTTTTTTTTCAGCATTGAGCATTTTAGCCAATCATAGACTGTTGAGTGTATGAATGCAATGGCCAATCAGAGGAGCTGTTTGCTCAGTGCGAGCTTATTGACTGACCTTCCACACTTACAAATGCTCTAATTATAACTAACATGGTACAGGCATGATGTAACCAGAAATATTCAGTATCAGTGTAAATAACTGTTCATATTGTCCCAAGGTAGCAAATGCAATGTTTTCGCCAGGTAAAAAATTGAACTTTGTTTGTGTCATGACCTCATTGAGGCCAGATTCATGAAAATCTTCATATATAAATACAAACATAAATTCTAAAAAGTTCTCAAATAGTCTATTTCAAATAGGATCGGATGCAAAATTCACTTTATATGGTGTTTGCATATAAATGTGTCTTTGCAGTGCGTGAAAGTACAATGAAAAAAAATCCATTCACTCCTTTTTTTTAATCCTCAAAAAGCCTAAACACTCCCAATAATCAAGCCGTTTGGATTTTCTGAGCAATATGATGTCATATTGCTCATGATCCGCCCACGACCCCTGACAGACTGTCTCGTATTAGCATATTTGGTTCCACTTTATTTCGATAGTCCACTTTAGACATTCTACTAACTTTGATTCTACTAAATTTGCAACTACATATCAACTAACTCTCATAGAGTATTAGTAGACTGTAGTAGACTGTCAGTAGACTGTTAGGTTATGGTTAGGTATTAGGGTTCTGGTTAGTAGAATAAGTTGACTTGTAGTTACCAAGTTACTTATAGTCAGTAGAATGTCTGTTGGGGGACAATCAAAATAAGGTTTTAGCTGATATTAAGCATACGGTCTACTAATACTCTAATGACAGTTAGTTGACATGTAGTTGCAAAGTTATTTATAGTTAGAATGTCTAAAGTGGACTATCGAAATAAAGTGGAACCACATATTTCCGCCATCAGCCATTTGTATACTGTCTGGCAAGGCAGCATTGTATGTGTCTTGTATCAATACCCCCCATGGAAGAGAGGGGTTGGGTGAGCAGTTGCTCATTATCATTTAAAGAGACATGCACTGAAATGGATCACTGTGAACAGAGCTGTTTTTGAGGAGTTAAAAAGGGTGTTGTTTTACACAACCATTGAGGAATTTTAACCAAAGTATGTTACAAACTTTACATGAAGACCCTAAAGAATCATAACAATCTTATTCTGATTATGTTTCATGAAATCCTCTCGGGTTACTTGATTGTAACCCTGTACCATGAAAAAGTGGGAACAAGATGCTGCGCAAAGAGCGCTATAAGGAAATCTCCTTTGTTTGACACGTGTGGCAAACATAGCAAAGAATTGGGCTTAAATATCCTCTGATGATAACGTCATCGGAATGCGCACGTCAGATGCTATACATAGACACGCGACAAGTGCGCTCATCAGGTCACTTTATGTGAAGAACATCTTGAACACACCCCCAGTGCGGCACTGAAGCAAAGCATCTCATTCCCGCTTATTCAGGGAACAGGTTTGCAATCAAGTAACCCGAGACATTCCATTTCAAAAGCTACTCTCAATGGTGCGTGAAGAGCTCTATGGGAATGATAATACAAACGTTGCCACACTGGAAGTGTCTGGACCCCTCATGGTTGTGTAGTGTGTGCGCGCAAACATGAGAAGGGCCTTAGACACAACCTTGATAAGCCCCCTGGTTACAGCCCCCATGACAAATGAACAGCTGCTCTGATTTATACCACTTGCTAGTGCAGTGGATGTAAATCTGAAAAGCACGAACTGGACACAGTGAGTGGAGTTGCTGTAACAGTCACCTTGAGAGCCACCAGAGGGCACTCTACATCAGACTATTATCATTCCCTCACAAAGTACATTTCCCATAACTCACTGCCCGGACTCTTCATCCATTATCACATTCAGCTGTGTCTCATTATCTTGTTTAGCTCACCCCATATAAGCCTAGTTTTCTCATTCATGATCGGTGAAGTCTTGTTTAATGTGTAGCAAATTAAATATTAGTAATCAATAATAACTGGTCATCATAATTGATTATAAATATCTGGATCAGTTAATATGATTAACTTGAGGTTGCTAAATTAACATTACAATAAATTAAGCAGTTCGTCCAACGAACTCTTTTGATTATTCATTTATTCTAAGAAAAGGGCATCTTACATTTCTACAGAAAAATAAGTCTTTCCTAGCATGTACACCACTTAGAGCATGTAACAGGGTCAAGATCGTAAATTAAACTTTGTATGCAAGCAGGGAGTCAAAACCAAACACATATTGTGCACAAGTTTTAACAAAAACACGAAAACATAACTAACATACAAACAATTACACATTCATTCATGCATTCAGGTAGATGGTTAAAGTGACAGAATGAAACCGGAGGGAGGAAATTGAACTATGGAAAAGATCCATTTAACTATGAAAAGAACCATCAGTTTATCATTTTCCAAGCACCTCATTAAAAGTATACTTACAATTTGCGTATACTCCAGGTGTTCCCGATTACCGCTCCTGGCGCCAAGCAACGGTGCGAGAGTACAGCTGCCATTCTGATAATTAATTTTATACAATTGAATAAACAGCTATGGATCCAGAATTGGCTATTGTCATTTTTTTTGTTTATATTTTACTGGAAGACATGGTGAGGATGTTTCAGCATGTATTTTCGGCTTTAATAGCCAAGATCATGGCCAGAGCTGGTTTGCTGCGTCCCAATTCAGAAGCTGCTTCCTGAATTTCCAGATTAGGCTACACTTTAAACTGTTCAAGTATTGGGTGTTAACTTTCGTAAATAATGTAATGAAAAGAAAAGAAAACATAGCCTACATAGGCATATGGTTCAAATGTTCACTTATATAGGCTATGATGCGATTTTGTAGGCTAGTGTATTATTTTTATTATGTAGCATAAATGGACAGATGATGAATATGGTAAATATATATTTCAACCCCGTATTATGGAGGGAAAAACCCTCCATCTGTGGGAGAAAAAAAAAATCCGTGGTGACGGTTGTGCAATCCGTCCCTTACTCACAATATTTTTATGTGTAAACATAAATTTATAAAAATACACAATTTTATTTGTGTAAACTCACAATAACAAGAAAACTTTGTGCTTTTGTAAAATAAAATAAAAGAATCGGGCGCGCTTTCATGATCGCCATGAACTGGAGCGCCTCTCAAAAAATTAACTGAAACAAAATATAGCCAACCTATACAAAGCTTGAAATGTCCACTTTTAAACTAACAAATTCGAATATAATTTCCAGGTTCTAATTTGGCCTTAGAAAACCAGTAAAACCGATTTTTTCCATATTAATTTGTGAATATTTCAAATATTTAATAAACGGGAAAAAAGTCATAAACAAAAATCTGAAAATGCGTCTATTTATTTTTTTGCGCAGCATTTGGTGTGTAGGCCTACAATTCAAATTCAAATTTTTGTGCTCAACTTTGCGTTTTAAAAATAGCCTAACAACCGTTCATTTTTCGTTTTTTCACATTGGGACACAGCTCATGAGGGTCAATGGTGGGAGTCGATGCAATTTAAAGCTTTAGAAAGGTCCCGCCTCTCAGGGTTGGCTCGGCCAATAAGAAAGGTGGAAGTTCCAGGCGGGAGAATTTGGTTTATGGCTCTGTTTCAAGGGTGCTCATTTGCATCTGCCTGCTGGAGGGTTGGTAGCCGATGAAGAAACTGAAAGATTCTTGTAAAAATAATATGTTGTTGTTATCGACATATCATGTACACAGTCATTTCGATCTTCAAAGTACCAAGTTATAGAGACCAAATATGCCATATGATGTTGGCTAACCATAGTATGCAAAGTCGGAAACATTAACCCATTAGAGTTTACAAGAAAACATAGGCCCAAACAACATCAGAAGGAAAACATGAGATGTGAAAATTATATACATGTTTATACATTTCTCAAGTGGTTATATATATATATATATATATATATATATATATATATATATATATATATATATATATATAGGATTAACAGGGTTTATTTCCCCTTATTAAGTGAGTGTCACAACTCTCAGGAATTCCCTTTTAGAGGTCGTAAAAATCCTGCCAGTGGTGTTAGCTTCATTGGGATGTTAGTTTCGGGGGAAGTTACACTGGCCTTTGTTGGGAGAGTGAGTTTGCCGGACTATTCATTAGATAAAATTAATAATTTGTGTGTGTGATTGGTCCAGGCGCTACAAGTGTTACACTCCAATTCCGAGCATTCTCCCTGGTTTCAAGTCTCTTGGTTTTGGATTTCTTGCCTGTTCCGTGGATTACTCTTTTGCCTGTGTTCCCTGCCTTGTTGTGTTTGTTAGTGTTGACTACCTGCCTGTGTTTGACCTTGGCTGTACTTTGGATTACGTCTTTAGATTACCCTGTCTTGTCTCGGAGCAATTCATGACACAGGCATTGTGAACGGCAAAGGACAGAAGGAGTCAAGAATGACCAGATGCATGGTCAAAAATGGGAGTTTTAGAAGATAGTCGGGGTGAGGCTGCAAAATAGCCTTGACCAGTCCCGGGCAAAGTCTGTCAGAGCCTGCAAATCCCCAATTCTCTTTAGTGACGAGATAGCCATAAAAAAAACATCTTACTGTAAGAGTGAAAACCTTGACTGGCGCTGTAGTTTAAAGGGGTTATCGACTAGCCCCTCATGGACCACGGCTATGTCCCAAGAGAAAACTTTCACTCTGATGGGAGGCCTTAGTCGCCTAGCTCTACGAATGAAATGGGCAATCAGGGGGAGTTTTCCCACTAAAACACCGTCAATCAGAGCGTGGCAAGCCGAGATGGCGGACACAATAACTCTGAAAGTAGCAGGACATATGCCTGCTGACAGCTTCTCCAGCAGAAACTCCAGCACTGAAATGTCTCGCAGTGAACTGAGTCTGCATGGTGTATAGTGCACCACCTTCCAAAGACACACCACTTAAGGGTGTACATCGTCTGGTGGAGGGAGCCCTAGCATTCAGAATGGTCTCTATTACATCTGCTGAAAGTCCAGCATTTCTTAACTGGTCTTCTAATCCCCTTGTGTGACCTCCTGTCTGGACAATAGATCTGCTCCCACACTCATTCTCCCAGGAATGTGAACCGCTCTGAGGGACAGGAACTTTTCCTGAGCCCAAAGCAGAACCTGCTGTGCTAGTTTGTTCACGTGTGTCTCAACTTACCCCGCTGGCCACCTTGCACATTTCTCTAGATTTTGCAATGATCTTGCATGACACAATACCATGAAATATGCCAGTTTTTAGGGCACAGAATAACGTTTGTGATGACACCAGTGACGTTTAACAGTCACATAAGGATAATAAGCTATTCATTGTGGAGTGTGCATGGTGAAGTGAACGTCTTATCTTAGAAGAAATAAACTTTTGCCGATATCTTCGGATCGGAGATGCGTCCGTTGTTCAAATTTCCCACGATCAAAGAGGACACTAATACGCATGTGCACAGCAAAAATCACAAGTTGTGCTTGCTGCGCACGCAAGTTATTTAAGGTGTCTCAACTCTATGTCTCAACTGTACCCAGTCTACCCCAAATCAGCTGAGCTGAAACATAATAGACAGTTAATAGTCAACAGAAACACAATGAATAAAACATCTCCAACCCTACGTTTTTGCTTACTCAAATATGAAATCTAAAATAAGGATTTTTCCCCGTTATTGCACATTTAATATGGAATGAAACCGATTCTCATTTTATCAATTACAACTATTACACTCCCCAATGTTATATTTAACCACTTTTTAGAAGTCTTTCCCTCTTATTACACAACAAAGGATAAACATGCATTACTAGAACGGGTTTAACCATTAATAGGCTGTTCGTGGTTTGTTATGCGGTATTAACTTCATCCAATGACCTTTATTTTACCTGACAACGTCCCCTAAAACTACTAATTTAGAGAGCAATAATCAACTAGCATGCTTTAATACATAAGTTAATTTGATTCAGATGTACTGATAATATACAATCTTATTCTTTAAACGCCTTACCTTTTAAAAGTGCATCACAAACGGTCTGTTCTGCTGTAGCTCTAACGCGCTGCTGCTACTTCCAGGAACTATTGAGAGGCTCCGCGAGCCGCCATTGCGGTAAAAAAAAAACCCGTTCCATTGAAGTCAATGGAGTTGTCGCAACTCTCACTCTATATGGCTCTGGTACTATCTAATAATAAGTACTTGTAACTAATGAATAAGTACTAGTATTAGTGCTGGGCGGTAAACCGGTTCAAACCGAAAACCGGTTTATATTTTCCTTACAATATTGATTTTGAATAATCCGCCATACCGGTGTATTTAATTACACAACGTTCGGAACGAACGTTACGCTGCGCGACACTGTTTCAGACGGACCCTTTACAATGTTGCACTTCTAAGCAGCGACGAGTGAGGGTAAACAAACAGCAGTGCTCTGTTACGTTACATGGACGATGGATGCTGAGCGCATTATTGTAGCGCCAAAGTACGTTAATATAATGCGCGAGCGCGAATCTCTCTGCTCGCGCGCGGAATATTAATGTGCCGCGCTCTCAGATACACGCTGCTCTTGTTAAAATAGGTCTATTTTCTCTGGGCTCGCTCAGAGAATCCTGCACTTAAAACGTGTTCAGTGCAATCGCGAATCTCTCCTCTTCCCCAGCTAACAATTTTAGGTTATAAGAACTTTTTCATAACATTCCCATTAAGTTATAAAAACGTTAACGTTATTTCTGAATGTTCTAGGGACATTCAAAATGTCCAGTTTTTTAGACGTTGTAGGCCCATTAACGTTATTTCTTGGTTATAAGAACTTTATTCAAAACGTTATAAGAACGTTCAATTCTCCTGTTATATAAACGTTGTATTAACGTTCTTGCTTGGTTATAAGAACATCATTCAAACGCCATTAGAACGTACAATTCTCCTGTTATATAAACGTTGTATTAACGTTATTTCCTGGTTATAAGAACGTTATTAGAACGTTAAGAAATAACAATTTTATGTTATACTGGGCGCTATTCTATGCTACAATATTCACTAATGACAGTAAAATAGACCATCCTAAGTCAATTTACTGCAGTAATTCCTCTCTCAACCAGTAGAAAATGCTTTGAACACCTGATTATGCATGAAAAAAAACAACATCATAAACCGGAAAACCGGCATAATTTTGAAAAAAACCGTGATGTAAATTTTTGGTCAAACCGCCCAGCACTAACTAGTATCTAATGAATAAGTACTAGTAACTAATGAACAAGCCCTAGTATCTAATAAATAAGGACTAGTATCTAATGAATAAGTACTAGTATCTAATAAATAAGAATAAAGCACCTAATAAAGCACCTAAAAGCTGTCGCAATGAACTGGCAAAAGCAATGATATGAATACATCAAATATAGCAGGAGACATTTTAATTGTTTAATAACAAGTGTTTTCAGTCATTGTGGGCTGCAAAGATGAAGTTGAGGATGCTGACTCGCGATCTTTGATCGCGCCAGAGAGAAATGTACATTTCAGAAGGATTAGGCCTAGATAAGCAGAGAGCAGTTTGTCTTTCGTTTTGATTTGTTCTGTTTAAAAGTAGACATTTCAATAGATATATTTCTCAGGTCTATACGCTGAGTTTCGGTTCATTTATGAGACGAGTTGCAGCTCACTCACCGGCGTATCCGTTCGAGATTATCTATTGTCTGTTATATTTACTTCTTATTTATTAAACCCAGGCATTTGGTTGATGAAACATTGATTAAAACTAAGATATAATTAATACAAAACGAAATTGACTTTAATGAAAATCTTTGTGCTTTCTGTTCGAGGTCTATGTGAAGTTTTAAAGCACTTTAGTGCCGCTTGCGGAGTTTGTCACGTCCGTTTTTTCCTCATAAATGTGAACACGAAAAATAAAATAAAAATAATATTATATGTTCTGTTGAGAGCCAACCCTTCTTCATCCAGTGGGTAGTAGACTATTACTTTTGATTTGCGCAGTGTAATTCACTGAATTGATTCATCTGCTGCCAGTCTCTGTCACGTAGGCTATTGTGTGAGCTTGTGACTTGCAAGTGCGCAGCTGAGAAGTCCTGATTATAGTGTCTGCTATATTTACTTCTTATTTATTAAATCCAGGCAAGTGATTGATTAAACATTGATTAAAATGCGTGGCGCGAGCGACAAATCTCCGACAGTAAACGGATGGCCCATTCTGCTCTGTAACGGGTGCTTTTCCGTGTCTCGGGTAAACCGCTGTTGCGACTCACGCGAGCAATAACGGTCGCGTACGGTGTGTAGACACCGTGTTAAAACTCATTCTGCCTATAACGCTACGTTACAACATCAAGCAATATTCCAATAATTTATATAATTATAACACTTTATATAGGGCCATTTTGCATTAAGAGTAGCCTAGTTTCACGTTTAGTAGGTACATTTTGCTTACTACTTATTTAAAATAGTATAAAAGTCTGTACATTATGTAATTAAAAACGTTTTCATTGTGATATTATAAATTTTACTTTAGTAAAAAGATCTGAGTTATTCCTCTACTTGTAGAGATTAGAGTAATTAAGACTAAAAATAAAAGATAATTTCAGTGACACTTTTGATATATTTATTGATACAAGTTGTTTTATATAACGTGACTAAATTAAAAGACAAAGTCGTTGGTGAAGATTATGCAACAGTATTTAGAATATAATAGCCTATAATATAACATGCAATGCAAACTAGTTTGGTTACAGCTCAAATGTATCATTCTCATTCTATCATTCCCCCTGCCTCCATAACATATCTTTGTCACACAAGTGTTTGATCACCACATTTGAGTGATCATTGCAAAACGTTTATATATTTATTCTGTTTAAATACTTTGTATTCTATATACAGTACCCATCAAAAGTTTGTACACACCAATAGGAAAGTGTGTCCAAACTTTTGACTGGTACTGTACTATAATACACATAAATAATATTGCTACTGTACACATAAATAATATCGGCTGATATATCGGTATCAGGCTTTTTTATCGGTACCAAAAATCCATATTGGTCGGGCTCTAACTAGTACCTAAAGAATAAGCACTAGTATCTAAAGAAAAGGCACTAGTACCTAAAGAATAAGCACTAGTATCTAAAGAAAAGGCACTAGTACCTAAAGAATAAGCACTAGTAGCTAATGAATAAGTACTTGTACTTAATTGAATAGATATTAGTATCTAAAAAACAAGTACTAGTAGCATGTAGGTTTAAATGATTAAATGTTAAAACGGCTTGCCATATAAAGTCAGCTGTCACTTTAGCGTAAGGCTAGCAGTAGCACATTAGGTCCTTAACCTGAGCAAAATCGATCACGCCAAGCTAGGCGGGCGTAGTTTCAGCATCCAGGCACCACCCAAAACCCGGCTTTTTGCCCATTTTCGTTTATCCGGGAGTGACGCCTGGTGACGCGCTGCCAAGATGGCGACGGCCGACTCCGCCCACTCTAGGCTTCAAAAACGCTCTTCAGAAACCTACGGGTGACGTCTATGCCGTGGACGCAGCTGCCATAAGTAATGGAGTGTAATCTCCTGACCTAGCCTGATATTGTTCAGGGTGTTTAAGATGGACACGTGCAGGAGACAACCGTGCACGCATGGTGACCGAGTCCCATACGACCTTCTCTGGGTCGTAGAGAGAATGCTTTTCTTGGCGTTTGACTCTCAACCCTAGAGTTTGAAAATGAGCTAGGATGATATCTTGATGTCGTAGCGCAAGCTCTTGAGACTGGGTCAGTATCACCCAGTCATCTATGTAATTCAAAATGCGGATGCCCCGGAGTCGGGGTGTGTGGGGTGACAAGGCTAGGTGAATGGAAGAACCCAATTTTGGTAAGCTTCACCCCCAAAAGTCAACCTCGGGAACCTTGAGGTCGATTTTGTCACACCGATCTTTGTGTTGAATTAGAGACACAATAATTTTGACCGTCAACATTTTGAACTTGAATCTACTAAGTGAGCGATTCAGACCACAAAGGTCCAGAATTAGACCCCCCATTTTTTGGGGAACCAGAAAATAACGGTTGTATTAACCTGACTGTCTGTCTGGAAGGGGAACATGTTACACGCGAGCCCCATGATTTCATCGCAGAGGACATGCAGGCTCGTTCTTGTCTGATATATGCCAGTTTAGTTAATCCAATGCTACTGTAAAGCTAAAAGTTTTAATCTTCTTCAAGTAGAATTTACTCCTCAAAATAACCTGATAGTCTAATACAAATGATGCATTTTTTCACATTTGTACCCTTTAGTTAAATAGTCTTACATTTATTCTGCCAAATAGTTCAGTTTAGTTAATCCAATGCTGCTGTTAAGCTCCACGTTTAATCTTCTTCAAGTAGAATTTACTCCTAAAAATAACCTGATAATACAAATTATGCATTTTGAAACATTTGGGTCAAGTTTGTATTATATTTAAAAACACACGCATGTAGACTTACATTAATTATTTAGTAAAAAAAAAAAAAAAAAAAAAGAGCATGACATGATATCCTGCACATTTTATATCTTAGAGCTTGAGGCAGGCCTGATCTGAAGCAGGGTGTCATGCTCAAAGACACAACACCACCAAACTCACTACTGAAGTCCTGCAGTACCAAAGTTTAGCCAATGGATGGCGCACTATACCCACTGATCTGTTCACAGCGAATAACTATCACCAAACTGCCATTAACCCACCTATGGGATTTTATTTATCCATAAAATGGCTGAATTAAGCTCCCTGGAGTACATTGTGTTTCATTTTATTTTATTATTTTGTTCATTTATATATATATATATATATATATATATACACACACACATTTTGTTCAAAACTTAGCCTTGACTTGCTAAATATTATTTGACATCTGATTTCTTATTATCACCAGATGTCAAGTAACAAACAAGTCTGTACTTCAATCAAATGATTAGAAAATCAATACAGTCAGAGGTACATTAGAGTGGAAGGGCGTATTTTATCTCTTCATTCACTGCTTTATCACATTTTAGACTAGGGCTTGGCTAATGAAAAAGCTTTCAGGCTAATTAGCATAATATGTGTTCTTTTTATGAACCTTTTTATGAGCCATTCTGCATGTGATTCTCTCACTCCATGTGTGACTTAGTGTGCGCTCATGTGAACGCACGTGTGAAATGCACCACCTAAATATGGCTTTTTAAAGCCTCCTGGTCACACATAACTCCCGTGACCACAACAAATATATTTTTACAATTTACAAAATTAATATGCTCCAGTCCTCTCTTGTTGTCAGGCCTTAATGGCATTTTCATCATGTTCTTAGTACCATCATTATATGACTGATGACTGCACAGACACACTTTCACTCCCTGTCTGCAGGTCAAATCACAGCTTGGTGTGACCCAAGGTTGACGTACAGCATGGCATGATTACAGTTCCTCCACTGCAGAGGTGCAAAGTGCATCAGTTAGTAACAACTGGCTTAGAAAGACGGTGTTAAAATAAAAAAGCTCTTTCCTGAATCTGAGATTTTACACAGTTGCAATGCAAGATGATCCTAAAGATAAATAAATTCAGATATGATCTATTTCTGATTGATGTCTTTTTTTATTCAAATTCATATTAAAATGTTTATCAAAAGCTCTATTTAAAGGGACAGTTCACACAAAAATTAGAATTTTGTCATCATTTACTCATCCTCATGTCTCAGGTATGATTTTTTTTATTATTATTACTATGTGGAACACAAAACAAGACAAAACAAAACATCCCTTTCGAGAGGTCTCTCGTATTGCGTAAGGCTAGCTTACACTATGGGAAAACTCCTTTCTCGAGAATATTGAAGCCAAATTTTTAATAAGCAGTGCAGCTGTATGAACCTATGGCGAGGTAGCTCAGACGCGAGAACCAAGCAGGCTGCTGGGCGCCCTGGCGCGTCAGCCCACCAGAATGGGCGTGGCCTTACTGTGCGTTCACACCGGACGCGAATAGCGCGTCAAATTCGCGTCTACCGCGTCTAGTTTGACGCTTGACCACTTTGTGTTAATTCGTGCGACAAGAGTGGAACTAACGCGCGTAAAAACAAAAGTTTGAAGCGAAATGTACGCGCGTCAGAGGCGAAAGTTTCAAAAGTTTCGAACCCCGTTGGCAGCCATCTTTTTACAAGATGTCTGTTGTTGATGGGTCATTTGTCGAGAGAGTCACCGCTCTGTATTTGCTCTGGAGAGCAGAACAGCGGCGTAGGGATCACCATCGCCGTATTTGGGTCCACCAGACCCTTCGGAGCCGAACCCATTTCGGCGAGTTTCACCATTTGCTCCAGGAGCTGCGCCTGGATGACGGCCGCTTTCAGCGGTACTTCCGCCTGTCCCGCACCCAGTTCAATGACCTGCTGTCCCGCATCGGAGCGAGGATCACCCTCGCCCTCGCCCTCACCCACCTAATCTGTAATTTATTTTTGTTTTGATGATAAATGGAGCCAGCCTAGGCTACTACAAAAGTGATTAAACTGTCCTGTGTTTTTTTTTACCTCACACAACACAGACACGAACTATGTTCTTGCACTAAAGTATGTTGGTTCTCTTTACATTAGAATAATAATAATGTTTCATATAATTTAGATTAGATATTGAATAAATAGCATACAAAATGAATGTCTCATATATTAAAAAAGTTTTTATGTGGTAAAATATTTACTTCACCATGTGACAGCAGCAAGCTGGCTCCTAATTGGTTAACGCGGCGTGAATTTGACGTAGAAGTTCAGATTTTTCAACTTGGGCGGCAGCGCGAATTCGCGTCAAACGCGTGAATGCATAAAAAGCACTAAATAAGTTATTCGCGCGGAACGCGCCAGGTGCTCAATTCTACTATTCGCGTATACCGTGCCGCGCTCTACGCCTCATTCGCGCCGCAGGAATTTTTTACATTAGCCTATAAATTGGCCATTTCAGCCAAAGGTAGTCAGATTTTGTCTCCTTCAGCAAACTCTACACTATGCTGATCTCTGGAAGAAGTTTTCGCCACCGTCGAAAAGCCTCTAGTGGAACAAGCCACCTGCTTCGCAGATCTGAGGACGCCAGCTACCTGGTCTTCACCGGACGCCGCCTTCAGCTCGCTGTTCTGCTCTGCCATCCGGCGTGCTATATCCTTTTACTAGCTAGTGTGCTCGCCGTTGCGTCACATACACTTAAGTAAAAGAGCAAATTTCCAAGGCATTGATACAAATGCCTCACACTAACTGCGCCTCGTGCAGAGGCCACCATTACAGCGGAGATCGTCACATCCTCTGCGCTTCTTGTCCGATCACAAAGGGCACTAGAGCGGATGGATACGAGCGAACTCACGCCAAGGCAGTCCCCATGTGCTTCGCTCTCTCCAACAGAATCTCCCTCGCCAGTCATGTTTACGTGGGCGGACCAACGCCCCTCTATGCGAGCGGCAGGCATCGTCTCGTTTGGAGCATCGGACGAGGAGGATGTTAAGGATGACAGCCTTTCTCTTGCTGCATCCGATTGTGACGAGTGGCCGGGCTCCGTTTCCGGCCCCGCACCGTCAACACAAGCAAGCGCGGGGACAAGCATTGATGCCGAACTTCTCCCTGTGCTCACCAAGGCCGTTGATAACCTCGGGCTCGAGTGGTCTTCGACCAACGAGCACACCCGCAGCAGGCTGGATGAGTTGGTCCTGCAGGGGCGCCAACAGGCCCCTCTTCAGAGACCCGCCCCCTTTTTCCCTGAAGTTCATGATGAGCTGACTAAGTCGTGGAAAGCACCTTACTCAGCGCACTTAAAGACTTAATTTTCCTCGACGCTCTCTTCAATAGACGGTGCTCTGGAAAAGGGATATGAGGTGGTTCCTCCCCTCGAAGAAGCGGTGGCTTCTTCCACACACCTCTGCCCGCCAACCGCTACAGGATGGAGGACCAAAGCTTCACATTCATCGAAGCCCTGCCGCGCCACTTCAGTGCTCTCATTACACAAATGAAATTATACAAATGAAAGCGCGCCTCACGATTCAGCCCCTGGCGGCATCCTTCATAGCAGGCGCGTGCGCACCTCTCAAGAGATTTCAGAGGATGTTGGGCCTTATGGCCTCAGCATCATCAGTACCCCAGCTCGGACTACTGCACATGCATCCTCTCCAGCGCTGGCTAAAACCTTGTGTACCAACTCACGCATGACGATCTGGCCACTAACAAATCAGAGCGAACCGTGGCTGTATCAAAGCCCTGGCTCCCTGGAAAGCAACCGACTGGTTTCAGTCGAGAGTGAGTTTGGGAAGGAGAAAAACGATCTGGACAGATGCCTCCTAAGTTGTGGAGCCCTTTACGAGGGCAGGCCCATCTCTGGCCTATGTTCAAGCATATAAACTGTCTAGAGATGAGAGCAGTTGCTCTATCGCTGAAAGCGTTTCTCCCATACTTAAAAGGCCACCATGTCCTAGTCCATACAGACAACATCGCAGTGGTATCTTACATAAATGGCCAAGGAGGTCTCAGGTCAAACAACCTGCACGCCATGGCCAGGAGCCTTATACTATGGGCTCAGCACAACCTGCACTCCCTAAGAGCAGCGCATGTGCCAGGAATTTTGAACCAGGGTGCGGATATGTTGTCAAGAGACAATGTTCCCCCAGGGGAATGGTCTTTCCACCAGAGACGGTTCAGTTAAATTGGAGCATCTTCGGCAAGACAGAGGTCGACCTCTTCGCCTCCGAAGACAAGGCTCATTGCCAAACATATTTTTCAAAGAAAAAAATTTCAAGGACGCGCTTGCCCACGATTGGCCGAGCCTCCCGCTATATGCATTCCCTCCGGTCACGATGCTACCTCAGGTCATCGAACGGATTAGGGAGACCAAGTGTGCAGTGCTGCTAATAGCCCCTCTCTGGAAAACCCAGTTATGGTTCTCCGAGCTAACACAGCTGCTGGAAACAGCCCCATGGCCGATGCCGTTGAGGAGAGATCTCCTCTCGCAGGCAAATGGAAAAATTTGCCATCCCTGTCCCGACTTGTGGGCACTTCATGTATGGCTCCTAAACGGGTACCCGGGTATCTCACAGAAAGGGTGTTAAAAACGATTTCTGAGGCAAGAGCCCTGTCGACTAGACGCCTTTATGCTCAGAAATCGGTGGTGTTCTCTGGCTGATGCACTGCACGGAGCCTGGACCCCTATTCGTGCAAAGTATCGAGTATACTTGCTTTTCTACAGGAGCTTTTGGACACGGGTCGAACCCCCTCCACTTTCAGAGGTGGCGGCCATAACAGCTTCTCACGCTCTTGTGTCCGGTCAATCAGAAGAAACGACCTTGTCGTGCCCTACCCTAAAGGGGCAATGAGGCTGAACCCTCCACGACCTCCTTCTGTACTTATCTGGGACCTCTCCACAGTCCTGGAAGCGCTGAAAGGTGCCCCATTCGAGCCACTCCGTTCAGAGCGCAGGTTATCTCACTAGCAGCTCTTTCCTCGCCAGAAGACAAAAGAGACACAAATTTACTCTGTCCCGTCAGGGCTATCAGGAATTTATGTGGAGCGTTCTGCATCATTCAGACAGTCGGAACAGCTCTTTGTATGCTTTGGCGGCCGCACCAAAGGGCTCGTTGTGACTAAGCAGAGATTATCCCGCTGGATAGTGGATGCTATCGCGCTGGCTTATGAGTCGAAGGGCCTTAATTGCCCCCTAGGCGTCAGTGCTTATTCCACGAGGGTTAGGCATGGCCTCATCATGGGCCTGGTCAAGTGGAATACCTATTGAAGATATCTGTGTGGTGGCTGGCTGGGTTCTAGTTTGCGGTGCTCTGTGACAGATGTTTGTCTGTACTCTGCATGAAATGCGCTGATGATGCGTGAGTACGTGAGATTAAAAACAAAGCTGGCAGGCAGGTAGGACATTGTATTATTTCATTCGGACCGAATATAATGATTGGCTTTACATTTTATGGTCCTACTCCTTCCACAGACGATATGTATTTATAAAAAAGTAATTAGAACTATAGTCAAACTCAGCGTGTGTGGGTGGAGGAAGAACAAGACAGGGTCGGCGGAATTGGGACTCGCACTTTATTCAGAAAATCAAAGAAACAAAAAGGTGCGCTCGTGCGCCTTCACCGTAGTACAACACTACAGCACACATATAAGAAACACTCTGCCCACTGTACCAGCTCACGCTGTATGTCTCCAGGGGCCAGTTGCACCAACAGGGCTTTCGCCTGGTCTTAAGGTAAGTAGGTCTTAACTCTGCATTCTAAGTCCGACCTAATAGTTACGACTGTTGCACCATCCAGGCTTAAGTCCTCTTCTCGCTAAGACCGGGCGTAAATCTTACGCCTAGTCAGTAGCAGGCGTAAAGTCAAAATCTAGGCATATACTAGCGTTAATAGGCCTATCCGTTTTCCGACAGATAATGTTTCTATAGTAACCACTAAAAGCAAGTGATTGTTCATTGAATCGTTAAAATGATTTGTTAAAAACGGTCAAAAAATCTTCCTGTCTGTTGCATGGAGACTCTGCTACAGTTTCATTTTGAAATTCTCGTCAGCAAAATAAAGGGGAAAAAAACAATATTCACAATTGTGTCTAAAAAGTAACTCACAATGTTAACTCATTGTTAATTTAACTGTTGTATAAAATAAATATCACATTTGCAATTGTGCACATGAAAACGGCCCTTTTAATAACATATTATATAAATATAAGACAAAAAAACTTATTTTGGGACATACCTATAACTGCAGTGACACATCACGCAGTGAAAACAAGCACGAGAGACAAATGTGATGTCAGCTCGCAGTGCCTCGTCCATAGTTAAAACAATGATTACAATATCATCATCATAGACGATACATTACGCACACTCCTAAGCACATAAAGAATGAACTTACAATTGAACTGACATTTATTACCAACGTTCTTCTACCTCACCTCTCGCGTGCAGGAGACAGACGTAATGTTGCCGCGAATGAAGCGAATTGTCACGTGCTGAATGTACAGCTCTATTAACTGAATACTATTTTAACCCCTTAACTGTCACATTAAAAATGAAAGTTTCAATTATTAACTGTGAGTCGGTCCAATATCCTTGGTCTTAAAAAGTGGGTGGGTCTTGTCCCACACATATACAATGGTTCAGACACCCATGTGTATACACTCAAAAAATGTAATCTGTGAAAATAGGGCACAATGTACTGTATTTGACGGAATTTTACGTATTTATTTTTTACATGTGTTTTACATTTTTAATTTTGAACTTAATTGCATTATGTTTTAGGGTTAACGGAAATATCAATAAAATGGCTGAGTAATTCGCTGCCAGTACTTTTGCTGTTATTTTACAGATTTATTTTTTACAGTGACACACAAAGTTCTACCATAAAACTCTTGATGGCGCAGGCTCATAAGAAGGCTCATCATTCTCTATAGGGCACAGCTGATTGGTTCCTGCTGTATCAGTAGCCAATGAGCTTGATGTTCAACATTCAAATTCTTGCCTATTGTTTGATGTCTGCTTTTTTGGAAACCCTCCAATTTCCTCAGCTCCACCTGTATAGGTCTGCTACGGAGGTGATTAATGTATCCTTGTACAGAACCAGCATGTCTTGCTTGCTCACAGAAGCATGTCGTGTTTATTGGCAGTGGCAAGTTCCATGCTAGGGGCGGGGCCAAGATGGCGCCTGTGTAAGTCGTGTTTTCAGTAGCTCTTAAGCGTTTATGTGCAATTCTTGACCTAACCGATCCTCATGTGAATATAATCGATACTAAATATTACAAAGTTAAGAACCCTTACAACGGGATTTTTCTTGAAGATGATGGATGTTTCCTATACGCACTTTCTTGGAAATTAATCTGTGGGCCTATGCTATTTGAGAAGTGACTGCTCTTTCCGTCGGTTATAACTAACTTTTCGGTCTTTTCCCTCATCGCAACATATGGAAGACGCTTTAGCAGTAAAACGTGTGCATGATTACGAAATGTCGCCCGTGCAGACGGATAAATCGGCTCTTCCAACGTTACCTGATACTCCCACCAAGAGTCCACAATCGAAGATGCGACGCCATACTACAGAGCCATCGAATGCTGTTCTCTTGGAAGCAATTGAGAAACTAGGGAAAAAGCAAGACGATTTTTTAGAGAGGTTAACGGCAACTGAAAACTCTGTCTCCTGTAATTCAAACCGCATCGCTGAACTCGGGTCTGAATTGAACGCGATCTCTGACAAGGCCGATTTTGCTGTTACAAACTCCACTGTGATGAAGGATCAAGTTACATCGCTAAAGACCGAAAACAAACAACTTTGGGAAAAGCTGGATGAATTAGAGGCATACAAAAGGCGATGGAACCTAAGGATTGCTGGTATTCCTGAAGTGGAAGGTGAGAACGTAAAGATGGCTGTGATGGAAATACTGCGCTTTGTTTCACCATCTCTAGCAGATGTTCTCCAGTCTTCCATCGACGTGGCCCACAGGCTTGGGAAGAAAGGGCTCACTCAGCAGCCTCGTCGTATTATTGTGCAGTTCACCTCTCGCACACACCGTGACCTCATCTGGGCCGACGCAAAGCGTTCCGAAATTCTCAAACAAAAGAATATCAGGATAACGGAGGACTTAACACAACGCACAAGGGAGGCTCGAAACAAACTGTGGCCACTTGTGAACCAAGCTAGACTGGAAGGTAAACGTGCAGGGTTTCAGGGCTCAGCTGCCATCATCGACGGGAAGAAATTTACAGCTGACCTCACATAAGTGACTCTTTGCCGTGTTTCTAACACTCTGTGAGGTATTTCATTCTCGGGGAACTTAAGCTGCTTCTTGTAAGGGTGCCAACCTAGGTTAGAGAAACGTTAAACCTGTTCTAATAAACGTTATAATGAGGAGGTCTGGATAAGTGTTGCACTCACTTTTTGTCTACCTTAATCCATTTAGAAGTTTTAGTTTTATTTACTATATAATAGATTTTTGTTACACGTTCTTGTTTTATTTGTTTTATGTCACTTAAGTTGAACTGTTTTTCACTTAATGTTAGGGGAATCCGAGACTTAACCAAACGTAAAGCTTTATTTCTTTTTTGTAAATCGAAGTGTAGAGATGTCTATTTTTTACAAGAAACGCATTCAGTTGTGAAAGACGAAAGTTTCTGGTCGAATCAGTGGGGGAGTAAAATTATCTACTGTCATGGTTCCAATAATTCTGCTGGGGTTATGATTTTATTTAATCATCACTTTAATTACACTGTACTTGAATCACATTGTTCAAATGAAGGCAGGTGGTTAATTATTGTTATCCAGTTTGGGGAAAACATTGTTATTCTAGCAAATGTCTATGGCTTCAACCGATCCAGTCTTAATAGTTGTCTCTTTACAGATTTAACCTCCAAATTAATTTCTTTAAAAACAAAATACCCATCTACATCACTAATTATGGGTGGGGACTTTAATGAGGCTCCTGATTTATGCTATGATAGATTTCCTCCAAAATATGGCATTACTACTGTCAACAAAATAATTAGTGATATGTGTTCCAGTCTCTCTTTGGTAGATATTCATAGATTCTTACATAATGACTCTTCCCCTTCCTTCACCTGGTTTAAATCTGATTTGACACAAAAATCACGTATTGATTTTTGGTTAATATCTGATAATCTGATTTCTTCGGTTAAATCATGTTCTATTTCCAATGCACCCTTAACTGATCATGCAGGCATCGACTTAGAAATCTCTGACACTAATTCTAACTGTTTTAGGAAACCAGGGTATTGGAAATTGAATAGCTCTTTATTAAACAATTCTGATTATTGTTTGGGTATTAAAGGCATAATTGATTCTTTTAAAAAAAATACTAATATTTCTAGTACCTTAAACTGGGAACTGTTTAAATATGAGTGTCGAAAGTTCTCCATAAAATTTAGTAAAGATCTTTTAAAGTCAAAAGGATTACAATTTGAATTTATATTGAAAGAAATTAACCGCATTACTTGTCTTCCCAACCCAAATGATGCAGAGAAAGAAAGTTTATACCTATTAAGAGAAAAATTAGACTCCTTTTATATAGAAAAGGCTAAAGGGGCCTTCATTAGATCTAGAGCCAAATGGCTAGAAGCCGGCGAAAAAAACTTTTTGAAAAATACTTTTTCAATTTGGAAAAAAAACGAGCTGAACTAAAAAAAATTTCCTCTTTGTATATTGATAACACTCTTATATCAGATGATAAAATAATTTCAAAATTTGTTTCAGGTTTTTACCAAAAATTATATACATCATCTTTTAATCCTGATTTAAGTGATTTATTTTTTAACAAGATACAGCCTTACATTCCTAGTATAAATATAAACAGCAAAAACCTTTGTGAAGAGGAGATGTCATTGAAAGAATTAGATGATATCATCAAAAAAACACCATTTAACAAAAGCCCAGGACCCGATGGTTTACCGTTTGAGTTTTACAGATGTTTTTGGGAAGAAATTAGAGAGTTTATTTTGAATGTGTTCAATGAATGTGCAGCAAATGGAGAACTTACAGAATCTATGAAACAGGGAGTAATAACACTAGTTCCAAAACCAAATAAAGACGTCTTGCATTTAGATAATTGGCGCCCAATCACACTGCTCAACTCGGACTACAAATTGTTAGCATCTCTATACGCCAATAGGTTAAAACCATGTTTGGAGGAAATCATATCTGTCACACAGTCTGGATTTATGAAAGGAAGAAGTATTTCAAACAATATTAGACTGATCTTAGACCTCTTAGATTATTCAGATTTGGTCAATGAGGAAGCTCTTATTTTATTTTTAGATTTTTGTAAGGCTTTCGATACAGTAGAGCACAATTTCATGTATCAAGCTCTTAATTATTTTGGTTTTGGCCCAACTTTTACAAATATGATGCACACACTTTACAAAAATATTTCAAGTAGTGTTTCTTTATCTAATGGTACGTCTGCTCGTTTTGGTATCCAAAGAGGCATTAGACAGGGATGTCCTATTTCCCCATTTTTATTTTTATTAGTAGCCGAAACTTTGAATCTTTACACTCTGCATTGCTCTCAAATCAAAGGTATTGAGATAGGAGATTTCACTTTAACTATTAGTCAACTCGCTGATGACACTTGTTTATTTTTGAAAAACAAAGATCAGGTCCCTGTTATTTTGGAGGCACTTAAATTGTTCTCTGATGCCTCAGGTCTAACTGTGAATCAGGCTAAGAGTGAGATTATGGCTGTACACCAACTTGAAGACTCATATATATCTGGAATACAGGTTAAACAATTAGTCAGATACTTGGGTATTGTAATTAGTAAATCAGATGCTGAGAGACTAACAGAAAATTTTTTGAAAAGATTACAAAAAACAAGAAATATTTTTAACTGTTGGCTCCAAAGAAATTTATCTATTCAAGGTCGTGTGTTGATATCAAAGGCTGAAGGCATCTCCAGAATTGTATATCCAGCGTTATCTCTTTATGTAGATTCTAAAATGTGTGCTGCAGTTGATAAAATCTTATTTAAATTTATTTGGAGAGGTAAGACAGAATATATTAAAAGGAAAACCATAATTAGAAGTGTATCAGAAGGAGGACTAAATGCTTTAGACTTTGACACTATCAATAATATATTTAAAATTAATTGGATCAAGCATTGTCTTTGTGATAATAGCCTTCCATGGTTTTTCATTCCCAATTTAATCTTCAAAAAATGTGGTGGTCTTAATTTTCTACTTGCTTGTGATTTTAAATGTACTAAACTCCCAATCAAGTTGTCCAACTTTCATAAACAAGCTTTGAATGCGTGGAAATTAGTTTACAAACACAATTTCTCTCCCCATTCCTGTGTTATTTGGAATAATCAATATGTACTATTTAAAAACAAAACCATTTTTTGGAACGATTGGTTTAACAAAGGTTTAATTTTTGTTAAAGATTTGATAAATCAATCAGGTGACCTACTTAATTATAATGAATTTATTAATTATATTGGGACAAATGTATCTTCTAAAGAATACTTTAAACTTATTCGTTGTATCTCCCCGAAACTACTTTATCTTATAAAAAATGAAAAGATCTATAATCCTGTAACTCCAAGTTTTCTTCCTAGTCTGACTGTTGGGGGCCTTTCTATTCGAGATAAAAAATTTAATAATATATATATCAGAAGAATTTTAACCAAAGAAAAAAGCTCTTCACCTAAGGCAATGGTGAAGTGGAAGCAGGATTACCACTTTCTTGTTTTTAAAAATTTGTGGTCTGATATAAATAAATATGTACTCCCTAATAAAGTTAAAGAAACTCACTTTAAAATAATAAACAGATACTATCCTTGTAATGACTTTATTAGTAAATTTAAAGAAGGGTTTTCACCACTATGCAGTTTCTGTAATGAAGAAAATGAAACTATAATACACTTATTTTTTAATTGTAATTATACTAATTTATTTTGGTCCCAAGTTTCTTGGTTTCTTTTTGAGTTATTTTATAAATTTGTCACAATAACTGAGGTAATGGTCTTGTTTATGGATTGTAACTCTGATTTATTGGAAATGAATAATATAATTAAACTTCTCATTCTATTTGGAAAATATCATATACATAAAGCAAAATGTATATCCACTATACCAAATGTTAGACTATTTTCCACTGATTTGAAGATATTTTATGACTCTCTAACTTCAATACAAAACAACCGCAAAGCTCTAAAGACATCAAAACTGTTGAAAAGGATACTCAATGTGTTAGAAAGATGATTGATATGTGAAATAAGATGCAGAATTTTTTTTGTTTGTTTTTTTTTTGTTTTTTGTTTGTTTGATTCAAAGATTCAAATGTCTCTGTATTTCCCTTTAACGTTTTCTCAATAAAAAAAAAAAAAAAAAAAAAAAAGTTCAATAAAAAAAAAAAAAAAAAAAAAAAAAAGTTCCATGCTAGCTTTGCAGCAGCAGCAGCCTATCAGATCTATTCAGCCAAGATTCAAGAATGCTCATTACCATGCCAAACTCTCAGAGAGTTGTCTTGACAGAAATATATTAACTTTAATGTTTTATGTCTTGTTTAATTAATTAGTTTTTTTGTGCCTTTTCGTAATATAACATTTATTATTGTTGTTGATGTTAAGAAAATTATGCCTTTAAGGTTATACTTTTATGATCTGCAATTTAAATATTCTCAGTGTTCACATTTAATTTTCTGTTGTGTATTTGTCCTCTTAATATTATCTAAAATTGTTTTCTGCTATTAAAGAAAAGCAATGACACTTTGTCACCGTCTCATTCTCCATATTAAGCTGAAGTTACATCTGGAATCAGGCTTCGCTGAACCTTTAATAAACATTAGAGCATCAGTTAAATCAGGGGTGTCAGTGTTCATTTGCTCATTTCTGCATCCGTGTATCACCAAAGATCAGTTTAATTCTCATTCTACACACTGAGAAAAACTGAACGGGCTGATTAAGAAACGCAATTACAGGAAGTAAATAACTTTCCAAGATCACATGTGAGTTTACTCTAACAATGAGACTGGAGGTTGGGACTCGCACACACCTAGACACGCAGATACACAGACCCGAGGGATACATCCCCCCCCCCCCCCCCCCCCCCCCCCCCCCCCTTAATTACCACCCGCTCTGTTTGTCTGCGATAAACCCAATAGGAAGCAGATTTTGGGTGAAAAATAAGAAATCAAGAATTCCTCTTTGCATTAAAGACTTATTATATTCAGTTTACTATGCTTAGGGGTTAGAGGAAGGTTGAGAAATTGATATGTATGTGCGTGAGTGTTTATATCTGTATTTGCATGCACACTGCCCTGCTGCATACTTACACAGGATTCTACCCTACCCATCGTGATTAGTTTTTTAACCTGATGTCTAGCAAATAACAAATTGGTTGTAAAGCAGATTTTAGAATAATTAAATTATTATCATTTTATTAATATTCTGGTGTGTGAAAACAAACAGACAGGGAGTTAATTGATGTTTTCGTGCAATCCACTGATGATCCATACTTTTGTTAGTCTTGAGCATTAGAGTCTGTGGTTACATATACATTTGAATAACATTCAATATTTATTTTCATCATGATTAGCTAGTGAGTGTTCAAATCAGTTCAGCTCTACAATCTAGTAATTAAGACTGGCCTATGATACCTCATGTTTTCTCCTCCTAGACTAATGATTCTCAATTTGATAGGCTCCATTCTATACAGTCTAATTTTCTAGTCACACAAATAGGATAGAGATCATAAAGGTTTGAGATAAATTTAGAGCAACAATACTAAAGTTTAGCATAGAACTTACTTTTCATGCCATCAGTCGAATTGTCTGCACACTCAGGGTATGTTTACATGAAAACAATGTACTAAAAACGAAAAAGTTTTCACTTTGGATTTTTCGGGTACAGATGACACCATTGTCAAAATGATCCCCATTCCCACAGATTCGCGAAAACGACTAAAAACGCTGTATTATGCTGTCAGGCCAGTAGTTGGCGATTTCACTTTGTAAAGGAACACTACACACTGAACACGTAATGCTCATAATGTCACCGTCTTCACAAATTCGCATTATTGTAGTTTAGAGGTCTGCACGGGCTTTAAACTGAAGCCCGAACCCGGCCCGTACCCGCGATCATTTAACCCGACCCGACCCCGACCCGACAATTACATTTACATATTAAGCCCGAACCCGGCCCGTACCCGCGATCATTTAACCCGACCCGACAATTGCATTTACATATTAAGCCCGAACCCGACCCGACCCCGAGGTAGATTCTGTTTCTCACAGCAAATACCATTTTTGCAATATGCAAGGTTTCAGCGCCGTCCTCCTCTGATTGAAAGTTAGTCCAGCTGCACTGAATTTCCTCTAGCTGCTGCTGCTACTTGCAGGGATGCTGAGGATACTACGGGCCAGTTTTGACAGTAAGGGGAAAACACCGCTGTTGTTTTTCCACCAACCCAAGAGATCCCGCTCTTCTTCCATGTCGTGGTTGCGGCTGGAGTATTGCGTAACTTCATCTGCGGTTTCACCGAGGGGCACGTTCACCCACTCCTCAAACTCTGCCACTATCTATATATATATCATTATCATTATCATTATATTTGAGAGAGAGAGCCTGTGTGTCTGACTGTGTGTATGCACATATTGCACATCTGCGCACGTATGTACTTTCTCTCTCTGGCGTGCCGGTCACCACAACACAGCAAGCAGGCAAAGCACACGGCATGCAAACTATATATAGCCTATTTAGTTTTTCTTAGTTAAACCCGAACCCGAGGCTGTTCATTAAACATTAACCCGAACCCGACCCGAAACCCGCACATTTTTCGGGACCCGTCGGGCTCGGGTCGGGTAGCAGACCTCTATTGTAGTGTAGTTTACACAGAGACGATAACGGTATAGCTTTCAAAAACTTCAACTTTGAAATACATTTTTTAGGCCCCAAAACAGCATTGTCGTGTAAATGAACGGCCAAAACACATAAAACATTTCTGTTTTTTAGTTGAAAATAGTCTCTTATGGCCCCTCAGACTCAAATTACTCCAGTTCTTTGAACATTTCTTGTTGATCATAAGCAATTCAATGAGTTGTTACCTGAAGACTCACTCCATCCAGATTATTGTATCAGTGAGTTGATTACTTAAGAACTCAATGGAAGCACATTTCTGCCACATAAGAAAAGAAATCATGCTTTATTTAATGAAAAGTTTGCTATTTCCTGATCACACTAAGCCAAATCGCGATTTCAGTTTAATTTTGGTTAATCAGGCAGCCCATGCAACCTCACACACAAACAAGCACAACAAATGCTTTACTTAACAAAAACAACTGACTCTGTCTTACACAAATGTAAAATTGTAGCCTATCGCACACATGCTACATTTATTCATTGCACAGGCTTTCTACAGTTTGAAATAGCGATATATTTTTGTGAAATGTAGAGGATTAATAAGATTTGCATTTTGTTATGCATAAAATAGTGGCGTCAAAGTCAATGTTTCCCAAAATGAAAAAACTCTGTTAAATTACAAATACTTCAAAAATGTACTTAAGTACAGCAGTGATATGTGGTGATTTTTAACTGCTGTAACATCCCTACTCACTGCCAAATTGGATTTTTTTCTGTCTATCTTGTATTTTTTCGTAAGGAATTATAAGAGATAAACATCAGACGAAGGTCAAACTCTATCAACCTCCAAGCAATCTCGCCCCAGTTCTGATTGTCCCTATATTGCTCAAAGATTAAAACTGAAACTTTGACAACTACATATCGATTGAAATGGACATTTGAGTGTCGACATGCCTTCATTAATGTCTTCATTCTTTATATTCAATTGTTTTCTGCATGACAACACACTATGCACACTGATTATCCTCCTGCAAGACTGCACCTACACACACACACACACACACACACACATACACTCATTCACATGAAGATTGCTTTGGTCTTCCCTGATGACAAAGGCAAGGCTGCCACCAGTCTCTGACCTATATTTCAGCATTTATTTATGCTCCCTCTTTCCTTCTGTTTGTGTCTCGCTCAATCTCATTCAGTCCCTCCACGCCTTGCCTGCTGTCCATCTGTCCCCTTAGAAAATACTAATAATAAAACCTAATAGGAAATATTGAAATTTAAAGCCTTGGATATTTCATCGAGCAGGACAAAAACAAATATAACAAAAAGGGGTTTTTATTTGTTTGATTTATTTTAATTTAAACTTTTCTTAAAATTGCCCAGGATAATATACTATTTTCATATAGAAAGCAATGTTATGATATTTTAACATAAATCACACAATTGAGAGAGGCACTGAAAAGCCTTTCTCTTTCATTTAATGTGCAAAAACAATCCATCTCAATATCCAACAAGAGAACACTCTTTATTTACACATTAGACAAGAACTAATGCGGCCTTCAGGTCATGTTGGATTGTCATATGAGATGAGCGCACATGAATGGCTCTAAAATGTCATAAATACGTGTGGAAAGTATTCTCTTTGAGGCCGACTTTTCAAGTTGGGGGCGTGTGAATTAAAAAAATCATAGTTGAAGAAAATGGATTTTGTTTGAAAATTCACAACAAAACTGTCTGGAGTCCATTTTAATTCCAACCCAAAATCACTTCTTGTTAGTAGGAATTTACCAGGAGGACTTGAAGGCAGGATAAGCGTGCAATGAGTATTTATTGTGTAATGTTTATCCATAATCTTGAGTCTAACATGTAGACGAGAGGAATAATTCCTGCCAGTGGCGACTAGGTCTGCATTCATTTAGGTTTTTTTTTGTGAGATAGAGTGTTTGTTAGTGACATTACAGTGTTTTGGGAGCAACTTTAACATGGGCCTGCCTGTTCTTATCAATCCCAGCAACCCACATTCTTTGATCTAACGGTTCACTTATGAAGAGTGCTGCAATGAAGCAGATATGTGCTTTTGTTGAACACATGCCGAATATGCATCAAAGGTAAGCGTGGCTTAAAGAGAAGAGAGGAAAGAAAGATTTATTTTTTATTTTTTTTACATTTTCTCTGTCATCTAATTGGCACAGCTAGTCTTTTTGGGCTTTGGACGATTTGGACACTGTTGACACCTTAGTGCTGTGCATTTGTGAACACATGTGATCACATACAGCAATATTTAGTGTATACTCGAATACATCCTGATACATCCCAGACAACAAAAATAAATTTAAGGTAAAGGATGTAAAAAAATTGGTAGAGGCTCAGACTCAATCAAAAGTTGCCCCTTAATCATTGTATACTTTTGGAGAAAATGCAGTGTTTTTTCTGAAGAACTGTGGCAGAGCCTTATGCATCTTTTTTCAGAGCAGAGCCTTAAATATCTGATTTCATACTTGGTTCATACTCCCAGGTGAGGAAGACCCCAGTGAGCATCACCATGACAACAGTTCCCAAACAGCAACTGCAGGAAGATTGGGATGCAGCTGTTGAATTGAAGAGACGCATTTTAAACATGACAACACGAAAATGTCCAGGCCAGGCAATGATCTGTCACTATGCTTGAATTAGCACATGCGATAAACAGACCAGGTAATCCTACATCATTTTTAAGAAAAAGAGAACATTCACCATCACGAAGGTAATCAGTTTCCTCTCCAAACTAAATCCTTCACCAGATTCATCAAGGTGCTTTTCCCTTCAGTAGGCAGGCATTTCACTATGCTTGAAGAATACCATAGAAAGCTAAAATTAAAACGAATAGTTTGTCATGGTCTTGAAGATAAATTTCTGAGATGCTTATCCCTCAAAGCTTGATTCGATCATCTAAAATGATTCATTTTATCTACAGTATCACTGGCTGGATACAATATCACTGGCTGGAACAGGAAATTAATTTAAAAATATGGGACAGGACTTTCTTTTATCTTACAGGAATGTATTTGAGATGTACTCAAAGTTTATTTTAACTTTTTTTTTTTTGGAGTATAAAAATAGCAAGAAGTTATTGTATTCAGCCAGGGCTGTACAATTCAATAGGCACAGTCTTAACAGTTGGTAAAACTTTACAAATAAATACTTGTCTGCCATTTACTGACCTGAGAAAAAATTATATTCACAATATTTTAGACTTATGTCATGTGTCCTATAATTTGTGAAGGAATAGGCTAATTGTTCTGGGTTGTTTTACTAGGAGTTATAAATAAAGGAGTTAATAAAGGAGTTAATAGGAGTTAAACTAGAATCAGAACGGTCTGAATCGGTTCGCGATTCCAAGTCATTCGGACAGTTCAGAGCGTTTTCTCACTCTGCAAACCATTAACTAGACACATTAGAATACAGTAAACCAAAAGAGCGCTGGATGAAGTCAGCTCTACACATACGGGACACTTGTTTCGATGGTGTACTACACAATCAAATGTATTTTTCTTCTCAAAAAGAGTATGTCTACATAACCTTTAGGGCAAAGTAGGCAATAAGTAGGTGAATTTGGATGCAGCAAAAGGTTTGGGACGGTGTGTTTTTATGTGGAGCCTGATGCTAGCTGACAAGGAAAGTTGTTTCAAAACCTTTCTTTTTGCTAAAAGATTTCATAGACATGTTCATGTTTTATAGCCTAGTTTTATATGTATTCAGTCCAATGAATTCAGATTAATTAGGACACTTTTTCACAGTCATTTCAATGGCAAAAAGTGTCCCAATAAACCTGAATTCACCCTATATAATAATATATTGTAATCATAGAAAAAATTTCATTTCATTCAGTTTTAAAAAGTGATATTTAAATGAATTTAATTAAAAACAAAAAACTAATTTTTAGTCTCCAAAACTATGTGTTGTTTTTTATCTATATTTCAGAGCAATGTAGCCTCTATGACACTGTAACTATTAATCTAGATTATCAAAGCACTTTTGCAAACATGTCAATCAAATTCCTGCAATGAGTGTTGATGATTACCTCAATGAACACGGGATGACTAAACTACTCGCCTGAGTAAGCATCTTCAAAACAGCTTCTTACAGAATCGCTGATAAGCCGCAGCAGAGGAAAGAATGGGAAAACAAGAGTCCCACCACAACTTTTCCTTCCAAGTTGCAAACCATGTCAAGTTGTGAATGCGTATTTATAGAAACACTTTATTCTGGCTTTCTGCTGTGATAGCATTCTGAATTATAGATGTGATACGATGCATTCAACAGGGAATGTTAACCTCCTCTTTTTGGAGCGAAGTGTAAATATTTAGAGGAATACCACGATCCAACATTCTCTGGAATGTTTAAAAAAAAGGAAACACATTCAGTGTTATGTTTGACAGCATGTGTGTTGTTGCTGTACCATTGATCAATTGAGAACTGTGCCACACCAACAGCCACCCTTTAAGAAAATTCCATAATGAACTTTTAAAAAAGAAAAATCCCTCAAAAGGACTGATATACTTCAAACAGGATTGTGACATCAGTAAAAAACAATTGGCCAAAGCAAAAGTCATTTGAGTTCTTCTCGGAGGTTTGGATCTCGCCAGTGTGAATTTTCCGGAAAAACTGTGCTGCGGTTGCTCTGCAATTTCAAACTTCTGTTTAATGAAAAAAGGACGAAAAAGAACCCTATACTGTCTTGCTGGGAAGGTTCAAGATCAGCCAATTGAAAGCATTGTTGATAATTACTTTAATTTAAAATAAAATAAAAAAATTCTCAAAACCCATATGAATGATGGGGTGATTTAAGGGGCTATGTATGCAAATATTTAATGATTAAGATGCTTATTTCTAGGTAAAAAAAAACCTGCTGATTCTCTCACACACACACATTGGGTTTTTCATGAATAAATTACCCATTTTTAAATCAAATATGCCTTCAAACAATCCTTTCCTCCTTCGGAAAACGTCTCAGGTTACGACTGTAACCTATGTTCCCTGAGAACAGGGAATGAGACAATACGTCAACGACGTTATGGGGAACGCCTCAGGCATGACAGGTGTCTGAAATCACTATCAAATCACGTCAATCACATTGACCGGCGACAGCCCGTGAATCATTAGAGTAATGATTAACGTGCTACCTGGAAGTATATAAGGGCGCCTTGCAACATGACAAATCACCTTATCGTCTGAAGGGACTATACGGTAGGCAAGCCCCGAGGCATGGCAGGGAGACGTATTGTCTCGTTCCCTGTTCTCAGGGAACATAGGTTACAGTCGTAACCTGAGACGTTCCCTTTCGAAGTGAACTCAACAATACGTCAACGACGTTATGGGGAACGATATACCAAAGCCGCCATGCTAAGGGGAGTGCATGCCAAGTGGCAGTGACAACGGTCAGAACCAGCAACTTCAAATGAATCGCTAGAACCACTCACCCTCAGGTCACACTTGGCTGTCAGTGACAGCATTCCCTACGGTCATAGCACAAGCTACAGCCTCACAGGAAAAACCTTCATAAACATGGTTAAATGAAAGGCCTACCTGGGCCGGCTCCGGGCCTGGAACCATAGCTTCCAATTAGAAGGGGTCCCTTCTAGGGAATGTGGCTAGGGAACCCGAAGGAACCCCAGCCAGGACACTATTCAGGGGAACGTACTCACCCCGAAATGCCACCAGGACGGCCTGACCTGGCGTCAGTACATAGACACTTAGTCTGGCCAAATCCTGTCTGTCTGAAGACAGAGCCTCTGGACAAATGCCTTAAGTAAGGCATCCAACCCGAGGGACTGCGAAGCTGGCAGAGAACCACTCGGCCCGGATCTCAGAGACGGGATATCCCGGAGAGTATGACTCAGCATAGTGCTTTTCAACCCTTGCTAGCGAGGGGAGTTTCTCTACTCGATCCACGGATCAACCCAGTGTCTGTGTTTCAAAACACTGAGGAGGCCTGTGAAGGCCTAAGGGCTGATCTAACTGGGAGGCCTCACGAGAGGCCTACAACCGTCTGACCAGACTCAGGAAGCCGCATGCTCATAGAGACCCTCGGTAAGGGGAGCACAAGGTCTGCCTGGTAGGCAAACCAGGCTGTAGGCAGAAAAGGTTCCGGGAGGGAACCAATAGCAGAGAAAGAACACTTTAGCGAGCCAGGGCGCAAGCTCGCCTTCAGCAGCTGTCTATTAAGGCTAGCTGAAACTGATAGCAGGAGACCACTAGCTTCATAAACCCAGCACCACTAGGGAACGTTACAGGGAGGCCCGGGAGGCCTACTACCTGATAGCCAACGTAAGTGGGAATTCACCTTCAGGGAGGCACGTGAGGCCTACTACCTGATAACCACAGTATGTGGGGTGCTCACCTTCAGGGAGGCACAGAGAGGCCTACTACCTGATAACCACAGTATGTGGGGTGCTCACCTTCAGAGAGGCCAAGAGAGCCCTACTACCTGATAACCACAGTACGTGGGAACTCACCTTCAGGGAGGCCCGGTGAGGCCTGCTACCCTACAACCACAGTATGTGGGGAGCTCACCTTCAGGGAGGCCTGGAGAGGCCTACTACCTGGTAACCACAAACTGTGGGAACTCACCTTCAGGGAGGCCTGGTGAGGTCTACTACCTGACCGTTCTCATTCAAGGAGGCCTGGAGGAGCCTACTACCTGATAATCACAGTATGTGGGAACTCACCTTCAGGGAGGCCTGGTGAGGCCTACTACCTTTGACAGCCAAAATATTTGGGAGCCCACATCCTAGGGAGGCCCAGAGCGGCCTACTACCTGACAGCCACAATATTTGTAAGCTCACATTCAGGGAGGCCCAGAGAGGCCTACTACCTGATAGCCAACGTAAGTGGGAATTCGCCTTCAGGGCGGCCGGGTGAGGCCTACTACCTGATAACCATCTTAAGTGGGAATTCACCTTCAGGGAGGCCTGAGTGGCCTACTACCTGATAACCACTGGTAGCTTTGAGCCCTGAGTCCGGGTGATAGTATAAGGTGGCCTGCTAAGGCCAGCCAGCTGGGGACTCGCCTATCAGGGAGGCCTGGTCGGGCCTACTAGCTAATAGCAAGTCATATTCTGCCATAAAGTACACTGCTGGGAACCATACTACACAAGCATAATTTACTAATGGGCTTCCAGTAGCGCTATAAGGTATGTCCCACAATGTTGGGACTCACCTCCGAGGAGGCCTGTTTAAGGCCTACTACCCATCAGTGAGTCAACTGCCCGAACCACCAAGGCCAACCACGTAAAGTGAGCTGGCCTACAGTGCCCTCTAGGGGGCTGTCCAATCAAGGAGGCTTGCTGAGGCCTACTACCTAATGGCCTTCGTTGGCAGAAAAACTGTTTACACAGCGCCTACAACATCCTGGTGCCTAATCACATTGCCCATGGCAGTGTACTCCGCAAGAAAGCTAGCACCCTTAAAACAAGGGGAGTACAACATACGCCACTCTACCTCAACGGAGGCCCCAGTTAGTCAGGGGCCTACCATCTATGCATGGGCGTCAGCTCAGGGCAATGCTCTGGCTTCAGGGGAGCGTACTTCGACCAAAGAAGAAGTGAAGCTTACTTCATACTCGACCCGAGCCATAGTGGTGGACCTACCTGTATCACAGGGGAATACTCACACCTCACCCTGAGGTTACCAGGGTGCGGGCCTGCCAGCGGCTCTAGGGGTGACAGAAATGTATCTGTGCCCAACCTAGGGGAGTGGGGCTTGAATGAAAGCCAACCACCTACAACCTAGCGCTCGAGCAGTAGCTCAGCGAGGTGAGTGAAGCCTAAACTGGCGGCCTAAATCCGTCGGCCAGTTATGCACGGCAGGGTCGGGCAGGAAACCCAGTCTTCTTCGTGAAGCGAAAGATGGCCTAACCCTGCTCAGTAAAGACATATATACCACGGAGGCCTATTTGAGGCCTACCATGTCTTTATAAACCATCCTCTGCACCACGCTGCATTACTCTAGTCACCCCAGAATGCAGAGAAGGGGGCGGCCCTTGGCCAAACGACTCCCATGGGAGGAGGCTGTTTATACAGGGATGCTAGAAACCTACATTCACAAAGTGAAAGGTCAGAGGAAGAAATGCTAAAATTTTAGCAGAGCGCCTCTATTATCCCTGGCACAGCCTAGGCCAGCTACAGAGGCGGCCCTGGTGAGGGCCAGCCTGCAAGCATAGATCTATCTGAGGGCTCGGAGGAGCCACAGCCTTACTAAAGAATATAGTCTGTATTATCCCATACAAAGGCTGCAGAATCGCTCAGCCTAATGAAAACCCAAACAGAGCTCAAGGGGCGACATACTCAGGAAGAAGTCAAACGGACCCGTGGGCCGGACATAAGATCTATCTGAAGCTCTAGCGTCAGTCAACACTCTAAGTAAAACAATTTTAAGAGAGAGAACAACCACTCTACCCTGAGGTGGCTAGCAGCCCGAAGGCTAACACGGTTACCGTTCTGGCCACCTAACAGGGAACTTCAGGGCCCTGATAATCCAATAAAGTTCTCTTATTACCTTGACATGACCCCATGACTCTATACAGGGAACGAGGTCTGTAAAGAGAAATATGTTATTTTTTAATCACAAAAAATACTCTTTGAAAAGACCAGCAGCTCACCTGCGGCGTGCAAAGTGAAGACTCGCCAGATAGTTCTTTACAAACCTGGGATCCGCCACTTTACATGCCTGAAAGGGGCGTTTCCACTAACCAAGCCTAGGTGGGCCATCAGAACATAGTTCTCATCATAGGCCCATCCCCAGGCCTGATGTTATGAACGCCTGGGGGTCAGAAGAGAGAGGGGAGATTTCGTGACCCTCCGGGGAGGTTATCCATTACCGACGCTGTGTGCGTTTGCGCTGGATAACCTCCCTCAAATCTCTTCTGTTGCGGGAGTCACGCCTTCTCTGCGACCTGCTCCTCAAGGGAGGGGGCGCACGAGAGGCGACACTGGCTCGCTGGCCCTGCCTACGGTCCTCAGACCGTGAAGGGCCAGGCCCTCCCGCTTGCCAGGGTACGGACGCGGATCTCAGCGGTATACAAGTTTTAAATGCTGCTGAGCTTAAAACCACCGCCTCTACGGAGGTGCCGAAGAGTTCGGAAGGTGAAACCGGCGAATCGAGGAGAAAGGCTTTTTCTTTCTCCCCGATGTCGGCTAGATTTAACCACAGATGCCTCTCCGTGGCCACAATCGCCGCCATCGACCGTCCGATCGCGGCAGCGGTTTGCTTGGTAGCCTGGAGACCCAGATCTGTGGTGCGGCGCAGCTCAGCCACCGCCTCAGGGGACATCCCTGCCCCCTGGTCGAGATCCCCCAGCAGGTCGGCCTGGTACGCCTGTAATACTGCCATGGTGTCCAGTGCAGCACCGGCCTGACCTGCTGCCGTGTATGCTCTGCCATTCAAACGAGCCGTTGTTCTCAGCGGTTTGGATGGCAGGGTTGGAGCTTTCAGTGTCGCTGCCCGCCCAGACACGAGATAGTTCGCGAACGTCTCGTCAATGGGCGGCATTGACACGTACCCATGCTCTCCGATCCCCTCGACATCAGCGAAACTGGCCCGCTGATGTCGGTGAATACGGGCAGAGTATGGGCTCTTCCATGCCCTCTCGATCTCCGTGTGAAGATCAGGAAGGAATGGAAGGCTCACCTGAGCTGGTGGTGTATGGCCGGGGAGAAACCGATCGTCGAGCCTACCGCGAGCGATCTCTCCTCTAGCGCGCTGCCAAGGCAGCTGCAGCCTGTTGGCAGCGCGCTCCATCACATCCACCAGCTCTGCATACACGGGGCAGGATGGTTGAGGAGGTTCAGGATCTACCTGATCATAAACCTCCTCAGCCATCTCCTGCGCATCCTGAAGAGCTTCAGCTGCAGGTACAGTCGGTGAGTAATCTTCCCCATCGACCTGCAGTTCGCCCTCGTCAGCCGTCGAATCATCTGAGAGGTTAACAACCCTCTCGAGGCGATCGACGAGCTCCATCTGGGAGCCCCATGATGTAAGTTGCCGCTCGGCCTCGGCACGAGCGGGACCCGCACCATGAGGTCCAGACGCTGAACCCCCTTCACTCGAGAAGAGGGCCAGACGAGAGCGGAGCGTTTTAAGAGAAAAACGCTCGCAGTTCGCACAGAGGGCTCCCTCGAGAACCTCCCGTGCGTGCTCTTCACCCAAGCAAAAAACGCACAGCTCGTGTGTGTCGGCCGGTGTCAGAAACCTCGGACACGGGTCGGCACACTTACGAAAACAATCTGCCTTTGCTGTGCGTTTCATCTTTCTCTTACCTTCCCGTATACTTGAATAGCGTTTTTTCAAACAAACAGTCCCTGAAGACGATGAGATGATTTGTCATGTTGCAAGGCGCCCTTATATACTTCCAGGTCGCACGTTAATCATTACTCTAATGATTCACGGGCTGTCGCCGGTCAATGTGATTGACGTGATTTGATAGTGATTTCAGACACCTGTCACGCCTGAGGCGTTCCCCATAACGTCGTTGACGTATTGTTGAGTTCCCTTTGAAAGGGAACAGCATTTTTCCGTTGTTTTCCAACAAAGACAAGGCATGTTAGTTGTGTGAGGATCCAGGACGTTGTTCTATACATCTCCCTCTGCTGTTTGATCATCTTCAGTATGCTATGGCACACACACCCACAGAGCCTCATCTAGCTTCACAAAGGCATATGATTTTGGAACTATGTCAGAAATCAAAAGAATATTTAGGTGCTTGAGATGCTGCTGATGAGTGCAGTTTGGATTTATGCTTTCAGTCAAAGACAAATAACTTTGCAAGTCTCTGTTCCTAAAAAAAGGAAAGCACCCCCAGTAGGAGGGCATGGAAACGGTTTGGGGAATAAATTAGGTTGCAGCAAAATGTTGGGGTTTGTGTAAGTTGTTGTGTGATTTACTGCTTACCGCTTATGCTGTGAGAAACAATTAAAATTGAATTAAAACTTTTCTAATACAATTCGCATAACCAGTCACCCGCACGGCACGGCTTGTTACACTCAAGGTAACATTTAGTGACAATCCAGCACAAGACTGAAAACACAAGGAGAATAAATATGGAGAGCAAACAAAGCAGGTAATGAGGGAGGACAGATGGGGCAAATGAATCAATAATCAGGTAACAAGGTGGGCGGGGTTAGACAATCGACAGGAGAGCACATGGCGCAAGGAATCACATGACAAGCCATGTGCTCACACAAAAGAGCCATGAACACGCAGCCAATGAGAACACTCATAAGCCACGTGTTCACACAAAACATGACAAAATGAAAGCACACAGCTAGTGTTAAACACAAGTTGTGTGCTACACAGTACAAGACAAAACAGGAGTGTCAGGGCTCTGTCACAAAACCAAGAAATAGACTAGACAGAAGTGACAGAACCCTGACATCAAATTGTAGAAAATTCCTCAGATTGTTCACATGCACAGAAATAATTGCGGATACACACACACACACACACACACACACACACACACACACACACACACACACACACACACACACACACACACACACACACACACACACACACACACACACACACACACTCACACACACACACACACACACACACACACACACGCTGTTAAAACATTTATTTTTTTATTTTTCACCAAACAAGTCAGTGCAACATATGCACAGCAGATATATTTACATTGGACTGGACAAAAATATGCTCACAAAAAAAACCCAGTTTTGAAAAAGATTAGAATATAGAAAATTATTTTAAAAAGTTAAAAAAAATATTATAATAATAATACTATTGTTGTTGTAAAAAAGAAAAAGAAAAAAGGATCTCACCTGTGGTCTTTTCATAGTGCTTACATCCTAATTGAAGTGTTAACAATTAACCATTGAGGTGTTTGGCCAGATGGCACATGTATTGGCCAATTAGCTCATGTAGTGTAATTTTGAATGGCAGTGTTTTCAAATGGCAAACATGTGACTTCATGTCAGATTGTTGTGTCTTAGTAGAGAACCGTGTTCAGTGCATTTAAAAAGTGCCATTTTGAATTGCAAAATGTGAGAAAAGCAGAAAATGTGTTTTGACTTTTGGAGACTTGAGAAGAGGTTTTGCTCTCTGTGTGTCAGTTTAAATAATTGTGCTGTGCATGTAATTTTAGTGTGTTATCAATTGGAAAAAACTGTAATGTAACTGGCCTTTGTCGGAAATGGTGAAGATGGAGTCAATGACCTTCTGGAATTATATATCCTGCATTTGATTAAACTAAAACGTGAACTGGCCTTCTTGTGAAGTTGGTTATCACTGTATAAAGTGCAATAATTCCATACTCACTTTCTTTATTAAAATATCTGCATTCGGGATCATTGCTATTTGTCCTGACCCACATTTTGTAAGGCTTTAGTTCATAGTGATGCACTGACACTCTACAGTGTAATTGGCTATTACCATTAGGGCTGCACAATTAATCGCAATGAAATCGCACGTTTTGGCAAAGGCTGCGATTATTTTATGCGCATCTTGTCAATGACGCACGGCTGATCGGTAGTAAATGCTGCTCCATCTGAACGCCAGAGGGCACTCTCACGTACACGCAGACACTCCAAATATGCCCCACCGCAGAAGTATGATAACGCACATCATTCCAGGAAATCCCTGTCTGGGAACATACTATGGCTGTAGCTGAATAAACAGAAGATTGAAACGCTTTGAAGGAATGAATGAATGAATGAGGTATTTATATAGCACTTTCATATGTACTACTGTACACCCAAAGCGCTTTACAATCATATCAGGGAATCTCTCATCATCCATGCACCACCAGTGTGTAGCATCCAATTGGATGATGCGATGGCAGCCACAGATTGATTAAACATGAGTAATAAACACACGACTGGCTTATTCTGTGTGAGAAGCCACATCATCTCACAGAAGGATGCTCAACTGTCGTTATGAAGTGAGTTCGTAGTAAAAGCATGTTATCAAATGTTGTATTTTGTTGGACAAGAGGTTCATTAAAGCTTCTCATTTGTGGAAAAATGTTTGACGTGTGTTGCTTTTACAAATGCACGTTATAAGTGACTCAAATTCACAGTGCTTTCAGATGGAGCAGTGTTTACAGAGCCGTACATCAGTAACAAGCTACGCATAAAAAAATAATCGCAGCCTTTGCGATTACATCCCAGGCAGCAAGCCAAAATTGAATAAACATTGTTTTTCCATCTGAATCATCATTATGGTTGATATTGAAATTTCAATGCAAATTAATGTTGAATCACCATTACCCTGTCGATGAAAACCTGATGTTATTAATGTTGATGTCAACGATATTGGAACAATATTGATCTATAGTTATCTTTATGATTGATTAAGCATTGATATTTGGTTTACCGGGCAATGGCTGAATGTGTTGAAAAGTCATTGATTTATAATTGACCAGGAAACGACGCTGTTGTTGAAAGTCATCGACATATAGTTGACCGGGAAATATGATTGAAAATGCATCGATATATAGTTGACCGGGAAATATGATTGAAAATCAATAGATTTTTGGTTGACCGGGAGATCAACGGGTGTTATACCAACGTACGGCACTGGACACAGCTCATTTCTGGACCCTTGGCACAAGCCTAAAGGTAAGCTTGCTTAATGTTTGATATGAATGAATTGTACCGAATCAAATACTGTTAGGCTGATCGTTAACATGATGGCTAGTGTAGTAACCGACGCAGTGCTGCAGGAAATAGATTGTTGTTTTACCACTGTGTCAAAATCTGCCAAAAGTAGCCTAGGCCTACTTTGTAGTTCTCTTCTAGGTTATAAAGTTCGCAAAACCTCCGAGTCCAGTCTAATTTTGTGATATTTAGCTCAAAATACATGTCTGTAGCCTACCCATTGCTTGTGTCGTGAAATCTATTAACACAGCACTGCTATTTCTTCTGACCGCCGGAAAACACCGGCGGAACCAACGCTAGCATTGCTCCACCTAGCGCTACCCACAGAAGTGAGTGCGGCGGGCCAGAATTACACAGAAGACATGACTTACTTTACTTTATTCAATGCAAAACTGTCTTGAGTTGTAACTGGGAATGCCAATTAGACCATCTCGTCGTAATACAAATCCAAAATATGAATGTACTAGTGCTTATCCGATTTCACGATTTTTCGCGCACTGTTATAGCGCCTGACAACCAGGCCTGGCGTCAAGTGGGGACTTGGGAGGGCTTATCCCCACGTTACATACTTAATCTCGCGGCACGAATGTAGGCTACCAATACAAATAAATATAATCTCCTGTTTAACTTAAATGCTAATTTTTTGCATTGTGATTTTATTTTCTGTTTTAGGGTTTTTTACTCAGCAGACGGGGACAGCCGACGTCACCCAATTCACATGTGCCAGACCGGGCAGGAGGGACTGGACGACAAAATATTCAGGCGTCAGAGGACATTGAAGTGTAAAGTGTAAAGAGTTGCCTACAATTAATTAAATAAAAAGGCTAATAAAAATGAATTTGTTTGTGTGGTGTGTTCAGTGTTTTATACAAGATTTCAAATGTTCCATTATTTTTTAACATCCTGGCTGTAGATAAAGCAGGCTATTTAATTTATGGCATTACATTTAAAATTAACATTTAAAAACGATTGAATTCACGTTGATCCTTAGTTCAGTTGAAATTTCAACATTGTTTCAATATTCCTGATAATTGAAATACCATTGAAATTCCGTTGATCTATGGACAGGATTTCAATGTTGTTTCTATATTAAAACAGGGTGCAAAATGATGTAGAATCAACATCAGAGTTCGATGTTGATTCAATGACTTAATGTTGACAACGGAATGTTGATTTAACATAGTTTCAATGACTGTTTGCTATCTGGGATAATACATAATACACAAGTACAATTTAATGTAAATTGCAATTAATCGTGCAGCCCTAATTACCATTTATTATTTATTTAAACCATGATACATGGTAATTATATATGCTAAAATGAAAATCATATAGCATGTTTTGGAGTGATTTTAATTGGACATCAATTACTAAAAAGAGTATATATATATATATATATATATATAGAGAGAGAGAGAGAGAGAGAGAGAGAGAGAGAGAGAGAGAGAGAGAGAGAGAAATTTGTATATTAGCTACAGCAGATTTATACATATTTTAACATCGATAACTCATTTCTGAAGGGTGTGCAAGATTAAAGATTGTTTCACACTGTCTGCAAAAACGGTTAGCACATATTAATTTTGGTGCCCATATTAACTCTTTCTACACCATTGACAATTTTTTATAGCAATCCATGTTATCACTGTTATACAGTAGGGGGGCGCTATTATGGATTTTCTGAAAGAGTAATGAATCTCCGGATCAAAACACAGGCGCAACAAGGAGCAGAAACAAGCGATAGAAGATTGCTTACATACATGTAAAATAATGCGATCACTAACGTTGCTGAATGAAATGTTGAACCCATGAAGAGGTATAGGACTGTGAAGCTTTGGGGGGATTGATGGACTCATTCTTCCCAATCTATGTTTCGATCACTTTTCTAAATTCTATCCAGATGTAGTCTTCGACAAAAAACAAGATTTTTCAGCTTTTTGTTCAAAGTGTTGCTTTTGTTTAATAAGAAAAAAAAATTTATACTGGCCCCAAGTATATTTATATATGAATGGGGCCATCTTACATGCGCTTCATGCGCACACAGGCACATTTGCACACACAAGCAAGGTCTTTCGCTCTCTCTGTCTTGCGCACGCTACACGGTTTGGAGCTCGCAAGTCCATTGTCCAAAGAAGATCGCCTGTTTGGGCCTCATGTTCTTTTAGACTAAATATATATTTTTATTATTTAATACCCATTTTTAACAACATGAAAAAGACTATTCAAACATGACATTAAAATATAAATATAAAAAACTACAGACATTTCTTGGGGGTGCTGGGCGGGTGCTATGGCTATTATAGGGGGAGCTAGAGCACCACCTAGCTCCCCCCTGGCGCCGCCACTGCTTAACATAAACAATACCGGACAAAGAAACAAAGGAAACTGAGGGCTTAAATACAAGGGAGAGTAATAAACTGAACAGAAACAGTGTGTAGAACTAATTAACAACCAAGTAAACCAACTAGGGATGGCCTGAAAGTCCGTGGTGCTGACAGTGTGACAAGGGAGCACGGTGGAGCTGTAGCGGCGATAGTACCAGGTGGAGCTGGAGGGAGGGAGGAGCCAATGTGGTGTAACGAGTATTAATCACGCCTGCGAAGCGTGTCTGCTGATATCTTTTCTATGTTCAAATGTTTGACAGGAGATGGATGATTAAACATTACTACATTGAATGCAAAAAATAATTACTGCATTTTTCAACTCATGCAGGTATGGTTATTAATTGTTTTTGTGATTTTTTGTTATATGTGTTCAACCGAATTGGTTATATCAAATGTTGGAATGGGGGTGATTAAAAGATGTATAGGCTATTTTATGAGTTTGGTTTGTGTCAATATATATATATTGTACTATTTCACTGACTGTTGATACACCTGATGTGATATAAATTGTTACTACACTGTAAAATCTAACATTTTTCTTACTAACTATTGTTTAGTTAACTTTACTTAATCTCCGATAATGTGTTGAACTTACTTAAAAAAATAGTAATCTGTACTATTTGCATGCTATGCCTTCATTACTCAGAAAACACTATTAAACATTACTCGACTGATTTAAGAAGCATTTGCCAAAGCAAAAAAAAAAAAAAAAAAAAAAAACAGGCGGGGCAAATGGTTTTTGATGCGGGGCAATTCTTAATAGACTTTTCACTAATTTCTTCCACTACTGCAGTCATCATTCTTCATAAATTCATGTTGATTTCCTAAAATCAACCTAAAATCTCTCACCATTATTGTGATTAGTGTTCCCTTTGGTTGGGCACTTGGAACTTCATTTATATCATTCTGATTCTCTTCCAATTGATGCAGTGATGCAACATGAAATCACAGTTATTTGATTTCAAAGGAAGTGAAGTAATAAATATTATATATGTATTTATACTTAAATTATTTCCATGTTCTTAATTAATGTATTTATGATTTATAACATTACTATCATGTTTAATAATGATCTTTTTACATTTTAATTGCAAACACTTATGGCATAAACTTTTAATTGGGTTGATATAATCCCTCTATATTTGTGACAATATTTTGCAATTTTGCTTGAGTCACACACAGACTTCAACATTCAGCCTGCAATCCACAACAATGGTAACAAGTTTTTTTTTTAAATTAATTTAATTAATTAGACCATTGCAATTTTATTTTCTGTCTCTTGTCAGTATAACCCCAATAAGGATAGCAAATACAGTTTTAATTGTAAAATAAAGCCAAAAATGGTAAAACAAAGCAATTCATTTATTCATGCCGCAATGCACTCTGGGTGTACACTTCCTCAGATAACAGATAGAATTAAGATGACAAAACTTAAATAGATTAAGTAAGAAGAACTTGATGTAATTAAGTTATGCTTACTTAAATTAAGGCCACAAGTTTGCACAATTTAATTAAGTACACTGAACTGATTAATTTTTACGGTGTATTTTCTTTATATTCTTTATTACTGTAAATGAGATTGTGCATTGTAACCACGCTTCAGTCCGCGGGAGGTCTGAGCGGAGCGAGGAGATGGCTGATTAAACATTACTACATTGAATGAAACAAATAATTACTGCATTTTTCAACTCATGCAGATAAAGAGCCTCTGAACCAGCAGTTTGACTCCAGTCCTTTTATTCTTCACACAACACAACACAATGCAGAGGGGTAGCCGAGTCGTAGTAACAGAGACATGCGAGTCCGAACCGGCTAAAGTGGCATGATGGGCTTAGCAGCTGGAAGCGAAGCCAGGGGATCCTTGTGCTGAGGAGGAGCTGGAGACTGGAAGGCTGTTTGATATGTCCCGCCCTGTCTCCCTATTTCAGTGGAAATTAAATTAACACATTGAATAATATTGCACATTTCAAAGCACTTCAGTGGGCCTTTTATAGTAAAATTCTACTAGGAACATGAAGGAAAATCACAGGGAAGAAGCTCAGGTAATAACAAAACATGCACGTAAAAAAAATAAAAACCTTTTGGGAACTTAATTTTTAATTTTTAATTTGTGTAGCATAGGTCCAAGAAGAATTTAAGCACGGAACCCTCTGAACACAACAGAAAACAGAAATGTTGCAATATAAACCTTTCTAACAACAAATTATAGTAACTTTGCTTTCATAAACCAGTTAACTAGCAGTACTCACCCATTTTTTTGAAGAAAGATGTAGGGACGGTCACCTAAACAGCAAGAGAGGGAATCCTGATGATTTATTGCAGTTTATAGCTACACTTGCTTCTGTGTCAATTTTTTACTGTTTCGATACCTTTTTGATTTTGTATCACTTATGGTCAATATTAAAAGAAATAGTACATTTAGTAATCCTGTTATGTCTTGTCATGTTGTGTCTGGTTCTTGTTACTCTGTCCCCCTCTGCTGGTCATCATAGGTTACTTTCTCTTTCTCTGCTCTCCCAGCTGTTCCTTATCTCCTCTAACTACCTCGTTCACTCTCTTCCCACCTGTTCCCTTTCTCCTCTGATTAGGTCTCTATTTCCCTCTCTGTTCTTGCTGCTTTCTTTGTCAGATTCTCATTTGAGTTTCTCATGCTAGAAGCAAACTTCTGTCTCGCTCATTTCTACATTGTCCAGCCCAGTCCTGTCCTGTCCTGTCCTGTCCTGTCCTGTTGGCATCCGCCTGGCAAGTGCAATCTGTTCTCAGCTAATCGTCTTATTATTTACTCTGTCTAGTTCATCTGATGCTACGAGAGACCTGGTAGTCACAGTCTATCTTCGACCCGCGACCTCTCTGAGAGACCTGCAACCTGTCGCCGCTACTCGGCTATTCTCTACTGCTGTCTAAAGCTTTTGAAGTTACCTGAGAGACTTTTTATGTTCCTGTTATCGCCCTCTCTGCGGGTTGTTTGTTTTCTCCTTTATCATTCAAGAAGAAGATCTGTGTACTACCCTGTGTTGTCATTAAAAGATTCTGTTCCTGTTAAAACGCTTTTGGGTCCTCACTTACCTGCATAACAGAAGAATCTGACCAAGATGGACCCAGCGACTCCGGATCATTTCCAGTCAGCCGTCGAGATCCAGGGAGCGATGATTGGCAGACACGAGGAAGAATTGTCTGCTGCTCGACATGCAGTTGAGACCCTGGCCGCCCAAGTCTCCGATCTCACAAGACAGATCAATCATCTCCGCCTCGATCCACCGGTCACTTCCAGGGCTTCCGAATCTCTTGAACCCCGAGTCAATAACCCACCGTGTTACGCGGGTGAGCCCACAGAATGCCGCCCGTTTCTCACTCAATGTGATGTTGTCTTTTCTCTCCAGCCCAACACTTACTCCAAGAACAGAGCTCGTATCGCCTACGTGATATCTCTCCTTACTGGACGGGCTCGAGAGTGGGGAACGGCAGTCTGGGAGGCGGAGGCTGAGTGCACTAACCGGTATCAGGACTTTAAGGAGGAAATGATTCGGGTATTTGACCGTTCTGTTTTCGGTGAAGAAGCTTCCCGGGTCTTGTCTTCCCTAACTCAAGGTAATCGATCCATAACAGATTACTCCATAGAATTTCGCACTCTTGCTGCCTCCTGTGACTGGAACGAGCCGGCTTTACTCGCCCGGTTTCTGGAGGGTCTCCGCGTGGATGTTAAAGATGAAGTTCTCTCCCGGGAGGTTCCTTCCAGGGTGGATTCCTTGATTGAACTCGCTATTCGCATCGAGCGACGGTTCGACCTTCGCCGTCGAGTTCGAGGAAAGGAGTTCGCTTTCTCCGCTGCTCCCCTCTCCGCATCACTACCATCTCCCTCCGCCAGTTCGAGTTCTGAGCCCATGCAGCTGGGAGGCGTCCGCATCTCGGCTAAGGAGAAGGAACGGAGAATCACCAACCGCCTCTGTCTCTATTGCGGTTCTGCTGCACATTTTGTTAACTCATGTCCAGTAAAAGCCAGAGCTCATCAGTAAGAGGAGGGCTACTGGTGAGCGCGACTACTCGGGTCTCTCCTTCAAGATCCTGCACTACCTTTTCGGTCCATCTCCGCTGGACCGGCTCGTCTGCCACCTGCAATGCGTTGATAGACTCTGGGGCGGAGGGCTGTTTTATGGACGAGACCTGGGCTCGGGAACATGACATTCCTCTCCAGGAGTTAGAGGATTCCACGGCCTTATTCGCATTGGACGGTAGTTCTCTCCCCAGGATTCAGCGAGAGACGCTACCTTTAAGCCTCACTGTCTCTGGTAATCATAGCGAGACCATTTCTTTTTCAATTTTTCAGTCACCTTTCTCACCTGTTGTTTTGGGCCATCCCTGGCTAGTTCGTCATAATCCCTCTATTAATTGGTCTAGGAATACTATCCTCTCTTGGAATGTCTCTTGTCATGTGGAATGTTTAATGTCTGCTGTACCTCCTGTTTCTTCTATCTCTTCTTCACAGGAGGAGCCTGGTGATTTGACGGGGGTGCCGGAGGAATATCACGATCTGCGCACGGTGTTCAGTCGGTCCCGGGCCACTTCTCTCCCTCCTCACCGTTCGTATGATTGTTGTATAGATCTTCTTCCGGGGACCACTCCACCCCGGGGAAGACTATACTCGCTCTCGGCTCCTGAACGCAAGGCTCTCGAGGATTATTTATCTGTAGCTCTCGATGCCGGTACAATAGTTCCCTCCTCCTCTCCCGCCGGAGCGGGGTTTTTTTTTGTTCAGAAGAAGGACGGTGGCCTGCGCCCCTGCATTGATTATCGGGGGCTGAATGACATAACAGTTAAGAATCGTTATCCGCTCCCTCTTATGTCTTCAGCCTTCGAGATCCTGCAGGGAGCCAGGTTTTTTACTAAGCTGGACCTTCGTAACGCTTACCATCTCGTGCGCATTAGGGAAGGGGACGAGTGGAAGACGGCGTTTAACACTCCGTTAGGTCACTTTGAATACCGGGTTCTTCCTTTCGGTCTCGTAAACGCTCCAGCTGTCTTTCAGGCGTTGATTAATGATGTCCTGAGAGACATGCTGAACATCTTTGTGTTCGTTTACCTTGACGATATATTGATTTTTTCACCGTCACTCCAGATTCATGTTCAGCACGTTCGACGCGTTCTCCAGCGCCTTTTAGAGAATTGTCTTTATGTGAAAGCTGAGAAGTGCACTTTCCATGCCTCCTCCGTCACCTTTCTTGGTTCCGTTATTTCCGCTGAAGGCGTTAGGATGGACCCCGCTAAGGTCCAAGCTGTCATTGATTGGCCCGTTCCTAAGTCACGCGTCGAGCTTCAGCGCTTTCTCGGCTTCGCGAATTTCTATCGTCGATTCATCCGTAATTTCAGTCAGGTGGCTGCTCCCCTCACAGCTCTTACTTCTGTCAAGACGCGCTTTACATGGTCTGCTTCCGCCCAGGGGGCTTTTGATCTCCTCAAGAGTCGTTTTACATCCGCACCGATCCTTGTTACACCTGACATCTCTAGACAGTTCGTTGTTGAGGTTGACGCGTCAGAGGTGGGCGTGGGTGCCATTCTTTCTCAGCGATCGCTCTCAGACAACAAGGTCCATCCTTGCGCGTATTTTTCCCACCGCTTGTCGCCGTCAGAACGTAACTACGATGTGGGTAACCGCGAATTGCTCGCCATCCGCTTAGCCCTAGGTGAGTGGCGACAGTGGTTAGAGGGGGCAACCGTTCCTTTCGTCGTTTGGACTGACCATAGGAACCTTGAGTACATTCGTTCTGCCAAGCGACTTAATGCACGTCAGGCTCGTTGGGCTCTGTTTTTCGCTCGTTTCGAATTTGTAATTTCTTATCGTCCGGGCTCTAAGAACACCAAGCCTGATGCTTTATCCCGTCTCTTCAATTCTTCAGAAGTCTCCACTGACCCCGAGGGGATTCTCCCTAAGGGGCGTGTCGTCGGGTTGACTGTCTGGGGAATTGAGAGGCAGGTAAAACGAGCGCTCACTCACACTCCGTCGCCGCGCGCTTGTCCTAGGAATCTTCTTTTCGTTCCCGTTCCCACTCGTCAGGCCGTTCTTCAGTGGGCTCACTCTGCCAAGTTAGCTGGCCATCCCGGTGTTCGGGGTACGCTGGCTTCCATCCGTCAGCGTTTTTGGTGGCCCACTCGGGAACGTGACACGCGCCGTTTCGTGGCCGCTTGCTCGGTCTGCGCGCAGACTAAGTCTGGGAACTCCCCTCCTGCCGGCCTTCTCAGACCGCTTCCTATTCCCTCTCGACCGTGGTCACACATCGCCTTAGACTTTATCACCGGTCTGCCTTCGTCGGCGGGTAAGACAGTTATTCTTACGGTTATCGATCGTTTCTCTAAGGCGGCTCATTTTATTCCCCTCGCTAAGCTCCCTTCGGCTAAAGAGACGGCACAAATAATCGTCGAGAATGTCTTTAGAATTCATGGCCTTCCGTCGGACGTCGTTTCGGACAGGGGCCCGCAGTTCACGTCTCAATTTTGGAGGGAGTTTTGTCGTTTGATTGGGGCTTCCGTCAGTCTCTCGTCCGGCTTCCACCCTCAGTCTAACGGTCAAGCCGAACGGGCCAATCAGACTGTCGGTCGCATCCTACGCAGCCTTTCTTTCCGTAACCCTGCGTCTTGGTCAGAGCAACTTCCTTGGGCAGAATACGCACACAACTCGCTTCCTTCGTCTGCGACCGGTCTATCGCCTTTTCAGAGTAGCCTCGGGTACCAACCTCCGCTGTTCTCGTCTCAAATCGCCGAGTCCTGCGTTCCGTCCGCTCAGGCTTTTGTCCAACGTTGTAAGCGCACCTGGAGTATTGTCAGGTCTGCACTTTGCCGTTATAGGGTTCAGACTGTGAGAGCCGCTAACAAGCGTAGAACTAAGAGCCCTAGATATTGTCGCGGTCAAAGAGTATGGCTCTCCACTCTTAACCTTCCCCTTAAGACAGCTTCTCGTAAACTGACCCCGCGGTTCATTGGTCCGTTCCGTATTTCTCAGGTCATTAGTCCTGTCGCGGTGCGACTTCTTCTCCCTCGTTATCTTCGTCGCGTCCACCCGGTATTCCACGTCTCTTGTGTTAAACCCGTCCTCCGCGCCCCCGCTCGTCCCCCTTCTTCCCCCATTCTTGTCGAAGGCGCTCCTATCTACAGGGTTCGCAGGATTCTAGACATGCGTCCTCGGGGCCGTGGTCATCAGTTTCTGGTGGATTGGGAGGGGTACGGTCCTGAGGAGAGGAGTTGGGTTCCCTCTCGGGACGTGCTGGACCGTTCGCTGATCGATGATTTCCTCCGTAGCCGCCAGGTTCCCTCCTCGGAAGCGCCAGGGGGCGCTCGTTGAGTGGGGGGTACTGTTATGTCTTGTCATGTTGTGTCTGGTTCTTGTTACTCTGTCCCCCTCTGCTGGTCATCATAGGTTACTTTCTCTTTCTCTGCTCTCCCAGCTGTTCCTTATCTCCTCTAACTACCTCGTTCACTCTCTTCCCACCTGTTCCCTTTCTCCTCTGATTAGGTCTCTATTTCCCTCTCTGTTCTTGCTGCTTTCTTTGTCAGATTCTCATTTGAGTTTCTCATGCTAGAAGCAAACTTCTGTCTCGCTCATTTCTACATTGTCCAGCCCAGTCCTGTCCTGTCCTGTCCTGTCCTGTCCTGTTGGCATCCGCCTGGCAAGTGCAATCTGTTCTCAGCTAATCGTCTTATTATTTACTCTGTCTAGTTCATCTGATGCTACGAGAGACCTGGTAGTCACAGTCTATCTTCGACCCGCGACCTCTCTGAGAGACCTGCAACCTGTCGCCGCTACTCGGCTATTCTCTACTGCTGTCTAAAGCTTTTGAAGTTACCTGAGAGACTTTTTATGTTCCTGTTATCGCCCTCTCTGCGGGTTGTTTGTTTTCTCCTTTATCATTCAAGAAGAAGATCTGTGTACTACCCTGTGTTGTCATTAAAAGATTCTGTTCCTGTTAAAACGCTTTTGGGTCCTCACTTACCTGCATAACAAATCCAGAAATCACTGTATTTTCTGTATACAGCTGTAGTGTCAGTGTTAAACACACCACTTATATGAAAGAAGATATCCTTGAAATGAAAGTGTTTGTGTCCGTTTTGCCCTTAAATCTTATTTGATTTCCAAATGCCTCCCTCAGCCCATGCGGTCCTCCTTCAAGTCCACACTTGGCCTCATGGGCTGTTGGGTAGTAGCCCACTGTGCAGACTTCACAAAATGGTGCATCAAGGGCGAATCATAGCAGTAAAAGGGGCTTTTATGAGCACTTACTGAATCATAAAATGTCAAGTGAGACCCTACGGTTTTGTGGACTAGCGCACAAGAGTAAAGGCCATATGACCTCAAGTTCATATTAAGTGTATAAATTGGGAAAGACTAAAGTTTTAACATTCTCAAACTGTCCTTTTCATAGAGCTGATCAGAAAATATTTTGAATACTTTTTAGGGCTTTCATTTTAACATGCCAAATTAATGCATTTAATTTTAAAGAATGGCTTAATTATACTCTACTAACAGTTTGACAAACTTGATAGCAAAATAGGTTTCTGTGAACTGATCATCTTCAATTATATGAAAATAAAACATATAATATGAATGAATTGACTTCTAACCAACTTTTTACAATGTCTACAACATTGCCAGAGTCTACAAGTCTGCCAAAACAACATAATGCACTGTCTTCTTTTGAGGTTATTCTCAGCAAATATTATTTATACACAATTAATTGATTTGATTGATTCATAAATAGCATGCAATTAGTTCAGTTAAAGTTTTGAAATGACCAATAGTCTTAACTTGTTTTACTTTACTATTTTATTTGATTAATCAGATCCCTTTCATTATAAAACCAGCTTTCTGTTGTCCGACCTCGGTATGAGCACTTTTTAAATGAACACTTTTCACACTTCAGCCCCATGATCGAGTCAAACCATACTGTGATATTTCGCGGATTTGTGATAAATGAGTGGACAGCAACGTGCTTCTCAGACAGTCTGTCGAGAGGGTAGAACGAAGACCCCTGGAGAGACTTGCAAAATACTAATGAGCAGGGAGACTTTCAAAATACAAAAGCAGAGGCAGACAGACTTGAGCTGCAGGGGCGAGTGGGAAAGACAGGGAAGAACAGGGTGGAGGCGAGGCTGAGCTTTCTTAAAAAAAAGACATTCATCATACAGGCAGCAGGCTTCAGCTCAGTAAACAGAAAGGCGAGCATGTTTGCATGAGGCCGTATGTGTATTATGTGTTTGCATGCGCACGCGCACGGTGCGTGACATGGAGAGTGATGAATGGGATGATTTGTATGTAAATGTTTTGCCACGGATCCTCAGCTCAGTATGCAGCCAATGCTGTTCATTGCTCACCTGTTGTTTTTGTTGTGACTGGCCTGTGTCCTGTGATTAAATGTATGCAGGCTAGTTTCAGCAAACACTTACTAATAATGTGTATATTATGGCAAACTTTATGATATATAAATGTCCATTATTTTTTATAATGTGAAAACAAAGTAGTTTTGCATTGCTGTGTTTGAAATTACAGCAGAACAAATGCATTTCTAAACAGTTTCCTGCTTAACATAATTTGGATTTGACTATCTACAAGCCATTCTGGCATTGTTTCTTGCATTCTAGTAATGAATTCAATTCAAATTGATATCATAGCATATGTCTTGAATGCACTTTCGATTAAAATTAAATTACATGACTGTAAGGGATCTAAAAGTCTATAACAAGAAGCCCCAGATTGTGTTCTCTAAGGAGTTTTAAGTGTGGAGTTTTTTTGCTACAATTTTTTCTGCAAACCAACAACCATGCCATGTTCAAAGTTACATAAATATGTTCCCTATTTTGATACTCAATTTTGGACTTAGCAGATCGCCTTGACCATTGCTGTGTCCCAATTCGCCTACTTAGCCCTATACCTAAAAGTATGTACTGTTTTTCTGAAGAAAACTTGTCCAATGTGCAATGGGTTGTGGGCAATATTAAGCCGGAAAAAGTAGACCATCCGGGTATCTTTAGAATCCTCATTTCAACATACTACGATTTGGGACACACTATTTTTGAATACTAGGCTATTTAGGATGGATAGTATGTGAATTGGGATGCAGCACATGTCTACGTGCCTAAATGCATTAAGTTGCTGCCATGTGATTGGCGGATAAAATATTTGCGTTAACGAGCAGTTGAACAGGTGTACCTAATAAAGTGGCCGATATATCCTTTCACAATACTTTCCACTTTCCAGTTCAGTTGGTGGCAGTAATGCACCAAAAGCCTATGAAACTCAAGAATAAGACAACAGGTTCTTACAATTCCCTATCAGTCGGTCACTCTGGCGTACATCATGACCGTCGAATAGGAATTTCGCTTGAGAGGCCAATCTACTTCGAGTGAAACTAAACGAGCCAATGCACATTGGCGTGCAATCATTTGCATCACCTGTTCAGTCTCGCAGCACGGGTATATAATGAGCAGAAGGTGCGATTGCACTTCAGCTTTTTGCTGAGGAGCCAAGCACATCGATGCTCTCTTCAAACCTGAAATCTGTGAAAACTTCGAGCCTCTTCAGGATTTCTCCACTCTGGTGCGGGTGTTACAGCACAGCAGCGAGAGCGATCATCTCTCTCTTCTGTTTTTTTGTTTTGTCTCAAAGCAAACAAAAAAGCTGTTTTCACAGCTGGTAGGTGCGCAGATGAGAGCGCTCAAAAGCTGTTTTGACCGCTGGTACCAGCGAGAGAGAGACAATGCACAGACAGGTACATTCATGTCTGTGTTCGCAGTGACCGTTCCCCTGCATGTTTCAGCACAAGTGAGAGCAGTCCCTAAAGGAGCTTACACAGACTTTTTTTTTGCGTCTTTTTAAAGATGACTTTCTATCTGTGTGTTTCTGGATGCGGTCGTTACCTGGGGTCACGGGATGGTCACGATCGCTGCCTCGTGTGTCTGGGCCTCCAACACGCCGAGGTAGCTTTTGTGGATGAGTCATGCACCCATTGTGGGAAGATGACCATCACGGAGCTACGGTCGAGACTCTCAATCCTGCAAAGGGGCGGTGCCTTTGCCTCGATCCAACCCTCCCTAGATCAGATGTCAATTGCTGCATCGGAGGGTGGGTCAGACCTCTCCGTGGATGACTACTTGTGGCCGCTGCCTCCTTCGGGTGTGCCAGCGGTACACGAGTCGGACCCGGAGATGATTGCCATGCTTTCCCGAGCCGCCAACAGGATCGGGCTTGTGTGGAACCCTCCACCGTGTCCTGAGCCCTCCAGGCTGGATGATTGATATCTCAGTGTGGCGCGCACCGTCTTCAGCAACCCACCCCAGTGCCTTTCTTCCCGGAAGTGCAAGAGGAGCTCACGGGGATGTGGACAGCACCTTTTACTGCTGGTGGCTCCTCAGAGACCTCCCGCTGCCAGCTGTTCTACTCCCTGACCAAGAGAACACTCGGCACGGACGCACTGGCACACAGCTGGCCCCAGGGCCTCCGCAAATATGTGTTTCCCCCTGTGAGTCTACTTGCACAGACCCTGTACAAAGTCAGGGAGGATGAGGAGCAGGTCCTTCTGGTAGCTCCCTATTGGCCCACCCGGACTTGGTTCCCAGAACTCATGCTCCTTGTGACAGTCCCTCCCTGGCCCATTCCTCTGAGGAATGATCTTCTGACTCAGAGACAGGGCACCCTGTGGCACCCGCGTCCAGACCCCTGGAAACTCTATATCTGGTCCCTGGACGTGACGCGGAGGTTCTAGGTGACTTACCCCCAGAGGAACTTAAAACCATCACTTCTGCACTGGCGCCGTCCACGAGACGTGTGTACGCTTTGAAGTGGAACCTGTTCATCAAGTGGTGTTCTTCTTGCCGAGAAGACCCCCGAAGATGTTCGATAGGGTCCGTGCTTTCCTTCTTGCAGCAAGAGTTGGAGCGAAAGTTGTCTCCCTCCACCCTCAAAGTACATGCTGCGCTATTTCAGCATATCACAACCATATAGATGGCAAAACAGTAGGAAAGCACGACCTGGTCGTCAGGTTCCTTAGGAAGGTGAGAAAATTCTCCTCGACCTTTCCCTATCTTGGGACCTTTCCCTAGTACTTTGAGCACTTCAGGATGCTCCCTTTGAGCCTTTTCAATCAGCAGACTTAAAGCTTCTCTCCATGAAGACTTTTCTGCTAGTTGCACTGGCCTCTGTCAAAAGGGAAGGGGACCTGCAGGCATTTTTGATTGACGAATCGTGCCTAGAGTTCGGGCCGGATGACGAACACGTGGTACTGAGACCCCAACCTGGCTATGTGCCGAAGGTTCCTAACACTCCCAGGTAGTGAACCTGCAAGCACTGCCCCTGGAGGAGGCAGACCCAGCCCTGGCTTTGCTCTGTCCCGTTCACGCTCTGCGTCTGTACGTGGACAGAACTCAAAGTCTCAGGACCTCAGACCAGCTCTTTCTCTGTTATGGAGGCCAGCAGAAGGGAAAGGCTGTCTCCAAGCAGAGGATGGCCCACTGGATAGTGGATGCCATTACCTTGGCTTACCAAGCACAGGGCGTGCCCTGCCCGCTCAGGTTCCATGCTCACTCCACGAGAGGCGTTGCATCCTCCTGGGCGCTGACACGTGGCTCCTTGCTAACAGATATCTGTAGAGCTGCGGGCTGGGCGACACCTAACACGTTCGCTAGATATTATAGCATACGTGTAGAGCTAGTGTCCTCCCGTGTTCTCACTCTAAATGGGTATAAGCACAGAGAGGTCCGGCTCTGTCGGCTTACTGCACCCTACTGTGCACCCTTATCACTCCAGAGTGAAAAGCCTGTTGAGTCCTTCAACACCCTCAGCCCCGACATTGTGGAGCGTGTGGCGCCAGGCCTTTATTCGCTGAATTCTTGAGAAACGGGCCTAGGCTGGGTCCCATATGTGTGACCCCATTTTCTCCATGGCTGCTCCTAACAGGAAGCCTGTGTCTTTCCCTTAGGTTAAGTCACCCAGAATTTCATATGTAGTACAACCTTCGGGCTAGTCCATATGTATTTCCCGCCGGGGCGGCCAGCTTTTCAGGCTTGACTCCTCAGCAAAAAACTGAAGTGTAATCGCACCTGCTGCTCATTATATACCCGCGCTGCGAGGCTGAACAGCGGATGCAAATGATTGCATGACAATGTGCATTGGCTCGGTTAGTTTCACTCGAAGTGGATTAGCGAGATTCCTACTCGGAGAACAAAAAAAATGGAGAACACAGAATCCAAAGCATGCAGTAACAGAAAAAAGTATATTGTAACAAAGTAAACAAATTTTGCAATTAAGTAAAAAAGTATAGTAATAACAACTTACAGTAGTATTACTAAGTATTCAGTAATAAATTGTATTCTGTATCCACTGCAAGTATAGTATTATACTGAATATTGAATAGTAGGCCTATCAAATGTCTGTATATTCACCACTTGCATACTGTGAAAATACAGTGACCCAAATGCAAAAAGCCAAAAAGGTGACAGTAAAAAACTCTAAATGAAAAGAATGTGACAGTAAAGTACACTGAGAAGAGTTGTGCAACTGCAAAATCAAGGTCAGTGAGAGGGATTTTATTATTCTTCAGCATCAAGTCTTCATGTTGGTCCGGCCAGAGGAGTTTCTCCACATCACAGACAATGTTGTGTCTGCGGGCAAAGGGAAAAACCCTAAAGCAGATCCAGCCTTGACAACATTCTTCACACCTTGCTCTTCCTCATCCTCATCCTCCTCCTGCTTGTTCACCTCCTCTTACTCATTCTCTTCCTTCTCTCTCTCTGATATTGTTTCCATCCATTGTTGGTATCAACATTCAGTGCAACAGTTTGAGTACATTTTGGGACTCTGAACTGACTTGTATTATGTACAGTTGGTTTGATCACATCATTAGAATGTATGTATTGTATGTAAATGATGACAACAGTGTTGCAGGCCGTTATCATTTTGTCTATTTAAATGGAAGGTAACATCAGTAAATTATGGTGTGCTTCAAGAATCTGTGTTAGACCCTCTGTTATTTTCAATATCTATGCTGCCACTTGGTAATATTATAAGAAAACATGGAATTATTTTCCACTGTTATGCCGATGATACTAAATTATAGTATTTGACAGAATATGTTAAAGATATAAAATATCGGATGACCTGTAATTTTCTTCTATATAATTCAGATAAGACTGAGGTATGACTTGTTGGACCAAAAAAAAAAAAACCTGACAGAATCTCACAGAATCTACAATTTGCATTTAAAAGGATGTATTGTTACTTCAAACACTTATGGGAAGTGTTATGGGAACATTTCCCATAAATCCTGATGTACCTGGTACATCAGGATGGCATCTGCACTAATATTAGTCTCTCTGTTTATCCCGAGGTTTACCGCAGTCCGCCGGATCTAGGCCGTATCCAGATCTGATGAAGGACCAGCGCCTGGACACAACGACAACGCAGTCCTGAAGTGTCAACTAGTCTCTCCCCTGTGAGGGCCTCCTTCTCAGGCCAGCAGCCATATCACCCTGTAGCCCAAGACTGGTTGCCCACTGAAGCTAAGCAGGGTTGAGCCTGGTCAGTGACTGGATGGGAGACCTCCTGAGAAAACCAGGTTGCTGCTGGAAGAGGTGTTAGTGAGGCCAGCAGGGGGTGCTCACCCTGTGGTCTGTGTGGGTCCTAACGCCCCAGTAGAATGACGGGGACACTATATTGTCAAAGACCACCGTCCTTCGGATGAGACGTTAAACCGATGTCCTGACTCTCTGTGGTCATTAAAAATCCAAATTTGCCCAGTGGCCTCTGTCCATCATGGCCTTCTTATTATCCCCATACATTCTGATTGGCTTCATCACTCTGTCTCCTCTCCACCAATAAGCTGGTGTGTGATGGGCATTCTGGCTGCCGTCGCATCATCCAGGTGATGCTGCACATTGGTGGTCGTTGAGGAGATTTCCCCTTCTATGTAAAGCGATTTGAGTACCCAAAAAAGCACTATGTAAATTTAAAAAAATTAATTATTATTATTATTCCCTTTACCTCTGTACAGATAAAACATTGTCGGGATAATTCCGGTTCGCGTGGCTACGAAGACGTGACAAAAATTTCTGTATTATATATTTTTAAGGCCAGACAAGTAGTTTGTTGAGAGTTGATTTGTGAAGAAGGACTACAAGCCCACGCACATATATATTCAGATGTGCATACCTATCGACTGAACACATGATGCGCATGTGCGCGCCGTCTGCGTTTTCGCGGGTTTGCGTTTTTGAGGTTTGCGTCAGAGATAACGGATAATCGCTTGCACCCTCGAACCTATTTCAGGGAGTGCTTTTCTCGAGACACAGGCACTGTTTTATGCAGATGGGCGGCCAGAGCGCATTAAGGGTTTTTCTGTTAGAATGGTGTCGTGTTAGCGGCCCCTAACTTAATAACTAATGATCTTCGCAACGGAAGTGAATCAATCAAAACTAACTTTAGCTGGACAATAACTTTATCCTAGAGCTCTGGTAAAGCCTAAACAATCTGTTACTGTAATTTCTATTATCACTGTAAAGCTGCTTTGAAACAATCCATACTGTTAAAAGCGCTTTATAAATGAAGGTGACTTGACTTGACTTCATCCTCTGCAGTAAAAGACCTGGGTGTTATATTAGACAGCAACATGTTTTTTTGAAAATTATATTTCATATGTTACAAAAACAGCCTTCTTCAACCTCAGAAACATTGCTAAGCTATGGAACATGCTATTTGTTTCTGATGCAGAAAAGCTAGTTTATGCATTCATGACCTTTAGACTAGATTACTGTGATGCATTATTAGCTGGTTGTCCTTCATCCTCAATAAACGAGCTGCAATTAGTCCAAAATGTACCTGCTACAGTTCAATACCAGGTCGAGAAAATATAATCATATAATACCTATTTTATCATCTCTACACTGGTTACCTATTAAGTTCCATATCGATTACAAAGTTTTGCGATTGATATAAGGTCCTAAATGGTTTAGCTCCTGTGTATTTTACCGATCGGTAACACTCTATCACCCTACAATCCATCACGCTCTTTGAGGTCACAAAACTCTGGATTTTTGGTAGTATCTAGGATATCTAAGTTTTCTCATTTGGCTTCTAAACTCTGGAATCGCCTTCCTGATGTGAAAGGTATAGAAATTGTTCTGTTAAATGTATGTATTGTTAAATAGAATTCACACAAAAGTTAATTTACATATACCTGATGTAGCTGCCTGATCGAAGTGAGTTCTTTCTCCTTTAATTGTTGTGATGTCATTCATTTGCATTGTAACTATCAAAAGAAACCTACCTCTTCTATTCAATCTTATTTAATCATTATTGTAGTTATTGTTTTTATGTCTACATTTTCATCCTTAGTTATGTGTAAAATGTAATTTGGGAGAGAGAACATTTAGGGCAATTCACTCAAAGAGGCTGCTTATTCGTTCTTTTGTATCTGGAATGATAGATCCGACGAAACTGCCGCCTGCTCCCGTGTCTAATATGTTTCATAATATGTCTGTGGCACTGCTAGATATCTGGGAACAACTGCTTCTACTGGTTGACAGTTTTTCCATTTGTGTTGTGGTCTTTGGCTTGCTTAACATTTCATTGTTATGCGCAGCTATCGCCACCTTACTATGTAGACTACTACTTCAGTGGTACTGTTGATTAAATCATTGATTTGTCAGTATACATGATTATAAGCATAATCATGTGTCTGAGAGCGACATTCCAGAAATCAAGCTGTTAATACTTTTGTCTCAACAAATGAAATGGCAAGCAACTGGTGACACTGGTGAAACAAAGATACTCTTAAAACATACTATTTTCCCTTTTATTGCATTCCACGGGAGTCAAAATTGCCAGTTATATTTTAGCGACAATCGTTCATTTAAAAAGTGTATTCTCAGATGCTTGTATTGTCTTAGGCTTATTGTTTAGGTATAAAAGCTTTGTTGAATTCTTTTCATGGTCTTGTTTGGTATTTTCTCCTGTGATTCACATCTAAATAGGCCTTTGTGCATCTTCTGAAAGGGTGTCTCTGAAAACATGCTTGAATTTCCACACGTTCCTTTATATGCTCACTGATTGACTGATAAGGTTAGAAAGAACCGCATCCTAAAGGGTCCTTGAGCCAAGTCCTATTACTCACTGACAGTTCTATTACAGATGCTTTTTCTTCAGTGATGGAGGTATTTCCTTTTTTAAAAGTTTTGCTTCAGTGGCCATTGTGTGATGACATTATCTTTTCAGCATTGACGCTACTTTAGTGTGTGAACAACATGGTCATGTTTTCCCCACACCAGATGAAAAAAAAATGTCCAAATGAAATGGTGGATCTGAGTCTCAAGGGACAAAAGTAGTTATATTCCTGGGACAAATCTCATTCCTGCCACTCCGCTAATAACCTCCTCAGTCACCTTTCTAGATGACATGATAGAAATGTGTGTGTGAGGGTCTGGAAAATGATTTCTTCAGTTGAATGGACAGGATCTGGTTGAGTCATTGCTGGCTGAGAGTGTGTGTTATGTCACTGTCATCTCACCGCACAACAGTGTCCTCCAAACACCTCATCAGCCCAAAGATGGATGCTGTCCACTATGACTCCCTGTTACTGTCGCCCGTGGGGTGAGTGTGTATGTGTGTGTGTATGTGTGTGTGTGTGTGTGTGTGTGTGTGTGTGTGTGTGTGTGTGTGTGTGTGTGTGTGTGTGTGTGTGTGTGTGTGTGTGTGTGTGTGTGTGTGTGTGTGTGTAGGTTCTGCACTATTAAGAATTGAATTGAGAATGCCTTTACCATCCAATTAAACCCCAGAATTTGAATTGGAGTAGCAAATAGGATGCTGAATTGATATTTGAATTTAAGGAAGAAAAATTTAGTGTAATTCCAAAAAAGTTGCTGAAGCTATATTATTAGCATTTTACATTACATATGTAATTGATGTCGGGAATTACATACATTTTATAAAATGAAATACCATTCTTTCACAATTTGAGCCTGATGAATCTTGACAGTCATCCTACAATATGGCCATGATACATATTCCTGCATGGTTGTTTAAGAAATGAAAAACTACATACTCCAACAATTAGGGTTAGAAGAATTGTTGCCAAACATGTAACATGCTAGAAACATTATAATCACTGTGATAATGATCCAGTCATAGACTTTTAAGCATTTGCCTATTTTTCTTAGGCCAATCAATCTATCGATCGATTAGTCAGACTGTCAGTCTATATGTTACATTACATTACGTTATGTTTTCTTATAGCCAGCATGTTGTATGCAGGATAAATGGAAAGGAGTAAAGACCTGAGAGACTTTCACGGGGTCAAACTCTTATGGGCAGACTAGGTCAGAGCATCTCTGAAACGGCAAGGTTTGTGGGTTGCTCCTGGTCAGCGGTGTGAACTGTCAGAAGGTCTATGGCACAAGTCACACAAAATTCTAATGGTTATGGGAGGAATGTGACACAAAACACAGTGCATTACACCCCTGCTGTGCATGGAGCTGTGTAGCTGCAGACCAGTCAGAGTGCCCATGATGACCGGTCCACCGTCGTAAGGACCTACAATGGCTATGTGAGCATCAGAAATCGACCTTGGAGCAGTGAAAGAAAGCCGCCTAGTCCGATGATTGCCCTTTTCTTTTACATCACAAGGATGGCTGTGTATGAGCAATATTTGCCTGAGGAAGTGATCCCCCCAGGATGCACTGTGGGAAGACGAAAGCTGGTTGAGGGAGTGTGAATGTCTGGCCAATGTTCTGCTGGGAAACCTGGGGTCTGGGCATTCATACTGATGTCAATTTGACATGTGAAACCATGGGCGTAGGTTTGGTCTCAGCTTTGGTGGGGACATCCCCCCCCTTCCCCCCCATTCTATTCTTAAAAAAAAGTCCATTAGATTAAACTGGGAAGGGTCATAAAACTTGCATATTGTTATCCTAGGTTTACTGTTTCTATTGTTCTCAATTGTAAGTCGCTTTGGATAAAAAGTGTCTGCTAAATGAATAAATGTAAATCTGTTGTGGTTTGATGCGGTCTTTCCTGCATACAAAATGGTTAATTAATTTTGTAGTCTATCCTATGGCTAGCAAGTTTAACCCTCCTACCAGATATTGTTATTTGGATATTATCAATCAAATAATGATTCATTATATTTGAATAACCAACAGTGTTAACTTTTGCCTTTTTAACATTGCCAACATGTTTTTCCAGCACATGTGTCTAGCAAGTAGGCTACACTCACAAATACATTACATAAACAGAATGTAGAAACGAAAAATGTCTCAGATGATCCACTGTTTATGACTGCAAGATTCTAAGTTAAGGTAGGCTAATTAACATTCAGTGACTTCGTAGCATTCTATCATGATAGCGCAACTTCTATGAGTCTATCCGTGCTGCACACCCCTAATTAATGCTCCTAATCTTGAAAGATTGCAGAAGCTAGGTTTAACTGTAACAATATCCTGGGTAACCAGGATCACAAGTTAATACTATTTTCCACAGTAGAATCTGCATTTGAAAGCCTGGTCAGTCACTGCTACTGCTAGTTATTTGTGTGGCTAGTTATTTTTGCCTACTTACACTCTGCTTTATGAAAAAGCTTCGTATGTCCCCTTTCTTCTTCTTGGGTGACATAGCTGATCTACAAAGTACAAAAAGGGGCAAAAAAACGGAATATTAAAATGTTTTACTCTGGCCTTTGTATATGGCAGGCAGAGAGACAGCCCTGGTAACTTACCGTCGGCGTCGTCACGCGCGCACACAAGCATAAACCACCCGCTCGCTGCCAGTGAGTGCAAGCACAAAAAGTAGTCCCGGCCCGCGCGTGTAGCCTGCCCGTCAGATAACCCGCCGCCAATCAAATTACGGCGTATCTTGTACTGTCGTCGTCCTGGCCGTTGGAATCGATCCAAATGCAGCGCAAATATCAAACTAGCAGTTCAAAGGAGCTTGCTAAATATTGGTGGGGACAAATTTGTCATCTCAAAATATTGATTGGGACTAGTACCCAGCGTCCCCCCCTAAACCTACGCCCTTGTGTGAAACCTACCTAAAGATTTTTGTCGACCACGTACAACCCTTCATGGCAATGGTGTTCCATGGCATGGCAATAATGAACACATTGTTCAGGAATGATTTGAGGAACATGATGAAGAGTTCAAGCTGTTGCCTTGGCCTCCAAATTCCCCAGATCTCAATCCTATTGAGCATCTGTGCTGGACCAACAATTCTGATCCATAGCAGCTTCACCTCACAACTTGCATGAAGAATATGCTGCTAAGGTCGTGGTGCCAAATAGCACAGGATACCTTCAGGGGTCTTGTAGAGTCCATGCCTTGGCAGGACGGCACCGTTTTGGAAGCACACAGAGGCCCAACAGCATATTTGGCAGATGGTCATAATGAGGTCATATACTGTATATCACGAATCAGAATGAATTCAGAAAGCCTTTTCAATATTCAACTACACTTTTAACAATACCAGGCAAGGAAAAGAATAAAACACAAGTACAAGGAGCAAACAAAGGGAACTAATCAAGACCAGCTGAACAGAATGATTAATTAATGGGTAACCTATAGTGACAAACTAGGAAATCAGATCAAGTAATGAAAGGGAGACAAAAGAAACCTGACCACTATATATATATATATATATATATATATATATATATATATATATATATATATATATATATATATTGAACCCCCCCCCCAATCTCTCTCTCTCTCTCTCTCTCTCTCTCTCTCTCTCTCTCTCTCTCTCTCTATATATATATATATATATATATGATTCATTGATCTTATTTACTTTTTTTTGTTGAACTGTCCCTTGCTTTTCAGGCAAACTGATTGAGTTTACGATTTCCGCAAATACTTTTCAGTTTGGTATGCAGTATGCATCAGATGCTCAGTAAGGGGACTAAGGGCGGTCCATGGGCGTACTGTTTGAGGCTGAGATTATTGTTAACTCCACTGCTTCATCCCTTTAACTTCATTGCAGCAAGATATATTCAACCTTGAAAGGACATATTCTGAATGCTCAAAGTAAGACAATATGTTTTGAATTTCAATACTTTTGAAAGACAGAGCATTTCTCAACTTTCAGGATTGATTTGGTTAGACAGTAAAAGATCTCGCCATATTACTTTTTATTAAGGTGGAAGCGCAGAACAGAAGGGAAGTCATTGAGCTCTTCTTAAATGGAACTACTAAAAGCTTGACAGGGGCTTCTTGTCATTGCGGGACGGGACATACATCTCGTCAAGGTCTTTTATATAAGAAGTATGTCGTAATGTTCTGTACGTCCTTCTTTCACCTTCCCCTTCACACATACCAATCCATGTAAACACACAAATATACAAGCACACACATTTAGACTTACATTTTAATTTCTATCCTATTCATCATACGTATATTAGTTTGTTTCTTTTTTCTCAAGTGAACATAAAGAGTGTATTCCTGATCCATTATTGCCCTGTGTAACTAAACGTGAAAACTAGCAATTTATTAATACTTTTTTTAGTTGTTTTTTTTTTTTTAAATCAAAAGTACTCCAACAAAACATGTTTTTGGAAAAATTATTTCAATTGATTATCCTTTTTCATTTAAACTGTCAGTTTAAATATTAATTTAGTGCATTGTTATAGTTTTTGTTAATAATTTGAATTAGATTTTATTTTTATATAGTGTTTTCTAAGAATCTATAATAATACGTGTTTCATTTTAGTTTTAATAAATTGGTAGTTTTTTGTAATTTTTATTCAGTAGTTTTAGGAAATTTAGCTATACTTATTTTAGTATTTCAAGTTAACCTAAACGAAAATGAGAAATTGTGCCTTGGCAACTGTAGCTGAAGTAAAATAAGTTTTGTTTATCAAATAAATAATGTTTATTACAATAAAACAATAAAAAAAAGTTTTTGTTATAATTCATGATAATAGTATATAGTGCCCACCTGTGAAGATAGAAACGTAAAAAGTCTGAAAATGAAGAAATGAACACAAAAAAGTGTTACAAGTTGCTTTCTCTGGTCATTTCCTTCCTAAAGGCATGTGCAAATTGAATACCTCCAAGTTTCATCTTAGACATCCATCAGCAATCCTTAAGAGATAGTATTTTCACGCATAACATAATACATAAAATAACTGAAGAAAAACCTTTTCTTTTGATTATAAGATCATGAGAAGTTAAACAAGGTCATTTTAATTGGAGAACCCCTCTTCAGCATAATATGACTTCTAAAACGAGCAATGTTTACCTGCAGTGTGTGTGTGTGTGTGTGTGTGTGTGTGTGTGTGTGTGTGTGTGTGTGTGTGTGTGTGTGTGTGTGTGTGTGTGTGTGTGTGTGTGTGTGTGTGTGTGTGTGTGTGTGTGTGTGTGTGTGTGTGTGCGTGTGTGTGTGTGACATTTCTTTCATCTTTTACATCACAGTCCTTAACATCATTTGTCATTGACTTTTGTTTTGTTCTTATTGCACCTGAGGGATGAGTGGAACAGAGATACTAGGAGAACCCATGGAGGGAGGGAGCGAGGGGGACCTTTGACATTTTGCTAATTCAACAGCACAGAGGGGAAGTGTTTCAACATCATAGTCACTGCCTAGAGCAGAGTTAGCGAATAAGATCGGCAGCACGGGAGGGATGTAAAGTGGGATATAAGGAGAGAGAGGTACATTGTGTGTGTGTGTGTGTGTGTGTGTGTGTGTGTGTGTGTGTGTGTGTGTGAGAGAGAGAGAGAGAGAGAGAGAGAGAGAGAGAGAGAGAGAGAGAGAGAGAGAGAGAGAGAGAGAGAGAGAGAGAGAGAGAGACTGTAGCGTGCAAGATAGAGTGTGGGGAGATTGTGTGGGATTCTTCACATTGCGGATGGGAAAAAAAACAAAAAAACAAACAAATGGATTAAGGTCAGAGACGTCTGGATCTGAACTCAACCTGTCACACATTGATTATTATTAACAATAATAATAGTAATCTCTAATCCCTCAGCATGAATTACACTATTATACACAGCTCATTGTTTTACCCATGCAGGAATTATAGCAGAGGGGATTATTTCATACTATTGTCATGACCGTGAAAACAGTTTTAAGCAATGAAATTCATTAAGCTGAAACTTCATTAGCCACGTGTCTCAGAGCAGAAAACAGTGCAGTCTTAAAGTCTGTCATTTTCTGTGCTGTCAACAGAGTAACAACAGAGATTCTAGAGATTGACATTGAAAAACTTTTTAATATACATTTCAGTTTGGGATGGGAAAGGTTTATTTCATGTCTTTGAAAGAAGTCTCTTAAGCACACCATGGCTGCATTTAGTTGTTCATAAATGCAGTTAAATAGTAATACTGTGAAATATTATTATAATTCAAAAAAGCTATTTTCTATTGAATGTATTTAACCAAAGTTCAAAAGAAAAGCATTTGTTTGAAATATAAATCTTTTGTAATATTAATGTCTATTACTGTCAAATGATGTGTCTTTGTTAAATGAAAGTATACATTTCTCACAAAAAAATCATATATGTAAATTTCTTTTTTAAATATTATTTGAATACTATTTGCCAACTAATTGCCAACACTTTAGGTTGAAGAAAGTGCATTATGGCTTTAATTACAATAGTATACTTATTGCACTACAGTGGCCTCACAATCACAAGACAATGATTTAAGAATTCAGAAGTCAGAAATCACTTCGCTTAAACTTCGCATAACCCTAGTGTGACAACTAAGTGTCTAAATGCAATAATTTCAGTCTTAATTTTGAACAAAATATCTATATTGTATAATTTAAAGCCAAACAAACATCTTGTGTTAAATGTGCAATGACGCATTTTTAAATATGACTTAAAGGTATAGTTAGGGATGTTGGTAACCAGTCAGTTGATGGCCCCCATTGACTTCCATAGTAGGAAAAATAAATACTTTGAAAGTCAATGGGTGCCGTGTCAACTGTCATAGTCAGAAAGCGCTTTATTTGAAGTAACGGTATAGAACATTTTCTCCACCATACAATATCTTCCTAGCGCCACGTATGACTTCTTTTTGAACGATGTCAAAACTGTGCCTTTAAGCATCCAGACACTTTTCGAGGCCACTGTATTATTCGTTTGTTTATATATATATATTAACCATTGTCGAGGGATTCATTTTAAGTTAGATCTGATCATTTTTAGTCATGGCATATGTTATTATTAGACTGTGTACTGAAGAGCACTGCGCAGTGCCTTAGGAAACTTCTGTCCTTTAGTCAAGCTAATGCCAGTTACATTAACAGTATAGCAGTGGCATTGTCACAGTTTCACAGAAAGGTCCCCTGCAGTTCCAATTTGAAATTGGGTTCGCCATTTTACAGTCTGAAAGTGGTTTATTCAACATTAGCTGTGCAAGACTGCCTTTTGACAGCAGTTTTATGAAGTTGTGAAACTCCCACCACAATGAGGATTGATTGTATTGAAAACACTTAATGTTAATTAAGTACAGTAATCTCCCCGTATGAGTTCTTATTCCCGTAGTCGGGTGATAGCGGAGTAATTACCTTTATTGTTAAATAGTTTTTATAGCGGAGGGATTTTCTAAATTAAACCATTTGTTTTAATACGACAACCAGGACATCGTTCAAAAAAGACGTCATACGTGGCGCTAGGAAGTACAACTAACCAGAAATTACATTTGCATATTAATCAATTAAAGCCTAATATGTGCTTGTCCTTCAGCTTCTCTCCTACTGTTTAGACCCGTTTCTGATATGAGGCCATCTTTTCATTTCAGCATCACCTAATTTCCTGATGAACAGCCGGTCGACGGGAAGGACGTGCTGCGGGACTATCGCATTACCCAGAGGACAATTGATTTATCAAACAGAATTACAATGGTTTATGTCATGGCAAGCACACTAATGATCTGAACTTAAGTTCATTCTCCATCCTCCTTCAGAAGAGCTTGTGCGATGAGTGTGTTTGAGTGTGTGTGTGCTGCTCTTTGGTATAAGGAGACAGCTAGAATATGTACCTTTGCAATGTCAAATGTGACTGAGTCCTTTTGATGAGCTTCAGAGGTTGTCCCACTATGAAATATGTCCTCCAAAAGTCCATTTGTAAAATGGTTTGTCTGAAGTCTGTGGTGTGTCTCTGTAGAAAAAATATTTATCTAAAGATTCATGAAAAGATTTACTTGACTTTTTATTGATGTCTGGAATATTCTTGATTCTGATTAGTCGATTGTGGCATTGTGTTGATAAACATTGTATAATTAAAGAAAAGATGAAATGCACTATACACAACTTTTGTACAGAATTTTGCCCCAATTTTCAGTCTAGACGAGTCTGCCGTATAGTTGGCCAAAGTCAGAGGCAGTAAATGCAGATTTTGGACAGCTGGAGTTAATGGATTTAGTAGAAAATCACATGTTGTATAAAAGATTCAGCCTATAATTCCATCCTGTCTTCGGAGATCAAACATGTTTGATATTTTAAGACCATAAACATACCTTTTACACATATTGTTTTCATTTGTCATATGCCTCCTTGGCATGATGTTTGGAATGACGTGAAAGTTACAGTTTTTTACAGTCGCTAGGACACATTTCTCAATACTTAGGTCACTTTTTCAAAACTCTTCACACAGTTCTCCAAACCAACTTTCAGCTCGGCACACCAATTCATTTCACTTTCAAAATGCACTAAAACTACCATATCACTTCATACATATTCATACATAAACATATTCTTCCATCACACTAGCAAAGGTTGACAGACAACAAACACACTTTGTCACCCACAAAACAATGACCTAAAAAACACTAACAACAGGTAGCATTATACAATGTTTTCTTCTGTAAAACAAGCACACCTCTCTACTGTTTAGAATTCACTGCAATATATTTTACTGGAATGAATCAGACATGATGCAGTATGCTTCAATATATTTTATGTCTTTTTTTTTTTTTTTTGCACAGACTAATTACAAAATACAAGCATTTGTACACACCATTCACCGATACAGATACAATAGGAATCAGCTGTGGTTGGTCCAATTGTCCAATTGTTTTTAAAGCAATTCATTTTTAGATTCGAAATATATTTCATTACAATATTACTGTAGAAATGTAGCAAATTGCTGTCATATTCAGTTTTGTATTATATTATTGTTTTGAACATAAGTTTAACAGTTTTGAAAACTGTATGTAAGCACGGGCAAATTGGCCTGTAAGTACACAGAGTTTTGGCGGTTGTTGTGTCGAAGTGAGAAAACAATTAATGTAATTTGAAAGATGTAGTCATTGAAGGCATTTTGTGCCAAAGCAATGATAAATGATCCACAGTTTAGCCCACATATACTTCTGTTGTGCTCACTGTGTGAAGAGATTTGAAAAAGTGACCTAAGTATTGAGAAATGTGTCCTAGCGAGTGTAAAAAACTGTAATCATTTAGCGTATGATTCTGAGATTTTCCTCACAGCCATTTACATGATGCCTATAGTGTTTAAAAATCCATTTTAAAAGTTGTGTGTTTTTAAGATGTTTAAACCTTGAAAAAAATTATAAAATCATGGCTGCATTTGATCAACAATGAAAACAACAATATTGTGAAAATATTAGAATAAAAAAAAATAATTCATTGAGGGCAAAGCTGAATTTTCAGCATAAAGTCTTTAGGGTTCTTCAGAAATCATTCTATTATGCTGATTTGGTGTTCAAGAAACATTTTGAATTTTTTTGAAAACATTTATCCTGCTTTTTTGTGTGTGTGGAAACAGTGATAATGTTTTGGGAGGATTCTATGAATAAAAAATTCAAAAGAACAGAATTTTTTGGAAAATTTTCATAAAATGATAAATGTCTTTTACTGTCATGTTTGAATAATCTAATGCACCTTGGGTGAAAAAAAACTGTGTGTCGTGCGTGGGTTTTGTTTTGTTTTTGTTTTCATTCAGTTCCTTATTCTGCTTTGCCCGAGTTCAGTTCCCTATTTAGTTTCCCTGATTGTTAATTAGTTCTTGAAACTGTTCAGTGTATTTAAGCCCTTTGTTTTGTCTGTTCATTGTACTGTGTTGTCTATGTTGATTTGGTTGTTTATCTAAGATTATTATTACTCCTGCGATCTCCTGCGTGTTCCTAGTCTGTTCATTAATAAAGTGGGTTTTGTTCTGGATACACCTTCATCGTGTGCTCACTACAGCCAAACATAACAATATAAACAGTATATAAAATATATTAGATAATTGCAATATATATATATATATATATATATATATATATATATATGTATGTGTGTGTGTGTGTGTGTGTGTGTGTGTGTGTGTGTGTGTGTGTGTGTGTGTGTGTGTGTGTGTGTGTGTTGGTTTGTGTGTGTGTTATGTGTTGCAACAATCTACTTTTCTTAGCAGAATCTATAAACTAATCCTCTGTCGGTGGTCCTGATCAACCTGACCACATATTATTCTGCCTTTTACATGGCTACTTGCCAAATGGTCATTAAATATTGATAGAGTTGATTTTTTTCATTATATATAAAAAAGGAGAGTAATACAACTGGAACTTAGGTGTCTTAAAAAATGGTCAAAGAGTCAGAGTTTAGTGCTCATTATCTCTGACTGCAGAATTCCATGATTGATTAGAATCAAGTATTCCAGGCATCTGTAAAAAAATGAAGTTAAAACTTTGCCACGATGAACATAAGTGTTACTAAGTTACTAAGTGTCATGTTGTCAACGTTACAATTAAACATTTTTGTCATGTGAATCCATTACAATATCTAAACATGCTGCTTCTTGGAAACTGTATAGAATCACATATGGGAAAGAAGCTTAAAGATTGCCCCAAAATTGCTAATCCTTTGCTCTCCAATTCATGCGTTCCTTTTATGTAAAAACTGCAAGAAAGAAATCACAGAGAGCAGGTGGGGAAGACAGATAGCAGAACTGCTTTGATCTTGAGCAATTCTTAACACGTCTTTGAAAATGACTTCACTGCTTCTTCAATTATGAGAAGTGTTCCTCTCCCTGCAGATAAAACAACACAAGCCGTGCATTTGCGCACATGCAAATGAGAGCAACAAGTCTCTTCCCTCTGCTACAGCACGCGAGGGAGACACCGAGGAATCATTAGAATGAGCTAGAATAAGCAAATGGTAAGAATTTCACGAAAACACGCAACTCTACAGTGAGAATCATTTGTTTCGGATTTACTAACAAGCTCCCAGACGGGGCTTATACTTTACTTGGTAACTACTTGCTTCTATTATAACATCTAAGGTTTTTCATGTTCACAGGGAAAATTCTGAGCATTTCTGCTCTAGAGGAGAAAGGTGGTACCCGCACGCTTTTGAAAAAAAAGAAAGTGGTTCTGCCTGAAGAACTGAGGGTGGAATATAAATAAAAAAGGAGATAAAAATGAGAAGCTTGGAGGCCTCGTGAATGTACAAGAGAAACTAGGAAATACAAACTGTACACAGAATAAGGTGGGGAGGTAAAGCATATCGAGGAAAAGCACTAGCAGTACAGGCCTGCATGTCATGAGCGTCTTGGAGGATCTGTCTCAAAAGTGCATTAAATATTAAAAGTACATAAAATATTATTACTGTTACTATATAGGATATAAGAATGATTTTCAATTAATTCAGGCTGCTACCTGAAGTGAATTGTAGAAAAACGCAATGCTAATGAAACATTCACATGTGTCCTAAATGGGTTACTATCACAGTCGGCAATGATATAAATCCTCTGCTTGCTTACAAAAACTCAGAACGTTCCCAATTTGTCTACCTGGGTAATAGCAGATCTCAGACTGTGCCATTGCAACAGGGTGTACCTCAGGGGTCAGTATTGGGTCCCACTCCGTTTAGTATCTATATGCTTCCTCTTGTGTAGATTATCCAGAAAAATGGAAGAAAGGCTATCATTGACATGCTGACGATACCCAGATTTATATTGGCACTCAGCAATTCTCGCAATATATACAAATTCAGCTGCTCGTGTCTTGATTTAAGCATTTTTACTCCAACACATTAACCCTGATTTTCCACTACACTGACTCCTGACGCAAAATTCTTGTTTTTAACTTATAAAGCATTACATGGGTTGGCTCCGTTTAGATTTATAATTTGGGTGCACCACCCATACCTTCTCAATCTCTCCGCTTTACTTGTTCTCTTTCTTTTTATCAGCCTCTTTGTAAACTCAAAACCATGGGAGGGTGATGCTTTTTCTTCCATTGCTCCAAAGTTATGGAATTCATTGCCTACTTTATTGCTCCTTCTTTTTATTGTTTTAAGAAACTACTCAAAACACATCTTTTTAGTAAAGTTTTTAATCTGAATTTATTATTGTAACTTTTGTTATTACACTATGTATAATTTATGTTGTAGTGCTTTGAGTATGAGAAAGGCACATTATAAATAAAATGTATTATTATTGTTATTATTAAAAACTAGTGAACTGCCCACCTAGAAGTGAGCAACAAAGCAATACTTTAATGTGAATACATATTTAAGAATAAGACACTAGGAAGTGTAGTAGGAAACTCTAAAATGTCTAAATTAGTTTCTGTTGAATGAATGTGAAAGACACCAGAGCAATTACAAAGCTCTGAATATATCACAGTAAGACTGATGTGAAGTATGAAATCCATTGTTGGACAAATTTCGCAGGGGTAATGTTTCATCTAAAAATCACAAGTAAAATATTATATTTTTAATATTATCATATTTATACTTTTACTAATAAGTATAATTAATACTTAAATTTTTTATATTTAATATAATCATTTTCAGTGCTGTAGTGCAACAATTGTTTTATTAAAATGTTAAAGTATTGATAGATTATTATTATTGTTTTATTATGACAATAAAAAATACAATACAATTCAATATAAATATTTATCAAACAATAGTTACAATAAGCAATTCACTTTATTTCAGATTTATGTCTGGTATTATTCCTAATGTCTCTCATATCCAATTTACTTCCGTGCAGTCTGCTAGAACATTAAAACTAGATTTCTGATTGAATAAGATTCATCTCTTTAAAGCTGACATTTGTTCTCTGTAATCAATCAGTGACTGACCTTAGAGAATACAATGTTATGTTTCTTTATTATTTGCTTCACATTTAACTTTTTCATTTGGTTTCATTTGTATTAATTATTCAATTTGTCGAATAACCACAATCACTTAACTGATCCACAAAAATAACAACAAACTGTTTCATCTCTTTTCCTTTCTCCATTTCACTTCTGCTCAAGCTTCTGTACTAATCTAGCTTAAACAGTACCTACTTGAAACTTGACATTGTATATATACATTGCAGATATTGTTGGCCCTTATGATAAATTGCATGCGATGTTCATCATTTGCAAGTCACTTTGGATAAAAAGAGCATAATGAAATGAAATAATTCTTGTAATGAAATATTAATACATTCTGGCATTTGAATAGATTCTAAATAGTAGCTTTACTATACATTGCATTGGATAGAATAGATCAGCTGTGTATCTCTCCATCCTAGAACAAGTGAGTAGGGGCTTGTACACCAGAGAGAGAGAGAGAGAGAGAGAGAGAGAGAGAGAGAGAGAGAGAGAGAGAGAGAGAGAGAGAGAGAGAGAGAGAGAGAGAGAGAGAGAGAGACAAGAGGGTGGATGAGTGAGAGAAAGAGAGAGAGAGGATGAGGGTGTGTGTGGCTGAGTGTAGCTGACATGATTAGACCGCATTAGATTCACAACAAACAGCTGCGACCTGCTTACCTGCAGCAGCCTGATCAACTCACTATTCACAGGCACATAGTCCAGAAATTGCATGGTGTTTCAAAATTGTTGAACACAGACACTCATTCATTCCAGGTCACAAATGTGCATGAACTGTAATGCCTATATTACTGTAATGCATATTTGAATAAGAACCCTTGAATGAAACCATACACCATTTAATTCTGAGGTAACAAACATTTGCAAACATGCATTTATACATAATAACTCAAGACCTTTGATATTTGCCTTACATCTGAATGTTTCCCTTGTTAATGTATAACCAGTGTGCAAATTACAGAGGGATTTGAGAGATTTCACACTATACCAAACAAAAGTTTTTTGTTGTTTTTGAAAGAAGCCTCTGCCAGGGCTGCTTTTTCTTAATCATAAAAACAGTAAAACAGTGATATATATATATATATATATATATATATATTATTGGGTGAACTAAAAATAAATGCCCAACGCATGTGTCTGGATTTCATACATCTGGTTATGGCCAATTAAATCATCCCAATACACACATATTAAATATTACAATTTAAAAATAGATTGAATTTGTGACAATGATCTTAATTAATTAACTTAAACAAGCAGAAAAAAAGTCTATCAGTATAGCAAAAGTTGGATCGGCCAAAGACCAAAGAAAAAGTTTAAAAGAGAAACAGATTTTTACTAAGAAGAAAAAAATATAAATTGTAATTCAGAACACACCTCAGTGCTTTTTTTAAAGGTGAAAAAAATAACACATTTCCTTTTCTTATTATGATGGTTGGGAAGATGCCGATATTAAGCTTGTATGTGTTCTGCATAAAGAGAGCACAGAACTGCAGGTCCACAAATTAGAACATTTGCATGATGTGACAGGAAAGAGTAGTTTGACATTTTAAACTCCCTGTTGTTGTACGACGTAATTTAGCAGGAAATATTCCTGTTGTTTGGGCTTAGGGGACAGAAACAATACGAGAATAGAGAGAACGGTAGGACAGGCCGGGGCTGTGTTGCCAGATCCCACAAGAAAAGCATGCAACCTGATCTGACAAAAAATGAGGAAAATTACTCAATGCGCCTTCAACAAAATTTTTAGTTTAGCGGACTTGCAGGTCAATTTATAGTGTATACTGGAAATAAGACCACAAAATGCAGCTTGGACCAACTTAAAGAACAAACAAGACCAAAGTAGCTTATAAAAAGTGGACATGGTAACACTGACCAAAGGGTTGAAGGTTATAAACCTCAGTTGGTCGATGGCAGCGGTTAACCTCCGGTCCTGATGCTTAGTGTCAGTTTGACATATTAATGCTGGAGCAGCTTAGACTGACTGAAACCAATTATTTAGGAGGAAAAAGTTCTGTTGTGCACTGTAGCGCACTCATACAGAGGATACTTTTGGTTAAGCACCGCTCCAACAAACTGCTACCCTTTCTTAAGTCTTTTTCTTTATCAGAATTATTGCTCTTAAGGGAAGCCATGCTCTACTCTTTCGCTCTCTCTCTGTCGACACAAACCAGCACATTCTTGCTGAATTAACTGTCAGTGATTGAATTTTACACTTGAGGCAATTAGGTATATATAAATTAGTTTCTAAAAAGTGGTTAAATAGGTCGTTTCACAAAGAGGATATGGAGTAGAACATTTGTGCTACAGTGAAATTTCATTTGGATTCTTTTTACTTTTTTAATACATGTTTTCGGTCTTATTATGCATAATTCATCACTAGACACATAATTCAAAAGGAAAAAATGCACATCACATAGGCTTGGTGGGGAAAATACATAGCCAAATAACTATTTAGGCAGTGATTTAGACAACTTTTAAAACAAGGCATTACTTAAATCTTGCCAATAATCTTGCACAGTAATTGTATGCTACTTCACTTTGATATAACACGTTTCAACCATACCCAAATAAAAATAATAAATAATTAAAAATTCATATAAAATGAATTTATATATAATGCTTATAGGACTTATAGGAGGATGCTGTTCACTTTGTACATGCTGCCCTTAGAAGATATCATTAGGTAGCATGGCATTAGTTTTCACTGTTATGCTGATGATACTCAGCTATATATTTCTTCAAGCCCTGAAGAAACTTACCAATTCACCAAATTAACGGAATGCATAGCTGATGTAAAAAACTGGAAGACTAATTTCCTTCTACTTAATTCTGAAAAAAACAGAGATTCTTATTATTGGACAAAAAACTTCCTCACGTAATAACCTAGAATACTGTCTAACACTTGATGTCTGCTCTGTCAAGTCCTCGTCGTCGGTTAGGAACCTGGGTGTGCTCTTTGATAGCAATCTTTCATTTGAAAGTCACGTGAATAGTATCTGTAAAACCGCATTTTTCCATCTAAAAACAAAAATCTGAATTATGTCATTTGCTCTCAATGAGAAATGCAGAACAATTAGTTCATGCGTTCATGACATCAAGGCTGGATTATTGTAATGCTCTGATGGGTGGCTGCCCTGCACGCTTAATAAACAAACTACAGCTGGTCCAAAACACAGCAGCTAGAGTTCTTACCAGAACCAGGAAGCATGACCATATTAGCCCGGTTCTGTCAACACTGCATTGGCTCCCTATTAAACATCGTATAAATTTTATAAATATAAAATATTGCTGATTACTTACAAAGCACGAAATGGTTTAGCTCCCCAGTACTTGAGCGAGCTCTTAACGCATTATACTCCTATTGCGTCTATTGCGATCTCAAAATTCTGGGCAGTTGATAATACCTAGAATATCAAAATCAACTGCTGGCGATAGATCGTTTTCCTATTTAGCACCAAAACTTTGGAACAATCTTCCTAACATTGTCTGGGAAGCAGATACAGTCTGTCAGTTCAAATCTAGACTAAAAACACATCTCTTTGGCTTAGCATACACATAACACATTATAGACTTCTATAATTCAATGTTAGGTTGCATAGTTTAGATCAGCCGGAACCGGGAACACTTCCCATAAATCCTGATGTACTTTGTACATCATAAGAAGGATGGCGTCTACGCTACTATTAGTCTCTCTGTTTATCCCGAGGTTTACCGCAGTCCACCGGATCCAGGCCGTATCCGGATCTGATGAAGGACCTGCGCCTGGACACGACGACAACGCAGTCCTGAAGTGTCAACTAGTCGCTCTCTTGTGAAGGACTCCTTCCCTTTAACTCTGTACTGGTAAAACGTAGTCGGGATAATTTCTGATTCACGTGGCTACGTGGAAGTGATAAAAAATTCTCAGAGCCACCAGGCACTGTTTTATTCAAATGAGCGACCGGATCGCATTAAATAATTTTCTGTTAGAACGGTGTCATGTTAGCGGCCCCTAAGTTGATAACTAATGATCGTTGCGACGGAAGTGAATCAATCAAAACTAACTTTAGCTGGACAATAACTTTATTCTAAAGATGCTGTAAAGTCTCTGTTACTTTAATTTCCTATTATCACTGTAAAGCTGCTTTGAAACAGTCCATATTGTTAAAAGCGCTATATAAATGAAGGTGACTTGACTTACATTTTGGCGTTTAAATTTAAATACATTTAAATATTTAAATAATAATAATTAAAAATTAATTCTATATTCTATATTTAATTATTCATTTATGTATTAATACTTATTATATTAAGTAGTATGTACTTTACTTATCATACTTATTACCAAATGTGTTTCATTTTGGATATATACCACATTATATACAGGTAGAAATGAATGGGTGGTGTATTCCACTTCACGTTGACTTTACAGTTTACATTATTAAATGTGGTCCTCAATTGACTTGAATTGAATTGAGAATGCATTCTCTTTTTTCCTGTAGCTCAAACCATAGAGCAGGGGTTCTCAAATCTTGCCCTTGAGGTCCATTTTCCTGCAGAATTTAGCTTCAACCCAAATCAAACACACCTGAACTAATCAAGTGCTGCGTCCGAAATCGAATACTTCCCTACTATGCGAAAAACAGTATTCCAACAGAGTAGTATGTCCAAATTCATAGTGTTCAAAAAACAGTAGGCAAAAAGTAACCGCATGACCTACTGCTTCCGACGAGATTCTGAAGCACGCATTCAGTGGACATTTTACTATCCCATGATGAGGCCACGGGAGAGGATTTATGAATGGCAGTGAAACGACACAACTGATGCTGGTAGGTCACATGACTTATATACAACATTATGGATGTAGTATGTCTGAATTTCATTCATACAATCCATATTCATACTATGTACACAATTTCAGATGCACAGAAGGTCTTCAGGATTACTAGAAAGTTATAGGCAGGTGAGTTTGATCAAGGTTGGGGTTAAACTCTGAAGGAAAGTGTGCCTCCTCAAGGGCCCGAGTTGAGAACCCCTGCTGTAGAGCATGAGACTATAGCAGCGCCAAAGTCATGGGTTCGATTACCAGTGAATGCATGAACAAATAAAATGTATACCGGCAATGCAAAGTTGCTTTGGGTAAATGTGGGAAAGCTGTGTTTTTCTTCGGACATCTTTGATGAGATGCTTAAAAATATTTGTTCAATCCATCCATCCCTTTGTTTGAGCGCTTCAGAGGCCTTGCCTCAAGCAAAGAAGTAAAAACATGACAGCCTACCTGTTATGATTCTAAATGCATATTTCAGCAAGCGACATTCATTTGAGAAAGAGGAAAAAAGAGAAATGCCCTAATCTTGCAGTTGCGAGGTGCAGTCTGAGGGCGCTTTGCTGCGGTCTCATCTACCCAGCGCTGCTCTTTCAGGCTTAGGGCTTTGCAGAATAAATTCAGATTAAATCAATTAAACATGAGCTTTTCTCTGTTATGTAAATGTATTATCAACAAAACCTCATTTGAATCTTACCACGCCTGATTCTTTCTGCCTCGTTCTCATTGCCATTCTCTCGTGCATTTGACGAGGGACGGTCTCTTTGATACATCTGTTTGAGACGGCGGGACATTTCATTATTTATTGCTCAAATTTATTTCCCTCTGAGAGTGTGTGTGTGTGTGTTAGGGGGTAAACGCAAGACACCTGTGATGTATTGGTCACACTAGGAGCTGACGTGAACAGAGTTCATCTATTACGGGAGATGGAGTGAGACAGGATTGCATTACCTAAGCACCTCCAGTGTGGGGGATGAGAGGGTTTAAACAGGGCAAGTTAAGATACATGAGGCTATTCGCCACTCTGAAGTAAATGTGTACTCGTAGGTGTTTGTTAGTGAGGAGAACGAACATCAGATTTCGTAACCTTGGCAATTTTTCATGCACTTCAGGGGTTCTTTAGGGTCCAGGTGTTAGTGCTGTCCAGTCGAACAATGGACACTGAATCACTGTACCACCTGGTGTGGAGCTGCTACCAGTTGGTGTCAACTAGACATTTTTGTCTATTTGGTGTCACTGTTAAGGGTGGGTGCAGCAAATCAGCATATTGTGATTAATGAAGGATGATGTGACAATGAAGACCGGAGCTATGCAGGGTTGGGGTTATATATACTGTTATATATGTTATATATAACAAAATTATAAATGCAACCCTTTTGTTTTTGCCCCCATTTTTCATGAGATGAACTCACAGATCAAAGACTTTTTCTATGTACACAAAAGGCCTGTTTCTCTCAAATATTGCTCAGAAATCTGTCTAAATCTGTATTAGTGAGCACTTCTCCTTTGCCGAGATAATCCATCCACCTCACAGGTGTGGCATATCAAGATGCTTATTAGACAGCATGATTATTGCACAGGTGTGCCTTAGGCTGGCCACAATAAAAGGACACGGCTTATGGTAAAGAAATTAACATTCAATTCACGGGCAACAGCTCTGGTGGACATTCCTGCAGTCAGCATGCCAATTGCACGCTCCTTCAAAACTTGCGACATCTGTGGCATTCTGCTGTGTGATAAAACTGCACATTTTAGAGTGGCCTTTTATTGTGGCCAGCCTAAGGCAAACCTGTGCAATAATCATGCTGTCTAATCGGCATCTTGATATGCCACACCTGTAAGATGGATGGATTATCTCGGCAAAGGAGAAGTGCTCAATAACACAGATTTAGACAGATTTGTGAACAATATTTGAGAGAAATAGGAAAAAGACTTAGATCTCTGAGTTCAGCTCATGAAAATGGGGGCAAAAACAAAAGTGTTGCACTTATAATTTTGTTCAGTGTATATTATGCTACTGTTCAAAGGTTTGATAGTAGGTATGAGTGATAAAAGTATGTATATATATTTATGTTTTAATATACCTTGAGCATTCACAAATCTTATTCATACACATTCAGACAATAATAACCTGCTTTCCAAAGCTAATTTACCTGTTTTCTCCTTTTATTCTCTCTTTGTGTCATTTCACTCTTTTCACATCTTCTTTGTGTTCTTTTCAGGGTGTGTCTTCAGTATTTGGTGATTTATACTGAGGGAGAATGAGTGCTCCAGATAAAGTTTCAGGAAACAGCAGCTCACCTGAGCTTACCCCTGCTTTGAGCCTCTGGGTTTGGGTACAAAAACACACTAACCTGTGGCCGTGAGCATTGAGGCTTAAAAAAACCTGTGTTCATGGATATCAACTGCATGGCTTTTCATATTACCCAAAGCTATCGCCTACTCATACAGTACACACAACACATATGCAGTGGTATGAAGTTTATCACGCGAGAATGTACAAACCCATGCCAAACTAGATGTTTAAAGAAAGTTGTAAAAAAGTTACTTATAGGGGTTCAAGGTCATTGCTGAGGTAATCTGAGCTGATTTTAACATGTTGCTATATGGTTTCATTTACATTTCTATATTTAAATGACACCTTAATCCAAAATCAATTTTCAGAGCATTCAAGTCTCTATGATATTCAGGGGCCGGTAGCACCAGTGTGTAATTTAAAAGTAGCATTGTAGCATAAATGACCTCTAAGGGTGTGTTCAGATTTGTAGTTCGGTTCTCTTGGTTCTTTTGGTCTTGACCAAAAAAATAAAATAATAAATGTAGTCCTTGTTCGCTTAGCGTTCACACTGTCATTTTTATGACTGAACCTAAAACATGAAAAAAACAAACAAATAAAACAACGTATTTTACAATGGAATGAACATCCAACACAAAGCTGTTTTTTGGGCTAAATTCAAGTTTTTGGTTCGTTTAGATGTCTTTGTTCCATGTGCCACCTTTTCTGGGATATCGTTCCACTTGTTTGGTGCAAACATGCCAAGTGTGAACACACCCTAAGTTACATTTTACCCACTACCAAATAAATGAGCATTACACCATTAAACTTAATTGAAATGTAACCTCACATACAGTATTAACTCATTTTTTCTGGAAGATTTCAACCAGAAGTAGAATAAAACATAATGGTTAGAATAAATTAGTAGATTGATTAAATTTCATCCATGAGCTCATGTTTTACTTGACAACAATAATTAAATAATTAAAACATGTATGCTTTCCTGTATCCCAATGGTAGCAATACCAACATTACAGGTGTTATTTCCAGGGAATGCACGAACTGATAAAAATGTATACCTTGAATGCAATACAAGTTGCTTTGGATAAAAGACTCTTGTCTGTATAAATATATAAATGTTGTTGCCCTTTACTCTTTTTTAAAAACTCTTTTAACAACAGCAATCCTTTACTCAATCCTTTAGTCTGACACACTACATCTTTGTTATCCTGAGGCTACAGACACCCCTCTGAAAAAGCTCACGGGAGGTAATGCATGGGTATTATATACCTGTACCACCTTCAGAACTCTCTTATCTTCCCACCTGTGCCTATCCATCACTTTCTCAGAGCCATTTCTGTCCATATTGGTGCCCTAGGTGAAATTTCTATTGGGGTCCCTATCCTATTTCCCCTTTTTCCCTTTGCAGCTTAAAGTCACCATGAAATAAAAATGGACAATTCTTATTTTTTTATGTATATTGCAGTACTTATTAGAAATGATTTATCAGTGCACATCCTTATGTAGTATTTAAATAAATATAGACTTATAGGCAACCACCTACACTGTAAAAAATAAATCCGTAAAATAATTTTATTTCCATAAAACCTAAAACATAACGCAATGAAGTGCAAAATTCAAAATAGTCCTACAGGTAAAACACCTGTAAAAAAATGTATACAATTTTTTTTGTTAAATGAATACAGTAATTGACTTATTTTCACTTTTTTAAAAAAAGAGTGTAGTTCACCTATGCCTAGAAACAGCCATGTACTCTCTTTTCTACTTTCAGTGTCTTCTCCGTTTGCAAGTGTCTTTTCTCTCACCCACCTACTTTCTCTCTCCTCTGTTTTGTTATTGACAGTTCATCTGTGGCCTGTATCTCTATCGTCATTTCTCATTCTCCTGTTCTTTTTCAAGAGTTGCCCACTGTATTGGTTTGCAGCACACGCACACACACACACACACACACACACACACACACACACACACACACACACACACACACACACACACACACACACACACACACACACACACACACACACACACACACACACACACACAGCCTTTCCCCCTTTTCGTTTCCCTTTACTTCAGTGATAGTAGCGGATGAGTAAGAGCATCTTTCTTTCTCTAATGGGTGGTGGTGAAGGATCAGATTTCTCTTTTGTAATGCAATAGAGTTTTCGCCTCAAGGCATGAGAAACACAGGCTCCCTCAAAGCCCGAGAATCCAACTTCCTGAAAGTTTTTGCCCTCCCCTGGACTATTATTCACAGACATTGGTTGCTAACTGTGGACAAATAGGTACAGTATACTAATACCTTTATGGCTTTTATATTCACCATTTAATTTGTATGCTTCATATATCAAATTTCCTTTGGGAAAATGTGTCCTGCAGGAAAACATTTATGCATTTTAGGTTGTAAATGTATCCAGCCGTTAAGCTTTTACTTAAACCAGAGCTTATCAGATTCCATCGCTGAGTGTTTGACCTTATTCTAACCAACTATTGATTTAGCCTGTTTGGTAAACCATTTCCCATGAGTGTTGATTGACAATCCTTCAGTGGGAACATAGAATTAATTGCTTAAAGATATGCAGGCGCATCTTATTCACACAAACATGTGCTTACACCATCTGGTAAACTCTTACTCTTCACAAAGTGATCTGATCCCTTGAAACACAAAACTGATCGGCGTCTCAGAGAGCATGTTGACTTAAGAATGTCTTGAATAGGGCATCTTTTTCCATGCTCGTAAATATGATTGACAGAAGTGAGAGAGTTCAAAGACTAGCAACTGAGTACATTCCAGGTTGAGTTTCATTAGATGTTATTTTAGGTAGCACTATTTGTAGACTAAAGTATCTGTTTGTCAGTGACCATGATTTTGTCCAATAGTATGTGTTTTGGAACAGCATTTATATCAAATGTAATAATCTAGGAAAACTTTTATCAGATGATCTAAAATAAGCAATATTGCCTTACAAATGCAAAACAGAGTAACTATGCCAACATTGAAACTGGGAAAAGTGTTTTGATTGAATTTGATTGCTTTGATATCAGTTTTCACTCTCCACTTTCTCATGATCTGAATATAGCTGCCATTTTTTTTCTGTTGAACAAAAATTTGAACACAAAACCCATAAAAGTGTCATAAAAATGGTAGCCTATATGACTTGTGCATTATATTCCAAGTCTTCTGAAACCATAAGGTAACTCAGACTAAATTAAAGTTTTCAGTTATTAATGATTTATTATTTGTTATATTTTAAAATAATTATTGATGAAATTTTACAAATAGCTAATTAATACATTATTATTATTATTATTTCTATTTCTTTTTTCTATGAAAGTAATTGAGTCTGATTGATTAACTGTTCTTTTGAGTTGGATCTTTTCAATTAATCAGTTGTTCTGGTTCACAAAACAAGTCTAAATAATGATTTAAATTCACTGTATGTCACGTGTAATCTGTTTGGGTTTCGTTTTCACTGTGTTCTGTTTTCCCTGTGTTGCCTGCCTGTTTTCTCTAGTTGATAATTAGTTTCCAAACCTGTTCCGTTTGACCTTGATTACTCTCCCTATGTCTTAAGTTTCCTCAGTTCATTTGACCGGTATCGTCTTAGTTTTATGGGGTTGTATTTATGTTTTTCACCTGCAATCTCCTGATTGTTCCATGCTTTTTTAATGAAGACTGAGTCTCAGACGTCACACCTACTGGCTATTGTCTACTACTTGGCTGAACGTCTGAATGCATAAGGCTCACAAAATGGGAAACACTTCATGAGTTTCGAAGTTGTCATTTTCACAGTCCACCTGGAAACAAAGCCGTCATGACGCCAAACCCCCTCATGGAAGAAGAAATCTGTCATGTTTACAACTGTGACAATGAACACTCATCAGGATCAACTAAATGCTGGATTTTCAAAAATATGCAGCACCAGCAGTAAACTTGCACAACCTTCTTGAATGAATAATTTATTAGATGCACACTGGTCTGTTATCGTATCCACATTGACTTTACCTTTTCTCACCCCTAAACAGGACGCGGAAACAAATTAACAGTGATTGGTTGCTTTACATGTCTGTCAGGCGTCCTCGTCCTTGGCCAATGAAAGCTGTGATGGAGTACCCTCTTAGTTTTGCGTGGTTGTGTTTGTTTTTCTCTTGCGTTCTCCTGAGTATTCCCTGTGGATTAAATAAAGACGGTTTTGATTATTTATCTCCTTCTTCGTACACATTACTACAACAACTATTCGTGTCAGAGTACATTATGTTCATCTTAAGACTTGGAATATAGCATATTGCGTACTATTGCATCCATTTTTTAATTTGTTGTGTACCTCAGAAGCAAGAAATTCATACACGTTCTGACTAACATGAGGGTGATTAAATGATGGCAGTATTTTCAATGTTGGGTGAACTGGGTGTAACAAGTGCCTCTGACATGAAGTGAGTGGAAACCATTTATACATTGGAAAAAAACACATTAAGAGATGTGACTTGAGAAACATTTAATTCAAGGCAGAGCAGATGATTGGTATCTGTGTGTGTGTGTGTGTGTGTGTGTGTGTGTGTGTGTGTGTGTGTGTGTGTGTGTGTGTGTGTGTGTGTGTGTGTGTGTGTGTGTGTGTGTGTGTGTGTGTGTGTGTGCACCTGTGTCCACATGTCAGTCCACTATCGCTGTCTGAGTAAGACAGGCTTTAAATGAATAGTGCCCTGGAATGGGTATGGACATAATTGCAAATCAAATTGGTTTTGGAATTAGTTGTTCCAATTACATACTTAATAGAAACCAAGGAATGACCAGCACAGGCAGAGGCCAGAGTATTAACACATTTTGCCACTGAGAAATGAATGAACTGCTCTCAGTGACGGGAGCAAGCACAACCCGCCACCACTGGTCAATTGCTATGGCCACCACCTGGCTTTCATTAGCTTTTCAACAAAAGCAACTTCTGTAGAGTTTAAGTCCTTGTGTTTGGAAGAGAATGATATTGGAGAGTTACTGTTAATGGAAGCAGAAATGACAGGTTTTTAGAAGCTAATAAACATCTTGATATTTTTTTTTGAATTCTTAATGAAGTTGACGTCCAAAATGTATAGTATTATTGATTAAACATGTCTCAGACATCTAATAACCTCTCCATTTCCCCCAGTGTCTTTTCATTTTTAGATAGTTTCAATGATCAAAGTATCATTTAATGAAAACACACTATTATTAATAAAAAATATTATTCTGGCTTAATATTAGCACATTGACCATGACACTCTAACTGCTCTGAATTTTCATATGGAAATTCATTAATTCACTTCTTAATTTACTACCAAGCATTTTTCCCTTGCAGAAATTAGAGGAATAGTATAAATAATGTATAATGTCTATTCTGTCCACTTTTCCTCTTAATGTGACTAACTAATGTTGATCATTTAAAAAAATAATAATAAGAAAAAAAGGAGTACAGAAGGCTATCACAAAACTGGCCCATGGAGCATTAAGTCTTCTAAATTTGAATGCCCTGCACGAGGGCCAGGCCTAAATTTAAATCATAGCTATCAAATCAGCGCAAGTATTCCCTATCAAGAAGACATATTTGACATTATATGTAGAACCTGGGGCCAGTTGCATAAACTTAGCCACTATGTTAAGACTGTGTCTTCAGAACTAATGTCACCAACTAGAAATTAGTCAAGAGGTAATCAGTCTTACTTTTCTGATTCATAGACCGATGTTTTATTTATGTAACTCACTTAAAAAAATGAGTACAACTCTTGAAAAAAAAAAAGATGACTATGACTAACTTTTAAGACTAATCTAAGCAGTTAATTGCCCCTCTGGCTTGATGTGTCTCCCATGAATATATATGAAGTAGCCCATTTAAACAAATAACCACTTAAATTTCATTCTGTTCTTCGCACAAGTTTATCATTCAGAAGTCTTGGAATATAGTGCAACTGGTATGAACCTTTTTATGAACTTAGAGAAAATCAGTCAGGATTGGATTTTGTGTGTGTGTGTGTGTGTGTGTGTGTGTGTTAAGACTTTAAGACTGCCTACTCAACACAATGTAAAACTCCACACCATTATTTATTACGTAATAAGAAACATCTAACACTTTCTGAAACCTTACATTTTCGGTGTGACTTTAGAGCATAAATGTTTCTGTCTGATTGGGGGCGCATGGCACCGTGTTTCAGAAGCTTTTCCTTTTCCACGTGCTTTCCATGAAAAAGAATAGGCTGTAGTGTGCAAAGGGCGGACCAATCAGCGCCGAGCAGGGCGGAGCGGGTGGGATGCCGAATTCAACTTCAAACTCAGCCCTGTACAAATTACTATTCCTGAGGAGAGAAACTCGAACGACTCAAAGCCTTTTTAAATAAGTGGCAATTTTACTAGCATCCGCCTAAACTTCAAATTTCCTGATAGGAGCCTTAGTGCAAGTTTTGTCTTCGGTCCGGGCAGCAGGTGTTCAGTGACCGCCACGGAGCTGCAGTTATCTTCGCTTGATGCATTCATTCTCCCAAACCAGACCGCAAGAGCGTAAGGTGAGGACTTACAGAGTTAAGAATTATATCGATTTATTGCGTACCCGAAATTTAAGCACTAATTGCTGGAAAACATCTACCAAGTGATGAAGGTGAGTGTATATGTTGTCTAATATGTTTACTATTACCAGGGGGGGGGGGGGGGGGGGGGGGGGTGGAACTTGATCGGATGATTCTTATGAGTCGGATCTTTTTAGTGAATCAAAAACACAGAGCGCGTCCAGGGTAGTCTGACTCCCAAAGGAGTGAATCTTAAGTGTCGGTTCTCTTTAGTGAATCAAAACACTTATGAATCAATCGGTTACTAAATTAATTCGACTCATTTATTGAACTGCAAGTTATTATTTTCGACTTAATGTAGCCTAGCTGACTACTGCTGGTTGTGAACAAGCTATTATGCGTTATTTTGGGTTTGTTTTGTATTTGTGAAAAGTAAATAAAACATCTCAGTACACATTTTTCAAGTAATGTAGGATATAATTTGTTAGCTACTCAGAAGGTTTATGATTTAAGCCACATTACACCATTTGTAATTTATTACATAGCCTAGTTCATGACGTCTGCTTTCTCTGTTAACAGGTGCTTATTCGTTTACGAGGAATTTGGATACTGGAGGTTCTTGACTTATGTGATTCTTTTTGCGTCCTGCATGGTTAACCTGTTGGCTAGCCTACATAAAGTCATCTGGGTAACATTACATTTAACCAGATTAATCAAGCAGTTTCCCGCTGTCTGTTACAAATGGATAAAGGCACATCTAATGATCACCGATATGGATTGTAAGGGATTCTTCAAGACTGGCTGAATGCCGTGAAATTGCTCGAAGTGATCGGGTAGATAATCCGAACTGCGAATACGTCAAACAGCGTGGGTTTACAGGAGATATTGGTGCTCTAAACGGATAAATTAAATCCGGTACACTCAAACGTATTAATACTTTATTGGAATCAATACTGAAACATCATGAGCCGTCTCGGGACACAGAAGAGCAGCTCGCGCTTAGCGAATGGATGTGCGTTCATTCTGGAGCAGTGTACGGAGACTTGGTCTTTTTGGTTTAAAGGTATAGTTTTATTCAGTGCTAAATGCGCGGAAGAGGGCTTTCAGAAAGCCATGAGACACGAAAGTAAAGCGACCGGGAAAGTCGCAGACTCGGAGCTGAACTCTCCGGCGTGCGGGATGAATGAGAATCGCCTCGTAAATGCGGTGAAGCGAAGCTCGCACTTAACTCTGTTCTCACAAACCTCCACATCTGCCGAGGTTACAGATTGCAGCTTCTCCGAGTGTCAGAGCCCTCTTACCAAGGGCAAAGTTAAAGGGATTATTCACACTCAAGGAAATATAAGGAAGGCGATGACGGGGAAAGCGAGGTGCGGGATGTGGGGTTGGATTTTTGCCCTTGTGTTCCTCTGGAATACCCACATGTTGCGCGCTCAAGGTAAGTTTAGAGTTATATAGGCTACCATAACTTCACTTGTTTACTCAGGGCTTGACATTTTATTTTGAAATGTTTAAGATGTTTGTCAAGACCTTTTAAACTCCATGTTTTAAAAGTTGATTTCAATGATCATTGCATGTATAAAATGTATGTATTTGTATAAAATTGTGCTAATTGTTATTTAGAGATGGGGTAAATTTAAACATTTAGGCCATTTAAGGGTATCAGAGAACTATAAAGAGAAAAAAAGAGGGGCAGGGAGAAAAAAGGGGGGGGGGGGGTGTAGGCTAGACAGAAGGAGACGGGGAAATGGATGGAAAGGAAAATGGGGACATATAAAGAGAGAAAGAAAATGGGGACACAGAAAGAGAGATGAACAGAGTGAGGGACATAGAGAGAGAGAGAGAAAGGGGTGGGCGATCAAGAGTGTGTCTCAACAAAAGCGGTAAAGGTCATATGTTGTCAACACGCACATTTTCTCAGGTCACACACAAGTCATATTGACTGAACGTCAAACTGACAAGCAGAGGGAGCAGGATGCATGCATTTACGAAGTGCAGGCGTGTGTAAGAGAAAGGGTGTGACGAAGGAAAGGACACTGACCCACTGAGATTCAGAATTATGATTCAGAGCAGAATTTAGTTAAGCCTTGACTGGAATCGGCTGTAGACTGCATACGGTGCCAGCTGGGTCGCTCTGGTACCCGGCAGGCTGTTTTTCAAAGGGGGGCGGTGTGTTACTGATTGAATTAGGATGTTTTAAAGCAGAGCACAGCATTTGCGTGCCACGCGTGGGAGCATCTCAGTCTTTAAAATGGCAGCAAGATTAAAAGATTCAAAAGTATGATTGTATTGCAAGGGACGCCTTACCGTATTAAACGCATTTGGCATGGAGATACCGTGGGCTTTTCAGTGTTGTGGCTGTGAAATTCATGTCTTTCTTTTGAATGTTGCATTAATGCAAACGCATGAATGCATTCGACTCAAAGCAGTTACAAGAACACCCACTCCTGTGACTTTTCTTCAGCATTGGTGGCTGGCACTTTTTCCTCTCTCACTTTCTCTGCGTGCTTGCAGACTCAGCTTTCTCCCTGTGTTAATGTCAAGGTCTCGCTATGGCTTTGGATGTGGCCCAAACCCCAACCTTAAGGAGGTCAGAAGGTTATTGATCACATCCCCTCAGAGAATGGCAGAGAAACAGAGTCATCCAGCTTTGTCAAGCCTCATACTAGTTTTATTCCAGTGAAACCATCAGTTTTCTCCGATCAAATTTATTCTTTTAAAACTTGAAATCACTCAAGAATTTGTGTCTCACATCATGCAAAGCTTCAGTTTTGAATAAAATTAACATTTTTTATCCAGACGTTATTTAGAAGCAAACCACTTGCAAGAAAAAGTCCAAAATAAGCTCAACTTCTAAGGGTGCTTTCACACTGGCAGTTTAGTTGGGAACGGGGCACGGTTCGCATGAAAAATCGCTAATGTGGTACCGGGTGGTACCGAACCCGAGACAACCAAGTAGGTGGTCTGTGTTCGGTTGTTCCCGAACCGTGAATGTGAAAACAACACGGACTCGGGTGCGCACTTGTTCAGGAAGTAAAGTGACCTGCGCATGGGTTTTAGCTGATTATGATGTATTTAGTGAAATAAGACACATGTAAGGAATGATAGTGTTGATGATTTACCTTCGATACGAGCAAGAGTGAGCCTGCAGTGTATTCGCGGATAGCGCGTGGAATCAGGGCAACACATTTGGAAATCCACTGTCTCCTCAAAAGAGTCAGTTTGCAAGCAGCAGAAGGCCACCTTATGCGACACACAGTAAGCCTGTTGTTCACTCAGCTGCGCATAATAGCGCCGAATTAATAAAAAACACAATATATTAACCCGCATTCTGTTTTCTATCATGCGCCGTGCACTTTTGCGATGACGTAAGATGCACGCAAACGCACCAGGGTTCGATAGAATCAAGTTGAGTGTGAAACCAGACCAACACTGCGGGGGGCGAAGGGAACAATCACGCTCGGACCACAGCAAACAACCCAGTGTGAAAACACCCTAAATCACTGTCAAGGTCTGCTCATGTAAAGAATTTAGATCCTATTAGGCTATAGACAAAATTGGAAACCAGTAATATGGTATTCACAGCAAGTGTGAAGCAGCAATTTAGCATGTAATAACACTATTTTTGAAGGTTGTTTATTTAAAAATTAAAAGATAGTTAGAATAGAAGATAGTTAAGATCTGTTTATCTGAGACCATAATTAAAGATAGACAGAAATGAAAAATTAATTTTAAAACGATTACAATTTTCATAATATACAAGTGTCATGAAAATATCGGAACCATTTATTCTGCAGGAAATTGCTCTATTATCAGTAGGCTAAATGACGCCATAATCCCAAGTATTAACTGACAAGGCAACATTTTGGAAATTCATTGATCACAAGTTGTGGGAATCGTGTGGGACACTTGCTGTTCTATGCAATGCAATTCAAGCCTAATCAGAGTTTATTCAACTAAGTTTAACTAGTTTATTCAACTAACTAAGCTAAGTTTATTCAAGCCAATTTCTTCCAGTTGTTCTGTCATGAAGCTGTTACAGTTTTTTTTGTGTGCTAAACGACAGTGAGCACAACTGGAGGTACATGTGCAAAACTCTAACTACTATCTGCACTACCAACAGTCACCTGAGCTAAACAGTTCACATCACCTGCAAAACTCATTCCAAGCAACACAACTCTTAACACACGGCTCAAAATAGGCTCAGTGCATCCAAACACTATGCACAACCCTCACTGAGATAACACACACTATCACTCAGAACACACTGAGAGTAAAAACACTAGCATCAAACACCAATACAGAAAATACACACTTTACATCTTTACAGTTTGAACAATTACAGTGACTTCATACAAAGTAATATTTTCTTCAAAGAAAAGAGTGTCATTCTTTCACATGATTTATTTAAATTTTTAGAACATAACAATTCTTTAAGGTAAATGAAAATAAGCAGTTTGCTTCAATAGTCTGTAGTAATATACGAAATTACAGTAATGAGAAAAAAGGTAGAAACTAAAAGTACATACTGTAATTCAAACAAATAACTAACAAGACACTGCTTAGCCTTTCAGCTGAAATTGCAATCATCAGTGTTTGAAAGGCACAAGGCTGAAATCTATTCTGTTTTGAATGTGTGGTTCACAGTTTTGACAGCAGTGTGTTAGCATTTGAACAAAGTGCTGTAAATCCACAGTGTTGTGCAGGTTGTGGTTAAAGTCATGGGATAAGTGTGTAGAGTTTTGAAAACTGTGTTCAAGCGATGAAAAACGAAGTAGAGTTTGGTCCACATGAACTGCTGCTGTGCAGACTGTAGTTAGAGTTTTGCACATGTAGCTCCAGTTGTGCTCACTGTCGTTTAGCAATCGAAAAAAGGTCTAATATTAAATTTATAGTAAATGAAAAGAGCTGCTGTACATACAACATGCATCAACAGGTGTCTTTGTGGGTTTTCCTTAAATCCTAAACCGATTTTTAAAAGGCTTCAGTCCCAAAAACTGAAACTTTTGATAACTGTCACACGTCATCCCGAGTTGTTTTGCTGCGCTCTCTGTATTTATGACTCTTGCCAGGCATGTCAGTCGCTTAGTGGCTTTCTGTGTGTACGCTCTCAATGCACGTCAGTGATGAATGTTTGCATTCGAACGCTCTGACATCTTGATGCGCTACTGAGCTCCCTCAGAGAATCAGATAAAGAAGAGAGATGGAATGAGAGAAGGGATGTGGGCTGAAACAAGCAGAAAGAGTGCAGATGTTAAAGAGGAGTGGAGCGTGAAAAGGAGGAAGCAGTGCATAAAGAAGAAAGGGGAAGGATGGATGGAATGGTTGTTTTGGATGGGTAGATCTCTACGGAGGATAGCACTGGCATCTCTCTACCATGCTCTTCCTTTACATCCATCACAAGAGACAGTTTTAGGGTCACTGGGATGTCTATCAAATCAAAATGGAAAGGAAAGCCTGTGTGTTAGCTAAAGCAGAGGAAGAGAGGGACAGAAAGTGGAGTGGAGGAGAACATAATGATGGAGGGAGGTTATATACAGAGAAATCGAGAGAGAGAGAGAGAGTGTAGGCATGATGGAAGAAATCAAGATTGATGTGATTGCTTGTCTGTGTACGCGCGTGCCCGTGTGCGCGGGCCCTGGCAGGGATGGCGCGGCATGAAAACTGCTCCTTGTGTCTGAAGCCTCTCTCTGTGCCGCTCTGGTCAGATGGGCTTTTGATCCCGGATGACAAACTCCTGCAGGGGCTGAATAAGAACTGCTCAGAATTACACCCAGTGCCACACTCCAGTACGTATTGCACTTTCCCCACAATCCTGCCATGCTCCCACTGGCACACTAAAACCCCATACTGCCTTCCAGCTCTCCAGCTACCATAAATACCCAAACAAATCCTCCACAGTTTGTTTATCAAGTCAAAGTAAATTAAGACTCATTATGCTCATTATTGCTATTATTCAAACTATAGTTTTGAAAATTGACATGTAGCTCAGTCTACACTGTTCATGCTATGGATATGAGTGATACCTCATGATACCTAACTTAAGTCATGTGACTTGTTTAGGAGACTGTGTTAAGCATTAGACATTGTGGGTGGAAAAATCCCATAGACTTTCTTTTTAAGAAGGGCATTTTCTTCAGAAAATGTAAAAATCTTCAATAGTGACTCTGAAGCCCTGTCCTTACCAGACCAAATGTGATGTGATGCCACATCTCAATAGAAGGTTACTTATCAATAATCAGAGTTTATCGTAACCAGCCGTGATAACGATATGCATTGGGGAGATTCAGTTTTTTTAGAATAGTTTATATTTCTGCAATGTTGTGGTTGACAGCTCAATGATTATCTCAGGCATTTATGTTTTATGTACAATATTAAAATAGTTTTATCTGGGCTTGAATATTTATGTGACACTGTTATAGGCGTGGGACAAAATATCGATAGGGCAATATATAGTTGTCCTCCGTGCGATACGAGAATCAATATGCTGGCGCCAAATATCGATATTTTAATTAATAAAATAAGGTGCTCTAAATAGATTTCCCTACTCCCAGCGTCGCTACTTCATTTTTTCTCGAGGTGGCGCTCAAGACATGAATGAGGGAGACGTGAGCATAAGTTAACTAGCCTAAGAAAAAGAGGTTTTTAACGGGATGGCGGACAGCAGTATGAGTGAAATAATAAATGCCCCAGCCACTTTTAAATCCAAAGTCTGGACTCCCTTCGGCTTTTATGCCATTAATGGGACAAACAAAATCGACAAAGAGTACGCAATATATGAGAACTGCCTGGTAAAAGTAAAGTGCACAGGCAATACCACGAACATGCATAGCCATTTGCGATGCCATCACCTTGATGTAATAGAATTTTTTTAATTTACTTAAAATGTTCAATTTAATTTACAGACTGAAAAACTTTTTGTGCTGTTTTCTGACAGTTCGGACTTGAATATAAGAGAAAACTTGCACTTAACCTTATCACAGGCATTTTGTTTTCATAGTTAGACAGATATCGTGATGTATCATTACAGGATTGTCTTGATATTGATTATCGCAGAATTGCTATATCGCAGTACTATCCGTATTGTGAGCCGTGTATCGTATCTTGAGGTACCCTGCGATTCCCACCCCTAGACACTAATAGCCATAATGGAATCGATGACGGTACTGTAATTTACCTCAGATGTTAAAAATAAAGAAAATAAGAACATGTGACCTCAACATGGAGGCCACCATGATATGCATGGAGTCTCATGTAAGGCTACCTAATTTTGAACATTTGTCAAAAATCCTGTTGATTTCATTTAGGTTAGTGATGTACCAAAATTTCGGCAACTGGAAATATTTGGCAAAAAAAAAAAAAAAAAAAAATTTGGCTTGAAATACATCTGTAGGATCTAAAATCATTATCCATAACACTGGCTTTTTCCTACAACTCGTTTTGACTGCCTGTTTCGTGCACACAATGTGGATAGGGTAAAATAGAAATATATGCTAGCAGTGTGATGGACACTCTTCACCGTGATGAAAAAGTTATGCTTGAGTAGCAATATGTAAAATTTGCTCGACTGAAGGCGGCTTGTTGCCAAAGAGCTTAACTATGACTGGTGTAATTTATATCACCTAAAAACACGACCCATTGAACATCATAACGATTTTAATGAACCAAATTTAAGTAATGAATCTTTATATTCGATTTTGGTTTTTGGCTAAATAAAAAACTTTAATTTGAGCTTCATTAGTTTGTTTGTGCTGAATCACTACTTTTATGTAAAACCATTAATGAAAAACTCCACATGTAAATGGCTATCAATGTATTTGCAAACTACTGCACATTCTGATTTTGTGTCTTTTTTCACACAATGCTGAAGTAAATGACTACCTACCATGGAAACTATTTGGAATTCTCTGTATTGGGAATGATGTGGATATGTTTTGGTCCTAATCTATTCTGTCTTGGCCCTCTTCCCTTTATTTTCCTCTGCACATTTACCTTCTTTTACCATGTTTCTCTCTTAAAGTATTTCGAGGTGCCTTGTTATGCCACTTTGTGTGTGTTTATGCATGACTGCAACATTAGTATTGGGCCCCAGAAGCCGTTGTGCCTTCATTGTTCGCATGTATTGTCCGGTTGTAGACCCGTCCCCTCCCCCAGTCGTGACCCAGACTGTGTCATTAACCAAAGCCTTTGTGACTCTTTTATTTTAAAGTGGCCAAATGGGTATGTACCTCTTAATTTCAGTGGTAAACGAGTGACTAAATTAGTTTATTGCTAACCGTGTTTTATTATGGTAATCATCTTGAATGATTAGAAAAAATAACTTTGAAAGTTTTCCGACAGGTGGTCCATTACAAACAACAACATAACTGCTCAGATTCACTGCTATGAATTAAAGAGCTTTGTGGAAATGCTTGGCAAAAAACACTTGGATTTACGGTAATTCGCTCTGCCTGTCTGAACACATCTGCCTTCCGCACTTAAGTATTATCAGGCCATCATTACATACAAGATGCACTCGACATCCTGTCTTTCCACCCCCTCTCTCTCTCTTCAACTGAAAGTTAGCACATTTGTCGGCATGACAATAATGAATCTTATTTGGGATAAGATCAAAGCCAGACGACATAAGAACATTTTCACACAGAGCAATTTAGATTTGAATTTACATGTGAAACCCTCTCTTTAATTTCCTCATTGTTCTATTCCTCCACTCTGAAATTGGTTTCAGCTGTTTCTTATTTTTCTGTTTCTCTCTGTCTTTTTTTGTTACTTGTTTATGCCTGTAGCATTGACTTTGAGTCAAAGCATTGGGGTTTTGACAGAGGCCTTTCCATCGTTACTAATCAGCTTTCACACCAATAGATTTTTTCTTCAGCATTTTTAAATGATGAGATTAGCACATCTTTATCAAATATTACATGTTCAAGTGCCTACTTTGCCTTTGAATAGAAGTGGTACCTCGGCAATGTGCGCATACACACCATTTATTGGTTTCTGGAAGCCCAGAAGGCCATGTTTCGTATTATGCAGGGTTGTGCAAGTCCCACGTTAACATCTTTTCAATTTCTGCTTGTCATCGAGTGAGTTTATTAGTTATGCAGGATTAGTCTGTGAGATCTACTGTAGTTTATTATCTGAACTGAAATTATTTCAGTGCCATGCACTACTTGAACTGCAAGCTCATTCATTAAAAATTAATTAAAAATAAATTTAGGGCAAACTGACATGTCGGTTTACACAGTCAGCTAAAAGCTGATGAGCAAATTAAGTGTTTTTTTTATTGTCTCTTTTCTCAGAGTCAAGGTCTCTGATGATTGGGATAGGAGAGGCCTGTAAATATTTGCTCCAAATATGAAGAAATGAAACTGTTGCTTTATTTGACTATGATGAAATGTGACCTGTGCTCATTTCTAAAAGATGAGTTTTACTCAGGCTTTAAAAGCCACGGACCTACGATGCCATAACCAGCATCAAAGTTTACTCGCTTAATTGAAAGAGATTCATGATTTCATAGTTGCTCACAGATGAAAGTGTTTACAGTGCCACGACATGACCGACACAGTAAATAACAAAGTACCCAAAGATAAATGCATCCTTTTATGATTAAAAAGGAGGCAGTGCAATTCTGATCAATATTTCTGTGGTTACAATTCTTATTACAGGCGTCGGATGCTTTAGCCACAGTGTAAGTCAGTTGTTTTGTTAGTAATTGGGCACGTGGAAGCCAAAGCTATGATCTATAACTTACTGTTTACGGCCTACAGTACATTGCCTTATAAGTCAGCATCATAAAATAACTTCACCCAAAAGTGAATTATTTAAAAAACTCTAGTCACACAAATTGACTCGATTTGATTGATTTAAATAGTTTGACACTAGGGTTGTGCCGATAGACGATATCATCGTCCATCGTGATGGCTGACAGACATCACGATGTTAAGCCAGCATCGCGATCCCCCCCCCCCCCCATGTTTCCATGGGGACGCGTCATGCTTGGCACGTGATTCACCACAGCCAAAATAGCTCTGTATGACAGATGTAACGTTAGCGCTTTTATTTCTAAATATTAACAAACCTGGTTACCATGTCATCGACTATCTTCTATTCCGATTCTCAAATACGTGTAAGTGAGTTTGTTTTGTCATTTAAAAAACCTTTATAAATGATTTTGATCTGCAACGTGAGATGGGCACCGTCATGTTTGTTTGAGCCGCAGTTCAGAGATTTCTGTCTGTTGGGTTTATTAAAGCACGTGAATTCATCAGTTTCCCCCTGAAATACATGGCCGGTGACCTGGGAGAAGAATGGAGTTAACTTTATAGTTAACGTTACTTACACTGTGTGTCTGATATGAATAAAATCCGTCGGGAAATATATATTAATGGGTTGTTATTGCTGCTTCCATAGACACCATTGTGTATTTTACAAACTATAAATGTATTGTTTTGCTATAAATTATATGTATTTAAATGTCTGAAACCTAAAATAAACATTATGTGGTTGAAAACACAGAATAGTTGTGATATATGACAAGTGCTGATCGCGTCCGTCTATGGCGCAGCGCCAGCCATAGCGCGAAAGCACAGTTTGAATCTGGCAGTTCTGTCACGTCACTGTACATTCGCTCGTGGTCAGCTGCTGCAGAGCGTGCCGAAATCAAAATTGCTATTGAGATGTGGAGGAAAATATCTCCGCGTTGTTCGTGCGCCCCTTAGCTGTTTAAATCCACTGTAAAACAGGGCTTTGCTGGGCTTATTGCTTAATTGAAAAATTAGAATGTTAGCCCCGCCCCTCCCCCCGATATCATCGTCCATCGCGATGTTTCACTGTACACATCGTCTGATGCCAAATTGGTAGACATCGCACAACCCTATTGGACACTAACATGAATTTAAGATTACTATATTATACTTATATATGCCTAAAAATACATTATATTATACTCAAATAATGGGTAAAATAATACATTTTAATTACAAAATAGGGAACTTACTTGAGCACTGAATCAGCATAAAATATTGATTTTCGTACGATCATGTGAAAACTGGAGTAATGGCTGCTCAAAATTCAGCTTTACCATCACAGGAATATATTTTTTTGTATATATAAATTTGAAACCGTTTTAATTCTAATTATATTTCACAATGTCATTCTTTTTAATGTTATTTTTATTTATTTAAATGAGTGCAGCCATGGCGAGTATTATAAACCTTTCAAAATAATAGTATAGACCCCAAGGTTTTGAACATTTATACTAAATTATTTTAGTAAACTATATATAGTAAACTAATTATTTTAGTTAAAGGTACATGAGAAAGATTGACATGCATGGAGCACACTAAATCTCGAACCGTCGGAGAATCGCCTGTTTAAAAAAAAAAACCGGCAAACAGAGAAGAGAGTCTACTGGCAAAATAACAACAAAAAAAACACAACAGAGCGCGTAATAAAACAAGGATCAACATTAGCTTTGCTTTTCGAAGATTACGAGAAGAACGGAGAACTTTACAACTCGCTGTTGTAAAAGCGACGCAGAGATAGTGTTTTTATTACTCAACAGAGGAGTAGGTGTTTTATCGAACAGATAAATTGCCATAGCTCTCTAACAGAGTTCATTACAAAGCATTGTCAGCTGTGAAGGGTCATTTCATTATGGTTGTTGTAACATTATGCTGGAATTTATTTTCAAGGAAGTGCCATGTATATTAATGGGTATAAATATAGTAATGTCTTCAGCTAGTCAGCTTGAGATCCTTTCCATCTAAACTGGTTATATCTCTTAAGCCAGGTAGAGAATGTTTTATGAGCTATTTAGGATAACCATATTCTTCCGCATCCGATTCCTATCACAACTTTAGACTGAGTGTAGTGTTAAATGGACTACTGTTGTGATGTTGTATGGTGCTTTTGTTGGAACATAAAAGTCACTGCATGCTTTCATTGTATGGAAAGGAGTGTTGTTAACATGCTTCAGAAATGTATTTTGTGTTTAATGAAATAGAGAAATTTGTAGAGGAATCACTTTAGGTTATTTTTGAGTGAACTACTCCTTTAAGAGATGATTGAAAAGAGTTTGGAAGCCTTTCTTACTTTTTTTTAATCAATAAAAAGATTTGAATAAATTACAGTTTTGCTGTATGAATTTTTTTTTTTCAGATATTGTATCTGTTGTACTAAACTCATTTGATTGTCCTTGAACTGCTGCTGCAGACCCCAAAGTCCCAGCCTTTATGTGACACTGGATAGTATTTGTATTCAAGAATGAATTTAGTCATAATTTTCTGCATTTATTGGGTAAAAACAAAGCATACATACACTATAAATCCTATTAATACTTGATTGCATGATGGTTGTAGAGGACAGGAAAGGCTATTAAATTGTGTAATGGAAATTTAGAGTTACATAGAGTTAATCCCAACATTTTCAACTGAAAATGTGTACACAGTCCAGAGTTAGACATTCTGCAATGTCCATAAAATACATTTGTTCAGAAATAAGTGGTCTAATTTGTTCAAAATCAGCTGATTTCACACATGGAGAAGATGTGTGTTTACATTGTGTGTGTGTGTGTGTGTGTGTGTGTGTGTGTGTGTGTGTGTGTGTGTGTGTGTGTGTGTGTGTGTGTGAGGTAGAGAAATGCTGTTATTGTTTAACTTACAGAACTTTTCGGAAATATCATATTATCATATCATATCATAGATTGATTTTTCTCCAAATATTAGTCCGTAGCAGAAAAATAAGAGACAAAACATATTTTTCAACTTTTTTTTTAGTAGCAAGCCACAGTTTTTCTCTCATGCAAAAACACACAAAAACAGAGGCACACATTACACACATTAGGGATACATTAGAGGCCCCGGTGGCTTAGAGAAAGCTTCGAAATGGAGGCTCTTTATCTTCATTTTGCTCCATTGAACGTGTACTACAGCCAACATAGCTAGCATGGGACTAAAAGCATTACAATAAACACCCCACCACTTCCACACTCCCTGTCTCTCATTCAAGTGAAATTTATATTTACATTAAGTCATTTAGCGCGTGCTTTCACCCAGAGAAATGCACTTACAACCCCAGAACAAACAATAGACAAGCACTAGTTTTGTCTGACAACAATAACCATAATCTCCCTCAAGCAGTCAGAGCTAAGAAAATCACTCCTGGACATCTGACTGCAGTGTTTTTACATCTCTAAATGGTGGTTCATTGGAGTTGTGCTCATTTAATAAAAAATATGAACTCAAACAGCCATTTCTTTTACTTACTACAAGAGTTAAGAGCTTATAATTTAAGACACGCATATAAACTCTGTTAGAAAACTGCCTACAGAGGATTGGTCACTTAGGATTTACACATTTATTGAAACATGAAAAATCGCCATGTGACCATGTGCTTTTTAAAAAAAAGAGTACTTTGAGCAACTGCTTTTAATTATATCAGGCACGCACAAAGTTTTATTGTTTTTCTTCCCCCAGAAATTCATAAATACTAAATTTCCTCTAAGGTTTCACCTGCGATTTTTTTCTCAAATATTATAGTTGACTTTGTCATGTTGTAAGAAGTTTTATTGTATATATTGTATTTTTTGCTATAAATATATCAAATGTATGCTGATATCGCTTAAAGAATACTGAAAACCAATCCAGTGCCCAAACTCATGTATCATTTTTACTGTAGGTCTACTGTATACGGTAAGTAGCTGCATTGAATGTGCAAAGTTTAAAAATCAAGTTTGTTACCACCGAAGAAAAAAAAGAGCCAGGCAAAGTTGACATCATCATTAAAATATGTATTGTAATAATTACAAAGCAACAAAATGCAATACATTTCAGTGGAGACATGTCAGACTTTAGGGGGTTGTTTAGATGATTTGAATGCATACAAACATGCATTTATATTATCCAAGCAAGCCCCTAAAGCCCAATCTGCCTTAGTTGAAAAAATGCATTGCATTTTGTTACTATGAGTAATTGGCCTACATAAGAAGTAAAAGCAGCATGGTACAGTATCATACAACGATTTATCTAACATACTCCCCTGTTTAACTGTCTGTTTTCATAAAAAATACAATCCATCTTGCCTGTTTTGACTAGCATAAGACTGGCAGTTACTTAGTCAATCAATTCAAACGTCATCAATAGCAGTTCACTTCCGGGATTTAGTAAGATTGCGTTCATATCAACAGCAAACTGTACTTGAGTACACATGAACCGTACCCCAGACCACCCTCTGGTACGGGTACACACTCCAGTTCGGAAAACAGCATTCAACACATCATCCAAACAAACCTAACACTGATGTCAGGCGAACGCGGGTGCGCACCAAAAGTGCTAGTGTTTATGCAAACTTAAAATAGTGAACTATTTTTTTAGCAATCATTTTTCTGTTATTGAATGAAATGTATTTTTTAATAATTCTGTGACCGTTTGAATTATAATTATTTTTTTGGAACCGCCTTCATGTTGGTGCAGTGGAGCGAATATGATGCCTTACAATTCTTGGTAGGCAGCTTGTAGGTATTGGAACAGATCAACGGTCTTGGTAAATTGCTGTCAAGGGCACTAGATTGTGTTGTTACAGCAAACTCTACAATCTGTAAAGCAGTCACCTGGGTACAGCCATGAATGAAGCACTTGAATGCGGCATGTCAGGTTACATCTGTGTAAATGACACAAATAAAGAAAGACAGAAAATGAGGGGCGAGGAGGACGGAGGGAGATTCCTCTGTCTTAGGGAGCTAATATTGTTGCATGTTTCATTGGATAACCAACACGTGGTGAGGATAGCATTCTGTAGCTTACAAGCAGGCCTGTCCTGTGCATTTTGTCCAAAATGCGTACTTTTCCAGGATTGAGGAACACTAATTTTAACATTAAAATGTGATGATTCCTTATATACACAATAAGTTTAAGAAGTAATTTAAGAATCGTCAACTAAAAAAGAGGATCCGCAAGAACATGGTAATAAAAAAAGCATTCTTTTTGGAACTTTGTGAAGGACAGCTGAAATTGAAACAAGTTTCAAGATGTCTTTTGAAAACATCAGAAATCTCAACAGCTTTGAGATTTCACAAAAACACCATAATGTTTTCATAATTTGTTTACTTATTCTGTTTTATTCAAATGTTTTGAGTGCACAGATTCATTTATTTTCTCTTGTTTGTTTACCTTTTCATCTATTTTATCAAAAAGTTCATTTGATCTGTTTACTCAGCATTGATCAGCCTGTCAGTTGAAGATGTAAATGGTTTGTTTGCAGTGGAAAATGGTTTTGAAAATTGCATCTACACAAGTTGCTTCAGAACATCAGAGTTGGTCTATTTCGGCATCTTCTTGTCATTTGTACATTTTCTGGAGCAAATGGGAGAGAGTGACTTGTTTTACAAATGACTTTGCAGCCAAAGATCTGCTGTGGGCAACGTGTTTTGGAGTAAGTAAGAGAATGACACCAAAGGCAATCAATCTCAGTTATCTTTCGTATTTGTTTTTTGATTGAACACTGTGGTTGTTTATGAGGACGCTGGCCCACTTTTCAGCCAGTAGTGTGAAGGTTCAAGCATTGGAGCTTTAAGTCAGCTTGGTTACTCTATGGTGAATTTATTCAGCAATGACTCACACTTTATTCTAAGCACAGGGCTGAACACAATACCGCTGTAAACAGTGTGCCACTGGAATGGAAATGTAATATTATTTACTGTATGGTGTAGAGTTAAATCTAACAAACCTCCAACCACAATAAAGGATTAGAACAAAAATCCCCAGTACAGAAGTTTGTTTTGATGAATAAACTTGAGAAGTAAACATTCACTTGACTTGGCCTCATGAAACAAAAGCAGAACGAAGCCATTCTTACGTAAATTGTTCCACTGAATTGAATATTACAGTTTACAGATATTTCATGAATGAGGTTCATTGTGTGTCATTTTTCAGCAATAAAATACTTTCTCATATACCAGTTTAATGTAACTAAGCAGTGTTGGGTTAAAAAAAAAGTTGGGTTACATCTTCAACAGTGTAATTAGATTGCTGCACTAATTACTCTCTCTAAAATGTATTGCATTCCTTATTACTAATTACTTTCTAAATCCCATATCAATCTCGATCAGTTGAACAACACAAGGGTACACATGAAACATGAAATCTTTTAATTCTTTCAAATAAATAATATGAAATTGCATACATTATTCTTAAACTGAATGTATTTAAAGCGGGGGGGGGGGGGGGGGGGGGGCATAGGCTACATTTTAACATTAGGCGTTAAATTTTGATGTTAAATCCACTATTGTTTCATATAGAATTGTTCTATAGTCTATAATGTATTTGATGCAATTACATTATAAGTGACTAATTAAATTACATAAATATTAAGACTAATCCCTTACTTCACATTTTCAAGGGGAAAGTAATTAAATTACAGTGATTAATTACATAGTAATGCATTACACCAAACACTGACTATTAACCCATTTGTATGTTGAGATACTTTCAACATTGGTGTGTTTGTTTGAGCCACATGTCAACGTTTGGCTCTATCAGTGGTGTGGTTTTGGAACGGACTACTTGTTTGTCCATACAGTAAATCTGTATGAATTTTTTTTGTATTATTATATTATTTTTTTATAGAATCCTTTTCACATGTATGTGCACTTTCATGCATCAAGATGTGTTTCGCTAGGTTTGATGTCAATAATGGTTCTGGCTCTTAAAGGATTAGTTCTCCTCAAAATGAAAATTTCCTAATAATTTACTCACCCCAATGCCATCCAAGATATCCATGTCTTTCTTTCCTCAGTGGAAGAGAAATTAAGTTTTTTGAGGAAAACATTTCTGGATTTTTCTTCGAATAATGGACTTCAATGACAAACAAACGTTTTGAAGTCCAAATCAATGCAGTTTCAAAGGTCTTAGAAGTTCTTCAACGGACTGTGCACGATCGCAGCTGAGGAAGAGCGAAACGCTAGGTAATTTTCATTAAAAAAAAAAAATGTATACATATATATATATATATATATATATATATATATATATATATATATATATATATAATACTTTTTAACTACAATTGTTTGGATTGAGCTGATCTGCAACGCGCCGGGAACTACGTCATCACGTTGAAAGGTCATGTCTTTCAAGGTCACATCACCTCGATGTCGCCAGCGTCGGCGATAGTACCGCCCTACTGTTTACAAAGCGACCAATACAATTTGAACTATCCTCATTCGCACGGTCGAGTGGGGCGGTACTTCCACTGGCGTTGGCGACATCGAGCCTGACCTTTCGAGCCTGACCTTTCAACGTGATGACTCAGTCATTGAAGTCCATTATTCGAAGAAAAATCCAGAAATGTTTTCCTCAAAAAACTTAACTTATCTTCCACTGAGGAAAGAAAGACATGGATATCTTGGATGGGATTGGGGTGAGTAAATTATTAGGAAATTTTCATTTTGAGGTGAACTAATCCTTTAATCTGACTGATCACAAAGTGTCTGAATGTTTTGAATTGAACACATGCACGTAGATTTGACAGCAATGGTTTTCGGGGAATAATGGCTTAAATCTGATCTGTTAATAAATTATTTGACTCCAGAACTCTTGGCAATGTTGTATGGACCTTTTTTATGCTGCTTTTTGGAAAATCAGTAACACGGACATTGTGCAAAATATCTCTTTTTCATCTTCAATCTTAACTAAACTCATTCTGAACATTAGCACACTGTAGGTTCAATACAGGCTTGTTTTCTTAGTAAACTATGTGAGAAGGAATAAAGTTGATGGCTCTGTGTGTGTGTTTGTTTTTGTGTTTGTCTGCTGGTGACTGATACTGGCATAATGGATGAAGCGTAGACCTTAATATGCACAATCAATGCTTAATTGGTATCCGCTGAAAACAAATTATTCCTCTGAAAATGAGTTTTCTGGGTCGGGTCGTTATAGGGTAATTAATTCAGCTGTTTAATCGCTTTGTACTGCTGTGGGTTTTTTCATTTTTTTAAAAAATACATTTTTTAGGACATTTACCGAGTTAAATTTGTTGAAATTCTCAAACATTGATTGAGAGTGATAGGAAGTTGGGGGTTTGCCATTTTTCTTTTTGCTATTCTTGGTTCAAAATGCTATTGTCACTAGTTGGATTAGAGCAGAAAATCAATTTAAAAAAATGAACCGACTGACCTGCACATAAACCCCATTGCTTTTGCTATATGTTGTGAAACACTCTCTGCACAGTAAATTGCCTAAATTCAGCTTCAATGAAATGTCCTTCAGTAAAGGCAGGTCCATTTTAAAACAGGCAAATGTTGCTTGAATGAAAAATGGTGGGTTGTGCTGTAGTCTAAAGTAGTAATATTTCACCGGTTTTGTGTATTTGCCATTGTGGCAGTGACATTATAGAGATGACTGTACTGTTTGTAAGTTGCTTTGCATAAAAGCTACTTCTGGATGAAAAAATGCAAACAGATTCAAACTTGCGTCTCCCCCTTTGAGCACTGTGACTTTTACTTATGATATTTCTCAATATAGTTGTTGATATTTTGATGTTAGCATTGTATAGTATGCTACCCCACTGAAAAGACTAACATAGCTGGTTACTAGCTAATGTTGTGTTGGATGCTAGCAGACATTTTATAGGGTTGTTCGAACCAAAAAATGAAAATTGTCATAATTTACTCACATTTATTCACTCTCATGTCATCATAACCACCTTTAACAAGCTTGGTCAAACATTGAAAGAAACTTGTGCTGGTCTAAGCTTTTTTTTTATTAGCAGGTTGGACAAGAAAGCTCTTTAAATATATTTAATGTCTTTATTGTTAGCTCTTTCTAGAAATCATAGCTTGCAACAGTCTTTAAAATGTCTGATATGACAGCCAGCCATCCTCTTCATTAAACACCCTATGATACATGGAGAACTCTGTCGAGCGAAGCACATATAGCCTAAAATTCAATCAACAATATGTTTAAATGTGTCATACAAAGAATTATGTAGTGCACTTACGCTGTGAGAAATACTATAAACATCCTGCTATAAACTTGTCTTTTTATTGAACAGGTTACATTTAAATTGGAATGTTTGCACCTATGCTCATATATAAATTGGCCACATATTCAGTATCCTGTTTTCTCTAGATTGCAGTCTAGATATCACCTTGTTTCCTAGTTTCTTCACGGTACCATTTTTAATATTTCAGATAACCGTTAGAAATAGGTCACCTTGATTGGAACTGACCTCTTAAAATGGAAGAAAACACACAAACTTATTGCTCATATAGTTTCAGGCACAAAAGCCAAATGCCTTAGAAATCAAGTGTGTTTGTTATTTATTTAATTATTGCTTAATTTATTGATTAGTTTATTGCTTTAGCAACTGCCGACTCAGAAAATGAATTGCATTAATAACTTGAGTGATGTTCTCAAGGGTAAAGGACACTGAACAAAGAAAAAGGACTATATTTATACAGTATACTTCATTTAATTGTCACTCAGCAAGAATATGCTTAAAGTCAGCATGAAATCAGAATGAGCCTGGTTTCTTTCTAAATACATGTTGCTAGTTGTATTGTGCATGATTCATCAGTGGATGCTTTTCCAAAAGAGGAAAAAAATCATAATATTTCATCAAAATGTAATAACGCCTCTGAAATGACTTTCCTTTTTGGGTTACTTTTACCTGTAGATAAGTAAATGATTTGCAAACACTATTTCACGTTAAATTCAGCATCCATCTATCTATCTATCTATCTATCTATCTATCTATCTATCTATCTATCTATCTATCTATCTATCTATCTATCTATCTATCTATCTATCTATCTATCTATCTATCTATCTATCTATCTACCTTTCTTTAATTTGGTCTATTGGTCTATCGTTCGTTCTATCATTCTTTCTATCGTATTCGTTCTAGCTATCAATCTGTCTATTGTTTGTTCGTTCTGTCGTTTGTTCGCTCTATCGTTTGTTTTATCTATCGCTCTATGTATAATTTTTTTTAAATGCAGTCTTAGACCTTTATCTCTGTATGTATGTATGTATGTATGTGTGTGTGTGTGTGTTCTTCAAAATCAGATATTACAGTAAATACTGACTCAAAAGCCCATAATTAGTCAGTTTTATGAAAAAAGATGAATTGAACATGGATCACTTCTCACACCCCACCGTCTCTTTCTTCATTTAATCAATTATCGAGGATCCATGCTTATAACTGCGGCGTCAGACCAGTGACATTTGATCGTGTGTTAATTAAACTTTTTGCCCTCACTTGCTTAAAGAAACAACAGAGCAAAAGCATGCACCCACACAAACACTCTATTTCAGTAATGTGTCAGATAGGAAATACCCCTCTTTTTTTTCTCTTTCCAAGCTGTACTGAGTGAGTACTACTCACTCATGCCACTAAAATGCATTTCATCTGTTTCTCATTAATTCACTGTTTTTCTGTTTTCTGTTTATTTCTGACAACCTGTCAGAAAATGAATTGAAAGCTAATGTAACGAAGGCTGTCAACTGAAGACAGCAAAACGTGGAGTTGTTTGTTTTTGATGGCTAATAACTACGAATTTTAAAGATTTAACCAAAGTCTTTTCAGATAGATTTCTCAGATGGTGCAAAATAGTAGTTTTTGGCTTTAGTGTGAGGCATTTATTGGCATTCTGTCGACAAAATTCAGTTTAGGTCAGCAGTTAAATTAGATTGGCTCTTTTAATTAGCAGGTATACTGCTTTGTTCCAAAACCTAGTGAATATGCATACCTAGATGGTATTTTAAGGTAATGAGAAGCATGCTTCAAAAGGTAGGCAGCAACATTCTGCCTTCTAAGATATCCAATTTTGAACAAGGCAGATGATTCCATAATGCATTGCTACGATAGCGAACCAAGTTGAATAAAATTACACAGTACTGAAAAGATAAAAACATTACATTAAATAGTTAATATAAGCTTTGGACACCTGTGCTTTCATAATACGAGTGAATTGCAACTTGTTTTGCTTCCTCACACTCTTCCTCCCCATTTCTCTCTGTGTTTGTGCCAACATACTATTTATGTGTGTTCGGTGTATCATCGCACACACACGCACACAGACACTTCCTATTAAGTCTTTCAAGCACCTGTTTATTCATATTACCTCTCTAGAAATTAGCATATACTTGCATGCAGACCAATTTGTGAACAGCCTTATTATTCACAAATGCAATTAAATAAACATGTGTTGCTCTAATAATGATGATCAGAATTCATTTTCAGCTTGCTTTACCTCATGCATTAACCATATGCTCAAGCTGGGAGCACTCTTGATGATTTGTTGTGTTTGATGGTTTGTACACACGTATACAGTATGCACGCGTGTTGGATTTGGAACATGCATTCCATGATTATACTTGAAATTAATTGGCACCTGCATAGTATGAGGAAGTGTAAGACTCATGTATCATGTGCGATTAATTCATTGTGACTTCAGTCTAGAGTCCCAGTGTTGCATGCATAAACTATCGTTTCCTTGTGCCTTCGCTGTGAGCAACAGAAGCAAGTTTCTTTAGGCATAAAGAGAGCGTTTTTTGTTAAATGAGGCGTGCGGCTGATAATGAAATGTATGAATTGTATTTATTGTACAGATTCTTTGCACTGGTGAACACGTACATGCCCAGTCAGCCAGTTTTATTTGTTTCAAATGCCTTCCCCAGTTTGTGTGGTATGAATAAAATAACTTTAAGTGCCCGTATTTCTCAGGATATGAAGTGAAATTATGCCTACAGTACAGAGATATTTTCTGTATACCTGAACTGACTCTTAAAGGTGCCTGCATTTGTGCTCATTGTACAGGTGCTCATGTGCACGTGTAACTTTTTGAGACAATTTCATGTTTTTAGAGTTAATGCAAAAGCATTATTAATTTCTTTGTAAACTATTTTTTTTAATTGGCAAGAAATTGAGTGCATTTATAAAATAACTTATAATTAATGTTAACTCAGACTTTTTTTATTTGTATAATAAGACAAAGGCAAATTGATGGTTTGTTTTAGTATTTTAGCATCAGCTATTATAGTTATTAATATTTTCATATAGCCTGGTGTGTATTTTTTTATATTTTCCATTTCATTTTAAATTTAGTTTGTTCAATTTTGTTGTGTTTTTGTCATTTTTTGGTATTTTTTTAACTGTCTATATAGCTTTTATTTATTTTTATTTCAGTTTTATTTATTTTAGTACACCAATTTCAACCAAATTAAGATAAGAAATTTTGCCTCAGCATCTAGCTGAAATAAGTTTACTTTTTATCATAGTTAATTTTATTCCGAATAACGCTCATTTGAAGTAATGCAGTTTTGGTTTCATTTTAGGTTTAATTGATTACAATTACCCTGGCTTCTTAGTACATAAGAAACCAATGGAATGTGTTTCTTGTCTTTTAGTTTACAATATTATGCATCAGTTTTCCTTTATCCTAGTTTGAATTGGATATTTCCTGTGTCATTCATCAATTCATATGGCTAATTTGATATCGAGGGCTTTGATGGTAGTTGTGAAACCAGGGACCTGCATGCAAAGCCTGCTGGGGAGGGGAAAACTTTCAGAGACGCTCCAAGTGTTTGTTTTTGAGAATTTCCAAACTAGGACATCTCTGTGCTTCTAGTTCAGCCCTCTGGAGAGCTCCAGAGAATGTTAAACATGTCAATTTCACTCAATATTGGAAGTCGATAGGATTCCTGAACAATTCTGCAATCTCATTTTCTTGGGTCTCTGATTTAGGGTTGATTAGTTTAAGCAATGGTAATTTGTTCACAGATTTCTTTGTTTTGGTAAATGTACATTTTAAATGACAAATACCTGGTGGTGCATCAAAGGCAATAGTTGCAAAGTCTATTTGAAATAAAGAAAAAAAGAGAAAGTTTGTTAATTAAATTGTGTTATTTTTTGGCAATTTCTCTAAAAGGTCTATGAATACAGTGCTTCCATCTGTTACTAAAACCTAAAAATGTCATCTCTTTGATCTGGCTGCTAATTAATTTGCTATCTGGAAATGCACACAGGTGCCGTGAATGTGGCCCAAAGGAGTCAGCTATTCACTTGGGATGTAGACTCCCTTGATATCAAAACTAGCCAATTAGCACTTAGTAATGAGCATTTTTCGATAGCTGATGCATTTTGGACAAAACCCTTCACTTGATGCCCTTAGTGTGTCAGCCAACCATTGTGAACTTGGCATGATTTGAAGTATGTAGGGCTACATCTCTCAGTCCTCTTGTTTTAGCTTTCGAACCTGGTACTACTTTACAATAAGGTCTCATTTGTTACCATTGTTAAAAGTGCAGTAAGTGATTTCTGAGAAACACTGTTGATATTTGAAATCAACCCAAACAAACACACCCATCCCTTCATTGCTCCGCCACCAAAATAGCAAACACACAATGCAGGAGTGGATGTCTCTTTATCATAGCTGAAGCAAAGCAAAATAATGCTTCGTGAAAAATAAAGCGAAAATGACGAATGACAAGGAAGGAAGAACAAAAAATGAACATACAGTACTCAAGAGTATGTACAAGCAAGAGTTAATTGAAGGTCGCCAGCTTCCGACAAACAGTGACGCTCAAAACTCTCCTGTTTCTGGAGCTCACATTACAACAACACCATATCTTAGTTCTGTGAAACATTGCAAAACGTCTCAGGTTACGACTGTAACCATAGTTCCCTGAGAAAGGGAACAAGACGATGCGTCAACGACGCTTTGGGAACGCTCCCAGCGTGAATGCGTCTGAAGCATCTATGTCAACTAGTCCAATGGAAGGAATGAATGTCACGGGCGGGTGACATCATGACCAGGAAGTGATAAAAGAGCATCCGGTGCAAACCGGCATTAGCTTCAAAAATTGCCGAAGCAAGCCGATCACAGGGATGCAGGAAGTATGGCAGGGTGACGCATCGTCTCGTTCCCTTTCTCAGGGAACTATGGTTACAGTCGTAACCTGAGACGTTCCCTTTCGAGGGAACTCGCGATGCGTCAACGACGCTTTGGGAACGAGAATACCCAAAACGCCAGACTTTCAAATGCCTGAGTGTCAGCCTGTTGTCACACTGCACCAAGCACCTGGGATCCTGGGGCAGCATCCAGGTCCAAGCTGTAAAACATCATGAATGTGAGCGGTGAGGACCAGCCCGCCGCATCACAAACGTCTTGGAGAGAACTCCAGATAATACGCTTAGAAGCCATACTCCTAGTGGAATGAGCCCTGACCACCAAATGGTTGGCCAGAAGACTCACAAGCAAGAAGAATAGTCTCGACTATCTATATGCTCAATAGGTTGGATTTTCTCGACAGAGAAGTCCGATGAACATAAGTGTCCAGTGCTCGCACTGGCACAAGAGGTTCAGCTTTTCCTGGTCCGAAAAATGGGGGAGGACAGAAACCTGCAGCACAATAGGCCTCGGAATAATGGTAGGCACCTTTGGAACATATCCATGTTTCGGGTAAGGTTGCCTTGGCCATCCCGGTGCACTCAAGGCAGGTGGGGACCGAAAGGGCCTGAAGGTCTGACTCTTATAGGGACGAAATAGCTAGCAGAAAATAGTCTTAAAAGAAAGGAACTTCTCTGAGACCAAATCTAAGGGCTCGAAGGGAGCCCCAGATAGGCCTTCTAGAACTATTGCAAGGTCCCAAGCCAGCACCTTAGTGCAAGTTGCATGCCTCAGCCTCAAAGTGCCACGAAGGAAACGAGTGATCAGGGGATCTCGACCCAAAAATGTACTACCCACCAGGGCGTGGAAAGCCGCAATGGCCGCCACACATATTATACCTTAAGCGTGGAAGGACATAGACCTGATACAAAGCGTTCTTGCAGAAACTCGAATACTGTGTTTACTGAACAGTTAACCGGATCCCACTGACGCTGGTAACACCAAGAAGTGAAAAACTCTCGAAATAGTGAATATAGTTTCCTCGTAGCGGGAGCTCTGGAGCTTAGAATGGTCTAAACAACCTCGGTTGAGAGACCACTCTCTATGAGTTGGGCCCCCTCAGAGGCCAAACCCACAGTTCCCAAATCCCCTGCCGGGGGTGCAACATTGCATCCCCTGCCTGAGACAGAAGGTCTCTCCTGATCGGGACCTCCAAGGGAGGTCCGTCGAGGAGAAAAATTAGGTCCGCAAACCAAATTCAGCTCGGCCAGGGTGGTGCTACTAAATAGGCTTATTCCATCCTGGCGGATTCACTCCAGAACTCCTGGGAGCAGAGCAACGGAGGGAAATGCGTACAGACGTAGCCTCGGCCTGCACCATAGCATCCAGCCCCGAGGGGACTGGTTGAGTGAGGGATAACCAGAGTGGACAGTGCGTCGTATGCTGAGACGAGAACAAATCCACTTCTGCCTGGCCGTAAAACTCCCATATTTGCTCCACCGCCTCGGGGTGGAGTCCCCTGGCCTCAGCCCCTGCCTCGACAGGGTGTCTGCTCCAATATTCTGGCCCCCCCTGGAATACACACTGCCCTCAGACAGAGTAATTTCTTGAGGGACCAAAATAAGAGGCCACCAACGTGTTGTCTGTGGGTCAAGAACCAGAGTTTCCTCCATATAACCAAGGCGCGGGGATACTGCCGCGTGATCTTGATCGTAAGGAGTGGGTTTCCCCTCAGGGAGAACCCTCTGGTCCTGAGCCACCTCTGTAAAGGTCTCATGTACAGCAGGTCAAAGGGTATCACATTGGACGCTGCTGCCCTGAGGCCTAACAGTCACTGTTCCAGAACAACACATGATGGCCCCTCAGGTCTGGGAGGAGATGTCTCAACGCATTGAAGACGACCATCATCTCTAGGCAATTCATGTGCCAAGAGAGATGATGACTCCTCCACAAGCCCTGAGCTGAGCGGCCTTCCAATACCGCTCCCCAGCCGGTGAGGGAAGCATCTGTCGAGATCACAACTCGATGGCAAAGAGCTCCCAACACCGGACCCTGGGTTAAGAACCAGTGTTTCCTCCATATAACCAAGGTGCGGAGACACCGCCGCGTGATCTTGATCATACGAAGTGGGTTTCCCCTCGGGGAGAACCCTCTGGTCCTGAGCCACCACTGTAAAGGTCTCATGTACAGCAGGCCAAAAGTTATCCCGTTGGACGCTGCTGTCACAAGACCCAACAGTCTCTCTAACTGTTTTACAGTGCGTGACTGGCCTAGCCTCAGCTCTTTTGTGGCTGTTAGGATAGCAGCTACACGAACGGGCGACAGAGTGGCCCGCATCGTCACTGAATCCCATACCACACCAAGGAAAGTGGTTCTCTGTACTGGAGAAAGCACACTCTTCTTGGCATTGAGCCTCAACCCCAACATCTGCATAGGAGCGAGAACGACACCTCGGTGCCGAACCGCTAACTGTTCTGATTCCGCTAGAATCAGCCAGTCATCTATGCAATTCAGAATGCATATGCACTGCAGCCTGGCGGGGCCAGAGCTGCGTCTACACGCTTCGTGAATGTGCGGGGTGATAGAGCTAGACCGAAAGGAAGTGCCTGATACTGGTGTTCTTTGCCCCAAAGAAACCCTCAGGAACCTCCTGTGCTGAGGGAGGATGGAGATATGGAAGTATGCGTCTTTTAGATCTATCGTGACAAACCAGTCCTCGGATCTGATTTGAGTCACGATCTGTTTGAGTGTCAGCATTTTGGACTTGAGTTCCAGCACCAAACACTCCAACAGACGAAGATCTACTATGTGACGCAGCTCTCCATCCTTTTTTGGAACAATGAGATAACGACTGTAAAGACCCGACGCAATGTCGGGTGAGTACACCTGCTCTATAGCTTTCTTTGCTAACAGGGCCTTTACCTCTTGCTCCATTACCAGAGCCTGCTCGGAATGCACTAACGTGAGCAACACCCCGTTGTAGCCTGGAGGACGAGAACCAAATCTGCCTCTTACTACTAACTGCAGGACCCATAGAGATATATTTGGCAGTAGCTTCCGCGCTGCCAGAAAATCTACCAAGGGAACCAGCCCCTCGAGGCTGGCCTCTGGTGTAATAAAGACAGCCAGTTCGGGGACCTGAAGCATACTGGCAGGAACCACCCGAACTGACTGTTTTCGAACCCCCCTCAGAGGGCGCATTCCGACGCAATGTCGAGTTGACGCTGCGCCAGAAGCTCGCTGGAGACCGCTGCGCCCCGAAGCACCAAGGGTGGCGGGGTTGGCAGAACGGTCCCCTGAGGGCACCGAGATGGAAAGGGCACCGTATAATGAGGTGTACACCATTCCACCCCGGTTGGGGCTGCCCTCACCGGTCTGACGCCGGTGGCGCCAGACCTTTTCTTTTGAGCCGCAGCCTTCTCAGCGTGAAGAACGGTCCTCGGATCCGGCTTCTGCTTTGAAGGCTTTGGCTGCTGTGTTGTGTATGAGAAACTAGACGGCTGGAGCTGCTCACGCCCAGCAGCCCCAGGGGGTTGGACATAGCGAGGGAGAGATTATCTTGTATCTTTCTCTATGATTCCCATCAAATTGAGCCAGAGGTGTCTCTCAGTGACCACAAGGGCTGCCATCCCTGAGAGATAAATCTGTGGCCCGACGGAGTTCTCAAACCCCATCGGGCCAAACTCCCTCACTTCTGTCCAAATACCGCAGCAGGTCAGCCTGATATGCTTGTAGCACTGCTATGGTGTGCAAGCAGGCCCATGCTAGACCCACTGCCATATATGCTTTTCCCACTAGATTAAAAAATAGTTTTCTTTAATGGTTTAGTGAGAGAAGCCGACGCCTTCAGGTACGATACTGAACCGGGAGACAGATAGCTCGCAAGCGTCTGTTCTACCCGGGGTATTGCCCCATAGCCATACCCTCTTAACCCCCAAATATCTGAATATACATGAATGTGGGGGCTAAAAGACAAGAGGAGTAAGGCTTTTTCCATGATCTAGACAGCTCGCTGTGCAGATCGGGAAAAATGGAAGGCCCCGTGATGGAGGTGGAAAAATAGAGGGAAGGAAACTCGTTTAATTTATTTTATTTTTAGGACGAGTGCCCCCTTATTTCTGCTGGCCATAAATATTTAATTTATCTACAGCCTTAGTAAACACTTCCACCAGCTTATTATTTTTTATATATATTTTTTATATATATTCACTTTATTTTATATATAATATATAAACTATCATATATATATATATAGGCTATATATATTTCTCATACGCTGGGGAAAGAGATGGCAAATTCACTTCCCCCATGATTGTGTCACTTTCAATGCCCAGCACATCTACCTCCTCGGAGGTAGAGCACTGAAGCATTGATTTCTCTCTCTCCCCGGGCGGAAGAGACCGCAGCGCGGGCTTCCGAGACCGGCGAGAGAGCACTGGATCCCTCGTGGAAAGGGAGGAGATAAGATCCGCGGACCCGTCTCCAACCCCGTAAAGAGATCCTATTCGCGATCCACAGGAATGCATTCTCCGCGCTGCCTCGGCAGACGCGGGACCTGTCACCCTGAGAATTGCGAGCCCGGCCACTTTCCTCGAAAAGTGACAGGCGGGAGCGGAGCATGCGAAGCGAAAGCTTCTCACAATGTTGGCAATCAGCCCCCTCGGAGGCTGATACCGCATGCTCTACTCCCAAACACATCACACAAAGCTCGTGTGTGTCCCTACTCGTTAAATAGCGCGAGCAGGGAGAACACAGAGTTTGTGCAATTGTTTAGTTTCCATAAATATATATATCAGACAGACAACAGTAAATATAACAGACAGTTTGACACAGATCGCTTGCTGAGGCAACAGAAGCTAATGCCGGTTTGCACCGGATGCTCTTTTATCACTTCCTGGTCATGACGTCACCCGCCCGTGACATTCATTCCTTCCATTGGACTAGTTGACATAGATGCTTCAGACGCATTCACGCTGGGAGCGTTCCCAAAGCGTCGTTGACGCATCGCGAGTTCCCTCGAAAGGGAACCAATGTTACTCAAGTATGGAGCAGAAACAACCCAACCTCAGCGTAAGTTTTCAGCCCTTCCCACTTAGGTCTCTCCTGGGCTGGAAAGCTTTTCTAATTAGACGAGCCGGTATTCCGTGATGCGATAAATCGCGGTAATGAATATGCACGATATTGTTATCGCGAGCACTTCAAAATACCGTGAAAAATAATAGATCCGAATTTAGATTTTTAGAACGCGCATTAGCTTGTTTTCCATCAACCGCTTAAAAAAAACACTGCGTATACAGGTATGCTGCGCAAAACACGTGCGCACTCTGATGTAAACAATCCCCACATGTAAGCACTGTATGCATGCGGCGCAGTACACACTAGACTAGTATAATGTAAACAATCCTCACATGGAGAAGAAGCATGGCAGAAGGAGGAATGCTGCCGATGATTTATCCTCCTTCTAAAAGTCAGGGCTGCCAATATTCACGCAATCGACACTTTTCACACGCTCTCACGCCACACATCCATTTTTTCACACAGAGGAAAATCACAGAGCAAAGAGGACACTGACACCGACAAACTAGACAGAGCAGGTTACTTTTGATATGAAAAAAATTCTCAGCTCGCAGGTTCTGTCCATTTGATTACGAAATTCAGACAACAAATACTGTTTTGGCGCTTGTAAATGTGAGGTCGTGACAGATCGCTGTAGCACCTCAGTTCAAGTAAATGTATCATCTGTTATTTTTTATTTAAAGATACAGTACAACTTACCGAAAGGTATATATGCCTCATACATAATATCGATCAATCAGTGTTTTCCATCCACGGAAAGAGGTCAATAAAACTGCAGGAGAACAACATTGTCACAGAATGTTACATTTACCCGAGGAAAGCCATTTAACGACCAGCACGTTAAAAAAATAGCTATAGAGAGAGGAGTATTTTGCTAAATATGTGCACTATATTACATATTTATTATATTTTTACTTGTGTCATTACATAATTGTTATTATAATGAAAACCGCATTATATTTAATTTGTTATTTTTAACCTTTAATAATACCAGCTGATAGGGCTCTCTGTATGTTTACAGCATTATGTGAGATATTTTTTTTTCTTGAGAAAAATTAACATGTAGGCTATCTACTGTAGCCTACCTAATATTTATCCAAATGAGTCAATATTGAATCAAGATTGAAGTCAAATAAAGAATTGAACTGAAATCGTGAAAATTGTGTTAAGCAATAATACAAACAGTAGCCTACCAGTCATTGTACCATGTAAACATTGTAACATGTTGTCACTAAACTTAATAAAATTTTGTTTAGTTACCAAATGTTTTGACAATCACAATTACACCTATTGTGATGCAAGTTGTGTTTTTTTACATCCCCCCCAATCCATCTGTTTCTCTTGTGCAATTAAAATATCGTGATAATACCGTATTCTGTGATAAAATTAGAATTAGCTAATGAAAGGAGATGAATAATGGACAATAGTATATTTATAAATTAACCTGGATAGTTATATATTTCGATAGCTTCGAAATTGTTGTTCATTGTTAGATTATGGGTACTGATTTATTAATTAATGTTAACGTTTTTAACCTTAATGTAAATTATCATTGAAATGAAAAAAAAAACTGCTTTATCTACTCCCATAAAACATTAATATATTGCAAAGTGTTGCAACGATTCGACCAAAAAAGGTCTTTCTCATTTCCTGACGAAGACCTTGTGTGGTCTTCATTTTCATTTCTTTGATTTTGACTTCTTTTTTAAGGAACACCTGCCTAAGTTTGAATGTGCGCGCACAATTTCAAATTGATATTTGTATGAAACACTCCACCATGATGCTACGGTAGGATGTTTTATGTGGTTTGCTCATTCATGTTCCTTGCACTGTACAATTAATTTTCCACAAATTTTACTCTGGCAATTTCGCCATTCACAATATACCCACCTGGTCCAGGAGTCACCAAGATCAGCTGTTTTACAGCCTATTCTCTGCTTGCCTATCTGGTCTGTGCTTGTGTACTTGCGCACAAAAGCACACAGAGCCACACAGCCTGCAGACTCAGTCAGTAAAGTAATTAGGCAAGTGCTTTGTTTACAGACCATCTAATTGTAATCACAGTGTTTACAGTGTGATGCTAATTACAATAGCTTTAATTTGTTTATGCCACATCCCTGTCCTTCTTTCAGCGTAAGAGTTCAATTGCAGTACATAGAAGTTTTTTGCTTCTCATGTTTGGTTCGGTTTTATTTACATTTTTTGTGTTCTTACACAAATTGTGGATTGTGTTTGTGATCGTAAAGTATGTTGTGGTTTACAGTGCTGTTCTTCTGCATGTAATCAATTTATATGGGGGACCATTACAAACAGATGAGAGAAAATTAATTGAGAGGTTGATTGTGCAACTTTTGGTTGAGGTACACATCGATATTAAGGGCTCTCAGCATAAGCCCGAGATCCTCTTAAGAACCAGAGAATTTCACTAATGACATCTTTCATCCCCAACACAAACACACACACACACACACACACACACACACACACACACACACACACACACACACACACACACACACACACACACACACACACACACACACACACACACACACACACACACACACACACACACACACACAAGAGAGGGCATGAGAGGGAACATTTATCAAGTTCAATTGCACTAACTTTAACTTGTGACATGTGCCTTTTTAAGCGTTTATGGAAGAGAAATTACAAGATAAATGAACAAAGCAAATTTGAAGTTTTGTGTGGGTGGTGTGACAACAATCTTATCTATGATGGTTTTTCAATGGTGTATATCTCAATATAGTTGTTGTTTATGTCCTTTAAAGGCAGTAGAAAATGGTTTCTTTGTTCAATAACTGTGCGTTAATTTCTGTTTTTTGGATAATCCAGTGAATATACTTCAGTTAATTAATAAAATAATCCAGTTTCACTAACGCAATGAAAATACTTTACAAATGAAAGGTAATTTGATGACTTTCTCTTTTTAACTTGGCACAAACTAAAAAAGAAGATCATTGATGATAACCAAATGATTAACCTGGCACTTGTGCTGAAACAGCTTCACATCATGTACTGTAACAGTTAAAAACAGACATAAAACTGTTATAACCTTTCTAAAATAGTTAAAACTTTAAATTCTGGCTGGGTGATCCATAAAGCTGATAAATACACACTCATGGCTATACATCAGTTCATGCTTGGTTAAAATATTGTTTGCTCTGCTTTATTTTCAGTAAAATATGCTTAAACCGAAAAACAAATTAATGGATATTGTTCTCAGAGCCTCATATACTGGTGAAAATAATTAATAGCATTAATGAAATAAATGAGAAATCAATGTTTCATTAATATTCATGACTTGAAACAATATATTAATGAATAAACATTAACTCATTAACATTAATACCATGGAGCCAATGTTAGAGGTCTTTACTGACATTATTTTTTTTTAATTTGGGAATTAGGACTTAATCCACAACATGAACTTCTCAAGATTTTTTAAAATTAAAAAACAGTTTTCCTCTTTTGGCACCAATGGTTTACCAAATTTTTGCATAATTACATTAAAACACATGTATTTAAAACAGTTGGTTACAGTGGAATAGGTCATCCCCTAAGTAACAAGTTCTTCCTATTTTTGACTGGTTTGGTACAATTCCTCCTCTGTACTTTTAGCCTTTATGTGCAGTGATGTTGAACACAAAAGTTTGGGATGAGAAAGGGCTGATGCCTGACAAGAAAGAAAAGGGACTGATGTGATAGAAAAAAGGCATAAGAGGAGAAAACACATTATAACTGTAATAAAACCCACAACAAGCATTTGTCTTGGGAATGATGCATCCTGCATAATCATGTTGGGGTAACACTTCTGCAGTCATCACACAAACAATTGGGAGTGAGCGTGATCCAAATATGAGTCCTGAGAGAGAAAGTGTGTGTGTTTGAGCAAGGTATGAAGGGGTCTTTGGGTCCACATTCTTATTTGTTCTTTTGACGTGATGCTCATTGAACAGATGTTGGTGTAGATTGAAACTGTTCTCCAGCAGGTGGTTTTGCAGTGTGTGTGTGTGCAAGGTTGTTTATAGGGCCTTTGGAGAATATTTGAGATTAATCCTGTTTTCTCACATACAGCAGTTTGGTAGGTGTAATGTAGGTCTAACATTTTCTTTTTATATAGTTAATGGTGGTGATTTGTATTGATGTTTGTGACAGTTATACTTTTTGAAAATGAGTTTGATGCTTTTGATGGTATATTAAAGTGGAATAATAAAGAACGTTGTCAAAATGATCCCCATTCACATGGATCTATGAACACGACTAAAAACACTGTATTATGCTGCCAGGTCAGTAGTTGGCGATGTCACTTTGTAAAGAAATATTATCACATATTTATGGTTTTGTAGTTAACATGGAGACAATAACAGTATCTTTTTCAAAAACCTGTGCTTTGAAACTGTTTTCAGTCCCCCAAGACGAATAAAAAGTTGTCTGGTTTTAGTTGAAAATGGTGTTGTGTAAATGGCCCCTAATTGTTGCATGATGAAGCCTCTGCCATGATCTATCCCTTTGCTTAGTACCTAGACTACAGCAAACTAAACTGGGTTGGATTGTTAAAAATTACTAGATGTCTGCTTTTTATTTTAATGATTAAAAAACATTTACGAGCTTGACTTTCATTTGGAATGATTAGAATTAACAAATGTTCTGTTTTCTTTACAGAAAGTTATGTGGCAGTATCATGTTATATTGATGCTATTGGATGGTAGCCTACTTAGTGATTAACATAGTATTTACTTATTAAAGCAAAGATTCCATGGTAGAACATGCTCAAAAATAAACATTATTCTACTGGGTCCAACAACCAAGATACTTTTTTTTGTTCCCTGAAAATAAGAGTTGACAGAATTGAATAAAGTGAAAAATCAAGACATAAGAACAGAAAGAAATAGGGTTAACGCTGGCACAAAATTGCAAGTTTGCTTAACAGTATATGCCTATAAGTCTGAATTCTAAAATAAAATCCATTTTGGTCTGATGATCACAATGGTGTTGTGCCTCTCTCACATGGGTCCATTTCATTTGAATCTTATCTAAATGGTGACATGTAAATGCATGTTTGTGCATGTGCTATCACAGTACGGTTGGTTTCTGTTGTGTGTGTGTGTGTGTGTGTGTGTGTGTGTGTGTGTGTGTGTGTGTGTGTGTGTGTGTGTGTGTGTGTGTGTGTGTGTGTGTGTGTGTGTGTGTGTGTGTGTGTGTGTGTGAAACATGCTTCTCTTCATGCATCAGTTCATGGCTCCAGGTGTCTCCTCCTCTAGTTATCTCGTCAGACCTTACACACACACACACACACACACACACACACACACACACACACACACACACACACACACACACAGACACACACACACACACACACACACACACACACACACACACACACACAGACACACACACACACACACACACACACACACACACACACACACACACAGGATATAACAAAAGATGGAGGCATTGAAGACATGAGAGCGAGCAATACCCTCTTAAGATGCAGATATGAACCTATTTCACTCATCCATGATTTCCCTCATGCCATGCTCAGCTTGTTCACTTCAATGTTTTCCCCCTGTTTTCTTTAGAAACATTCCCAGTTGGCCCAATCTTCCTATTGGAACTTATCAGATGGAGGCCTGTCTGAAAGGACTCGCAAAAAAAATGTATAAATATCTTCTTTGACTGAAGACAAAACATGTCCAGGGTTCCACAGAATTCTCTCAAGTATTTGTTAGGAACTGTCCACAGCTTTTTATTTTAAATATGTATGCTTTTTACTTTCTAAATTCTGCATAATATTGGATTAAAATCAGTGCTAGAACTCGCATGGGAAAATATGTTTATTTCAATGACTGTCCTTTGCTTTACAAAAACAGTCCCCATGAAATAAATTTTGGAGTTATGTTGCTTTTAATCAAGCTTTGAGGTCATTTATGTTCTAGTGCACTTTTAACAGGTATACGCAATGAAAATTGACCGTCCGTTTCTTCTGGGTAAATGAGCAAGAATATTGATTAGCAAGTAGCAAATCGTTTTTGCTAAGCTTTTATTTGCTTAGGATTTTTTTGCTTGCATTGTCGTCTGCCAGTTGAAAATTGTGAAGTCTGATTGCTCAGTTTAGTAATAGCACGCCTCATCTCAACAAACCGTGTTGAGGTTATCTTTCATGTTTGTGGTGCAGGACTAGACACATGCTTAATCTAAACTATTGATTTGGAGCAAAGTAATGTATAAGCTGTGAAAAATGTATATTTCACCAAAGAAAAATAGTGTGTGTGTGTATATATATATATATATATATATTAAGAAAATATATGCAACATTTTCACAGCTTCTGGACAGACTATATATATATATATATATATATATATATATGCGTGTGTGTGTGTGTGCAGTATTTCACAGTACTGTTTAAAGTACTGTTTTGGGTCAGTAAGATTTTTTTAAAAAGCTATTAATATTTTTATTCAGCAAGGACACATTAAATTGATAAAAATAGACAGTAAAGACATTAATAAAAAAATTATATTTCAAATAAATTCTGTTCTTTTGAACTCTCTATTCATGAAAGAATCTCACAGTTTCCACTAAAATATTAAGCAGTACAACTAACAACATTGATTATTATAAGAAATGTTTTTTTCGAGCACTAAATCAGCATATGAGAATGATGACTGGAGTAATGATGCTGACATTTTTTCCATCACAGGAATTTTTAAATATATTAAAATGAAAAACTGTTATATAAAATTGTATTAATAATATTTATTTAATAATACATATATTTTTTTTTTATCAAATAAATGCAGCCTTGGGGAGAGTACGGGGAGAGTATTGTGTGTGTGTGTCCTACATATTTATTAAGCTCTTGATAGCCCCTATTTTTAAAATTGACATGCTATCAGAAAATAAGGGTCATATTAGTTTTTGCAGAATCTTGCTTAGAAGCAGATGTGTGATTTGCAAAGGGAGTAAAAGCAAGCTGTAAGTGAGTTTTTCTTAAAAAAACACACACACACACACACACATTAGAAGGGCAATTTTAGCTCTCCTATAGTGGATAATCTTCAGGCAAACACATTTTATAATGTAGTTTTGGGTTCTCTGGGTTCTCTCAAGTTTACAAGATATATGAAGCACTTTTAGCTTAGAGTTGAGGGCTAATCTTTGCTAATGCTAAATTAGATGCTGTGATGGTAGACTTATTTCTAAGAGTATTAGTACACTCACAGACAGGTGTCTGAGTGTGTGTGTGTGTGTGTGTGTGTGTGTGCCAAAGTCGTTTTTTTGGGGGGAAAGTGGTGGATTGTAGCCTAAATGCACTTCAGAGCTTTTGTGTGCCAAAAGTAGAAGTGAAGATATGAAACGCAACAATGGAAAAAATGAATAGTGGTAAATAAAGTGTCTACTGAAGTCAGTGCACCTTCCCTGCATCGTTGTAATGTTAAGAAAACATTATATTGTTTATTTGCCAGGCACAATATCTTCTAACAAAAAGATGGCACTCGATGAATTATCAGTATTATGTAGTAATATTATGTGTAATACAATATGTAGTAAAACAAAAAATACTGTACGCTGTGTGTCTAAAAGTGGTCTTTAGATATGACTATATTTACAGAGGAGTGTAGCTCCTCAGACTTTATTGCTTAAATAATGTCTGGCTTTTCCACAATGGATATTTTTTTGCCATTTCGGGACATTTTGAGTGTATAGATTTGCATATTTGGCGATTGTTCCCCATGTATTCCACAGTAATTGGTCGTCTCAGGCAAAAGGAGTGAGTACATTGGCATGGGTAAACTTTTTATGCTGTAATTGATTGATTTAAGGTTTTTGTTTGTTTGTTTTGAGTTGAGTTATTTAGATTTCTGCTTGTACTTTGGTATGCGAGTGTCAGTTTAGGGCTATTTTTGCATTTTTTTATTTAGAATGTAAGTGATGTTCTCTTGCATTAGAGGTGGAGAGAATTGCAGCATGGAAAATCATTTGTGTGTCTGTTTCTGTCATTTTTGGCTCGTCCGAACTGAGTGTTTGGTGAACAAATTGAGTGTTTGGTGTGTTGTAAAGGTAAAACATTATAGAGAAATAGATCACCCAAAAATGAAAGTTTTGTCATTATGGCAGCTATCACATTTTCTCTTCTTCGTCACTTTATTTCATGAAACAGAAGATGGATTTATGAAGTATATCTTTTTTTGTGATATAATGGAGGCGGGTGAGGTATGGTGATGTTAAAGCACCAGAAAAGCATCATAAAAGTGGTTCATACTACTTCCGCGCTATATTCCTAGTCTTCTAAATCCATATGATAGATTTAGCATGATAAACAGATCAGAAGGGAAAATTATATTTTTTGTGATTTGTATAGAAAAGACCCATCAGTACATTTTACAAAATATATTCTATAATGTTCCATGGAAGAAAGAAATGTATATGGGTTTAAAACAGCATCAGGACTGAATTGTCATTTATGAATGAACTATCGCTTTAAGACCTTCACAATTCAACTGAAGAGAGTCAATGATTCAGAGAAATAAAGGAGAGAGATAGAGAGGAATGTGAGAGAAGTGCAGAAGAGAGGCGTATTCTCAACATCCAGCCTCCCACCACTTAACCTGAATGAGATATGGAAGATGGAGCAAAAGAAAAAAGACAGAGAGAGGACTAGTGTGATAGGAGAAAGACTTGTTATCAGTCTTCATTGAGATAAATGAGCCGCCTGTATGAGTTCGGCAGAGAGAGAGAGAGATAGAGCGTACGTGTGTGAGTTTTTGTTAGACACTATCAGTATACTTAGGCTGCAGTTTACAAGTGAAGGAGAATGGACAGACACAGGGTTATCTACAACAGAGTGCAAGAAAGGAGAAGGACATGAATGTTGAGGGTAAACAGAAGGTGAACTGAGACTTCAGGGGGGAAAAAACAGCAACATTTGGTTGGTTAGATTTAATACAAACCAAAAGGTTGGGGTTTGTTTGTGCATTTTTGTCCTTAAAGGGTTAGTTCGCCCAAAAATGAAAATGATGTCATTAATGACTCACCCTCATGTCGCTCCAAGCCCGTAAGACCTCCGTTCATCTTCAGAACACAGTTTAAGATATTTTAGATTTAGTCCGACAGCTTTCTGTCCCTCCATTGAAAATGTATGAACGGTATACTGTCCTTGTCCAGAAAGAAAATAAAGACATCATCAAAGTAGTCCATGTGACATCAGTGGGTTAGTTAGAATGTTTTGAAGCATCGGAAATACATTTTGGTCGAAAAATAACAAAAACTACGACTTTATTCAGCATTGTATTGTCTTCCGATTCTGTTGGGCTTGGAGCGACATGAGGGTGAGTCATTAATGACATAATTTTCCTTTTTGGGTGAACTAACCCTTTAAGCAGTAAAGACCTCATAAAGAGCTATTATGCTAGCAACATTTTTGTCAGGAATGAAAACGAGGCTGTGAGGGATAGAATACCGTGCGTTCATTGGATTGTACTGTTGTTTAACAACAATCCGGTTATTCCATTGACAAAACATCTTTTAGAAAAAAAACTTCCAGTAGACAAAAACCTCCATAAAACAGCTTTAAAAGTTGTGAGTTGTGAAAATTATGTAATCAATTAACTTTATACAGTGTGTGCTATTGTGAAAACTTTGTCTATTCCTCAGAGCCTTGTTTTCATATGCATTAAATTTAATATAGTGTCTAACCTGACTAAGGTCTATAAACAACATAGTCTTTGTAACACAATTTTGTCTCATTAAAGTGAAGATATTTTAAATTTTTACAGTTTTTCACCCTGAAATTATCTTATAATGTTAGTAGAGGTGTAACTTACCATGTTTTTGTCACGAATGGTCACGGTTCGGTACATACAGTCAGACGACGAATACAATAATTTCCAAGGCGATCCACACTCCAATCCAGAAGGGGGCGCGTGCTGTAATGCAATACGGTTTGCTTACCGTCACAACAGGAAAAAGAGCAGAAGAAGAAGAGACAATCTATGCACCGAATCGAAACAAGAGTTCAGATGGCACGCAAGAGCTTGCTAGTAGCCTCTGAGTTTCGATTAATTTTTGTGACGTGCTCCACTAAATTTACGGAAAGGATACTGGGACGGCAGAGAGCAGCATTCTGTTCATTTTCTGTACTGTACCAACTTGCCATAGGGGGGACTAAATGCCGGTAGTTTGAACAAACTGTAATTTGCACTACTGTCTATTCAAAGTAAATGAAAAGAAAGCTAGCATTGGGAATTTGTTGCTTGTTGCATATCGAAACGTTGCCCCAAAAATGAGGTACGTACCAAACCGTGACTATTTATTTTTATTTTAGTGTTGCATGACTATTTTCCATAGACTGTTTTAGCTACTGCACTGTACCTTTAAACTACATGTAAGTTGCCTGTAAATTGTTATGATTGGCTAAGCTTAGCTAAGAAATTAAATGAATTACACCAATTGACTGAATACTGAATGGGTGTTTATGTAAATGTGAGCGGTCAAATGCTCCTGGTGGTCAATTCTGTTTTTGTTAATGCAATTGTAAATGTCTGGGGAGCACGGAAAATCCTTTTTTCCAGTTTATGAACCCTTTACTCTGATTCATTAGTCTTGTAGAAAAAGTGGTGTGAGTGATTGAATACTGTTTGCTCTTACTGGCAGCCACGTGAAGCTGGATACCATTTTCTTTAAGCACGTACCGTAGTCAGTAACGCAACCCGTGTGCAAAATTCTGTTGAATATTTAAAAATCAGTTGAACAGTTGAAGATTTAAAGAGTTAGTTCACCCCAAAATGAAAATCCTGTCATTTAATCATCCTAAGTTTTTCTAAACCTGTATGAATTTTTTTCTTCTGCTGTATACAAAAGAAGATATTTTGAAAAATGTCGGTAACCAAACAGTTGATGAACCCCATTGACTTCCATAGTATTTGTTTTAACATTCTATGAAAGGGGTCCATCAACTGCTTGGTTACACATACTCTTTTAAAATAGGATATTTTTTGTTCAGCAGAGATAAGAAATTCATACAGGTTTGGAACAACTTGATGGTGTGTGACAGAATTTTCATTTTTGGGTGAACTATTCCTTTAAAATTCAATTGAACAGTATAAGATTTAAAACTGTGTTGTCTATATCACCTTCAAACAAGAACTCTTTTTTTTGCTTGAATAAATTGTGCCGTGTATTAAGGGCCATTGATATTTGTCTTTTTTACAATACATTGCAACATTATTTTAATTGCATTTATGGTTTACACCAACATTCACAGCACTATAATGCATTCACACACAGTTTTCTTTTAATTTGTAGTATTCTCTTTGTAGTATTTTTTTTAATTACTCATTTTAAAATAAGATCAGCATACACGAAATGCAGTACAACAAACATGACTTATGATGTATAAATATCTTACCTTTTTTATCACATTTTTCGCACTCTAATTAAAATGTTTTACTATTACTTAATATTTTGTGTTAAGGAATGAAAATGATTTTTTCAATTCCAAAAATACATTTTTAAGGGGAAAATATGCTTAATTGTCATGACAGTAATGGCATAATTAAAACAAAAAATAATGGGACAAAAGTTTGACTTTATTGCCTTTATAAAAAATATCTTTTGAAATGTGAAAGAAAGTTTTGCTCTTGTGGTTTAATATGCCTGTTTATCTTCCTTTTAAGAAGAGGTAACTTTCACACTGCTACCAAGTTGTATTACATAAAGCACTGGCCACGATTAAATTTAGTATCTCTGTTGATATTATATGGTTTGTGAAAATGGGAATTTAATAATAGGCTTCTGCTAATGTTTAATAGAAGCTGTGATGACTTGCCAGGAAACGTGAAAATGAAAAACTGTTGCATAACAATCTCTCTCTCTCTTTCTCCCCCTCTCGCTCACATAGAAACTCATCAGTTTATTCAGTGATAGTGTGGACAGTTGCTGGTTTACAGGTGGCCACAGCTGTGGGGGAAATGGATCGCTGTTAATCAGGTTGGCATGAGTCCTGCGGTATCATATGCCTCTAATGTATGTGGGCGTGGATGTGGACGTGTCAAGTGTCAGCAGTTGTCTGCTTGAGTTCTCACTGGAAGCGTCTGGATGGGTATCATATATCTGTCTGTGGTTAGCGAGCCACACAAACACTCTCACAGATTGACACGCAGAGTGACACACACCCTTTAGATAACTCAGCGTTTTACCCAGGGAGAAACGGGATACTTTCTATAACTTGATTTTAACATGAGTGGTAACAACTGGAGCAGGTGGAAGCTCTTTATGTGTAAATATGTGTAAGGGGCGTTTTTCCAGTGGAGGCAAGTGAGGCAGTGCCTGCTTGAAGAATTCAGACGATAAATTATAGCAATATAGCAAAAACTTTATCTGTATTTACTAGCCTTTTGTTGATATTTATTTGCTCTGAGTTTTTTTTTTCATTGAGGAATTTGATATTTTGATCATACAGCCATTAAAGCCAATTAGATTCAAAATCTAAAACAAATCTAATTAAACTAAATAAAAAATAGGTATGTATCTATAATATTTTTCGCAAAATTAACATAAGGCAGATTATTTAATCTTTATAATCACCAATATAACAATACATAATAGCCTACTAAACAGCAATTTGTATGTACATAGATTTTTACATTTTAATTAATTTTGTCAGCAGCAAAATCTTTGCAATTATATTGTGTATATTTAATATTGCACAGTCATATAATGCTCAGTGTTTTAATGTATACATACAAAGTAGGGGTGTAACGATGCACTCATGTCACTATCTGATACAAATCACGATACTGAACTCACAATAAGATAGCCTACTATCGCAACATTTTATGCCAAAATAAATATTTAAAAAAAAAAAATTTATTAGGCTACTATTATTACTTTATTATTATTAAAATAATAATATAATTATTTTTATCAACAGGAAGGACCCACAAATATTCCCCCATTGCATTATTATACATTATATTCAACATTATATATATATGTAGTAATGTCACTGAAACATTTTTTTCTCACGCAGTGCTCACGCTTTCAATGCAGGAATTTGTTGCCTCTCAGACAGGCCATGGTGAGGATCAATGCAAAGTGATAATCAATGCAATCAATCACAGTTCTAATTACAAGAAAGCATGTCAAAAGGACTATTCCCAAACTGTGAATGGTTAGTTTATCCAAAAATGTTAATTCTGCATTTAGGCTACTCACTCTCGTGTTGTTTTCGCACATTACACAAGCATTTGAACGTCCATGTTTACTTCAGGATGCGCGTTGTTGTAAATCTGTTCATCATGTCATCGTGTCTCTACAGGAGACTTGGATTTGGATTAGACCACTCGATTATTAATTTTAACGATGCTTTTATTACATTTTTTGGATCTTTTAAGTTTTAGAGGAATGGACTTTAAATGGAGGGACAGAAATCTGTCAGGTTTCATAAAAATGTCTTTATTTGTGTTTGGAAGTTGAACAAAAATCTTATAGGTTTGAAACGACATGAGGGTGAGTATTGTTACAGCCATTGTAACACACACACACACACACACACACACACACACACACACACACACACACACACACACACACACACACACACACACACACACACACACACACACACACACACACTTTTGGGCCAAAAAAGTCTAAACTCTAAGCTTTTAATTGTCTTTATCAGGGCTGAAAGTTTAGAAGCACAGGCTAATATTTTCAGACAAACATTTTCTTAATTCGCCAAATATAGCTTAATATAGCCTAATATCACTAATCACAATCCAAACAAAATTCATCTGTTTTGATTGAGCAATTTAATATAAAGCTTAATTTTACTGTAAATCATTAGAAGGTCTAATGATTTATTATAACATATTCAATTATTGTGATAAAACATCTGTGACATCCACAAGTGAGAATCATATACATTATAAAACTTATTACGTTCCAGGAAATACCTTATTTTGACAAAGGCATCCTGGTTTTGCTGCAGCAGAAACCCCAGACGTTTTGATTGACATTAAACATATGGTGTGACAATATGTTCTTCTAGACATCTCGGGTATTTTCATAAGCATAAAGTATTTTTAAAACGCAGTGCTAATCGACATACAATAGCCTTTATCACTGTAAAAATACAATAAATACAATTTCTGCCTCATGCTATGATAAGCCACATCAGATCACAAAACCAAGTTATTTCAAATACTTAACTGACGTTATGAAGTGAGTTTGGAGTAAAAACGTCATGAAATGTTCTTTTTTGTATGACAATTGGCCTGTAAAGGCTTCTCATTACAAGTTTGGAAAGATGTTTGGTGCTTGTTGCTTTTGACTCAAACTCAGAGGTTGTAGAGATGGAGCAGCATTTACTGTGAACTGATCGATCCGATCATGGTTCTGCGCTTCACCATCAAACACGCTGCAATAATACCTGTTTATATTTCAACTTAATCATGCAGCCCTAGACTGACCTCACACACAAGCAAGCACACAACAAATATTCACTTCACACAAACAAGCAACTTACATGCAAATCACACATACCACACACATGCAAAACTGTATCACACATGTTCTACTGTGGTAAATGTATTCATCGCTCATACTGTAGCACGAGCAATATATGTCACACTGTATAGCCCTGGTCTTGATCACAAATTATTGATCAGAAAATTACCTAAATTTAAGCAAATGCATTACTTAAAAAGCTATTGCTGTCTCAGAAAAGCATAAAAGAAGGAATTAAGTTTTTGGCAGAATATGGGAAGTTGTGTGTTGAGCGATGAATCACAATGAAAGACGAGTTGCATGGTGATGCTCCAGAGCAGTGACTTTGAAAATCTGCTGAGAAATATAATAATAAATGCATCTATACTATAGTGAAGCATGGAGGAAGTGGTGTCATTGTGTGGGGAGCCTTTTGAGCTGCTGGTATTGGTGCTCCATTGTGGATGCCTCCATGTGCTTTGATTAGTTCATAACCCTGCCAATGGGATAATGCCTGCCTATCATGTTCATAACCGGTCTGCAAATGTATGTGAATGGGTCAAATGGATGGAAAATTATACAACTGACAATGTTTGGTCACACCATTATATTATATATTATAAACATTATATTGTTTTTTTTGTTTTGTTGACAATGTAGGGTAAATGGTGTGTCATATGACTATAACCTTAAATCATGAAAACATCAAATGAAACTGGGACATGAGTTTGCATTGAACTAAAAACAGCCAGTGAGACTTTTCCAACACACACCACCACTGAATGTGTACGCCAGCAACTGCATGTGTAATCTCTATTGTCATGAAGCAGCACTTCTTAGATTCCTTTCTTTATTAAATTCCCAGTTCCTCTCACACCAATTCCCAATTTGATCTCTGAAATTCCAACTCAGAACTAATCCTCTTTACTTCTAAACTTCTCATGGGCTGATTACTGATTACTCTCTCTCTCTCTCTCTCTCTCTCTCTCTCTCTCTCTCTCTCTCTCTCTCTCTCTCTCTCTCTCTCTCTCTCTCTCTCTCTCTCTCTCTCTCTCTCTCTCTCTCACCCACACACATAAACACACACACATTCAGAATTCCTTAGACTGAAGTTAAGCTCTACCAGCGGCCTGCTTTATCCACTGCCCACAGTCTCCATTTCCACACTTACGTATGCTAATGAAAATGTATACTAATGAGTTCCGCTTTTTAAAATCAATTTGGCTGATCTGTTGTACTAAGTATAGATAGTTTTCCAGATTTATAGAGCACAGTTAAAATATCACTTTGGTCTGCATCCAGTTCCCTTTCGAGGGAACTCGCACTGTGTCAAGAAACGACACATTGGGGAAAACCTTCAGCGTGATGAACTAGTCCAATCGCATATGGTCAGGCTTGCATTTCCGGTGGGTCAGGACCGGCGTCTGTTGAGGCAGCGTGGTGTCTTCACTCATGTGGATTACAAATGGAGCTGGTGGATTATGTTGAGACGGCTTCGGCCCTTTCTCAGTGATCAGCAGCCAGCTCCATTGGTCCCGTTCAGGAGTCGGAAGCCCGCTCTGCGGCTTCTTCTGCCCAGGACGAGGACATGATGCTTGAACTATCTCGCTACGAGGAGTTAGATATTTTGGGCATCGAGGCAGGAGAGGACTCGCCACCTCATTATCCTTCCTTCAATGAGCTGCTGGAGGTTGTGACCAGGGCAGTGGCAAAATTAAATTTCAAATGGCCATCAGAAAAGCAGGAAGCAGTCAGAAAAATCAAACTCGATGAACGCTTCCTGCAAACCCGGTCACAGCCTTCGCGCCAGAGCCCTCCTTTCTTCACTGATCTCCACACCAAGGTGTCAAGATCGTGAAATAAACCATTCTCGTCCCGATTATCGAGCCCCAATATCAATATATATATTCATCCATTGTGGGCTTGAAAGAAAACGGTTATGGGGTGATGCCACTGATGAAAGAAACTCACGCTTCATATCTTTCACCCGACGCTACATCATTCCTGAGAGCTCCGGCACTCCCCTCCAAGCCCTGCCGTACTACATTGGCCTTGGTAGGAAAGGAATATATGGCGGCGGGTCCGGCTGGTGCATGCCTGCATACAATGGGGTTATTGCAGAAATACCAGGCCGGCCTCCTCAAAGAGGTGGACGACTGCGGGGACGTCGCCCTCGACAATATTACTGAACTTCATCGAGTGGTTGACTTGTCTCTCCGTGCTACTAAGGAGATGGCCCGTGCCATCTGCCTCTCTATGGCAGCATTAGTAGCTACAGAGAGACACCTGTGGCTGGACCTGTTTGGCATTGGGGAGAAGGACAGGGCCTTCCTCCTCGATGCCCTGCTTTCGCCTTCTTGCCTTTTCGGCGACACAGTCAATACTGTTGTCGAAAGGTTTCAGGAGGCGAAGCAACAGTCAGCTGCATAATCCCCTGCCGTTGTTCCAGATCTTTTGGGTCTGCTGCCAGGGGGATGTCATACGAGGAAAGTGTTGAAGGAGAAGGAGAGTGTTGGCTCTGGTGCTCCCGCACAAAAGGCCTGGAGCCAGATATAAAACTCTCAGCCGAAGTCCTCCAAACCAAAGGCAGATCTGAGGACTGTCATTCAGACAAGGAAGGCTTCGGCGCGATGCGCAGGCCTCTGAGGAAAGGGAATCTGGGTTCTACAGCCGGTACTTCATATTTACCAAAAAGGATGGGGGTTACGTCCTATAATAGATCTCAGGGAGTTGAATCTGAGGTGGTTCAGATTCCAAATGCTAACCATACCTATTATCGTGAGTCAGATCAGGTCTGAGAACTGATTTGTCACGAAAGACCTTAGAGATGCATGTTTCCACATATCCATCCTTCCCCATCACAGGAAGTCTCTGAGGTTCGCTTTTGGGGGAAAAGCGTATCAATACCGAGTTCTTCCATTCGGCCTAGCATTGTGGCTTCAGTGCTGGTGTTCCTCCAGAGTCGCTTCTCTGACGGGCTCTGCCCATCCACGCTTAAGGTCTATGTGGCGGCCATAGCTGCCTTCCACATGCCTCTAGGGGTGGGCACTTTGGGGAGACACCCATTTATACTACGTTTCCTTCGTTGAGCTAGGAGGATGAGGCCTGTCGTCCAGACCAGGGTCCCCACGTCGGACCTGGCAGTGGTTCTTGAAGGGTTATCCCTGACACTCTTCGAACCTTTGGACGAGGTGTCCGAGAAATATGTTACCCTGAAGGTAGCCTTCCTGCTAGCTATCACATTCCTAAAAAGAGTCGTGCAGACCTGCAGGCGCTATCTGTTGCTCCCTCTTGTTTCGAGTTCGCTCCTGGCAGAGTGAGAGCCATTCTCCACCTTAGACCCAGGTATGTGCCTAAGGTGCCTGCAAATGTGGCACGGTCTGTAATCTTGCTGGCATTCCATCCTCCACCGCATGTGTTGACTGGTCAAGCTAAGCTACATCTATTTTGCCCGGTCCGAGCTCTGGAGGCCTACGTACATGGTCCTCAGGCTGGAGGAAGTCGGACCAGCTGCTTGTGTGTTTTGGGTCACCTAAGAAGGGTTCCCCTGCCTCTAAACAAACTATTAGAAGACGGATAGTAGAGGCCAATTTTTAAGCTTACGAGGCGCGCAATTTGCCCTTGCCTCTCCTGATAAGAGCCCACTCAACTGGAGGAGTGGCATCCTCTAAAGCCCTGCTTGCAGGGGTTTCCCTTCAAGGGGTCTGTTATGCTGCCGGCTGGGCCTCCCCAGACACCTTCATAAAACATTATAGTCTGGATCTGCCCTCTACACCGGGTTCACAAGTTCTCTCGTCTTGAATGTGCCAGATTGCTTCACACCAGGGCGGGTACTAGTCAGTGTGGCACAGTGGGCATTTCGTTCCCCAATGTGTCGATTCTCGACGCAGCGCAAGTTCCCTCGTTCCCCCGAGACGATTTTATTGATCGAGTTTCAGGCTTTAAATTAGTGTAGCGTAATTCACTCATTAGGCCAATAGTATCAGAAAGTATTTTTCTCTAAGATGCTTTCCTGAGGATTTGGCCTGTGTAAAAGTTTTTTTTACACTGCATAACATGCTTATATCAAAACTCAAAATTATATCTGTGTGTGTGTGTGTGTTAAATGGTAGATTAGCAAAGAACCTTTTTGTTGGTACTCCAAAAAGGAGCTTTCACATAAATCAAAGCAATTAAAGGATTGTGTTACTGAATAGCACCAGATTTTGCATGAATTATACAGTACTAGGTTTTATGCATCATTTCTGCATATTTTTAATTTTCTTGAGTGCAATGAAGATATTTGTGGCTTCTTCCGTGAATATTTATACTTATGCATTTGATGTGTTTGGATCCTCTGTGACTATCTTAAATATGCATCTAATCTGCAGTCTTTTTATCTTACTAGCTATTTAAAGTTATAAAAGACATTTATCACTATCCAATGATTCATGTCAATTTAGAAAATGTAGGACTTCAGTTAGTTGAAGGAAAATTAAATCAGTTAAATAATGTTTGCAAGGAAAAAAAATTCTCTTTCCAGTCTCTTTTTACTTAAACGTTTTTATGAAAGTGGGTTGTTCAGTGTTATTTAAATGATCTAACAAGCTAAACCACTGATGTATTCTAATCTGTCTTATTAGAGCTGTTCATTGAAAAATCTTCAATTCAAAGATTAATTTTCAAAAGCCGACCCTCAATATCATGATTGGCCAACAAGGTAATTAAACACCAGAAAAGCTAATCTCCAAGTACAGTAAATGACTGGTGAGCTTGTGAAACAACCAACTGCATGAAATGATCCATTCAAACACACACAAATATGTGGTGCTTTCAAGAACAGCATTCATCCTTTATTTAGGGATGTGATCTGTCCGTATTTATATGGATTTCTGTATTTTACGGCCTGAAAAGTATAACCCACATGAATTGCGTAAGTCCGAAGAAAAAATTGTTTTGGGTGGGTCCTGGTTACTGGATGATGATTTAAATTGTGAAATAGCCTTTAACAATTATTAAATAAAGTGTAAACATGTAATGTTTCTAATACTTTTATTAGAATCTGCGGGACACTATTAGCATGTTAGCCAGGGTTCAAAGCGCCAAATGCAAGTAAAAATCTACGTTGAAATGGTGTTACTCGCCAGTTGGCTGTTGGGGCGGGGTCAGGTTTTCCTTCTTTTTTTGTCTTTAGCTGATCACATGCCTGTTTAATCTATTCCAGAATCAAGTACACATTGTTTTTATCTAAGTATTTATCTAGAATACCTTGCATTTTTTATTTACAAGATAATATATAGTATGTCTAAGCTTTGCACATTTAAAAAATTGTTGATTTTAAAAAAAAAAATTTACTTTCTCCTTTTTGCCAAATTAGATTGGTCAGTTGACAGCAATATTCATGTCATGTAACAAGTTTAATATTGGGTTGAAGTATGGGGTTTGTCTGAGTTATTCTGATACTAACCTTCCCTGTACTAAACATCCATATTGACTTTGATAGCAAGAGGTTTTTATTGCCTTTGATAGCAAGAGGTTTTCTTTAAAGGTCTGCTTTAAAGAATGTGGTGTGACATTGATGCTTGGTTTTATTTGGTGTATGTCAAATGTCTTCAATCTTAAGGAACTTAAGTTCTTTGAAAAACTTCTCGGTTATCATTGTTTTAGCTATTTTTGATGTGAAACCTCACAAAGTCTTTAAGATGTATTGTGCAGTTGAAAAGAGATGCATCTAACACATGTACTGTAACTTATCACATCGAGTTTGGTGTCGCGATAATTGAATTACGCATTTAGAGCGTTAAAACAGATAAATAATTGTCATCTTTATTTTTTATGTAGTTCTGAAGATAATAATGTGGATAATATGCATTTAAATATCAATTTATTAAAAGGGTCCTGATCACCCAGTCAGGGTTTATTTTATGACATTGGACTGACTGTTTTAAATAAATGTGAAGTTGTAAATAAGAAAGTTATTTTAGTTTTACAAGAAACAATAGTACATTTTACAAGAAAATATGGTCACACTTTAGTTTAGGGTCCAATTCTCACTATTAACTAACTACAGTATGAACTATGACTTTTGCCTTAATAGTTAGTAAGGAAGTTGTTAAGTTTAGGTATTGGGTGGATTAAGGGATGTAGAATATGTTAATGCAGAATAATGCATTAATATGTGCTTTATAAGTACTAATAAACAGCCAATATACTATGCTAATAAGCAACTAGTTAATAGTCAGAATTGGACCCTAAACTAAAGTGTATTTTTTCAGTATTTCTACTTCAAATTTTCACGTCTAATTCAATGTGTTACTTGTTCCCTTGTAATTGTTTGTGAAATTTACTAGTGATTTCTGAGTGAAAATTGTTTCTACATCAAAATTTCTGTGTAGATTAGTATCTCTTTATATGCTTTATTTAGACTTTTTACATCAGGAATCATTACATCATTACACATTTTTCTGAAGTTCTGTCCAGTCTGCACTCCTGGTGATGGGTAATTTTTTTGTGGAATAGTTGCTAAAAATATGATATCTTTGTGAAACATGTCTGCCTAGACTTTTCACACTTTCCCTCCCACGCATGCAACACTCAAGATACACACTTACAGGCCAGGATGTCTAGCTGTATGCATAAATGACCACAAAGAGCAAGTTATCTTTGGAAGGCTCTTTGCACTGTTGGTTTTGTACTTAGATCATTGTCAATATGAGCCTTGATTTTTATATTCTTATACTTTGTCAAATCCATAATCCTTTATTCATTTGTTGAAAGGGATAATACATTGGCAGTGGCTCTAGATTTAGAACGCTGCCCATTTTCGCTGACTTTTCCATTAGTGCAGAGAACTGGAAAAATATTCAGTTTACACAGGAAACGTTACTGAAATGTTTTTGGACACAAGACCTCAGCAAAGTATTCAGAGCCTTCAGAGGCTTTTGAACTAATCAACAATATTTGATTATTTGACTTTCTGGAATTTCAATGTGCGGTTTAATTTTTTGAACTGAACTTGGATCTTATACTAAATTAAATGTCATTGCTGTCTGAAACTAAGTGATGTTGAGTTGAAAGTGGTCAAATATCAACATTTCAAATCCTCAGCTCTCTGGAATACGTGGACTGCACCTAGTGTCCATTTTGAAAACTTAATTTGAATATTTAAACGGAAACATGTTCTCCAAAGGCTTGAGTTTCAAAATAGAGTTTCAAATATTCAAAAATTCTTCCAAATAGATTTGATATGTTCACTTGAAAAAAATGCAAACTTGAATTTGGATTGGTTTTCTAAAATGTTGTGAGAACCTTTTAATGATAAAACTTTATGGTCAATCAAACATGTCCACACCTAAACCTTTAGTGTGAAAGCAACAGATCTCATGTGATTATGAGAGACCTAGGACTCTAACCTAGGATCTCTGTAGACGGTCACACACAGGATTTTTCTTTAGTTGCATTTTGCGTTTAACGCTGCTCTTTGACCTTCACAGTAGCAAGTTCACACTGATGTGTTGATGAGATGTCTAAAGGCTGATTTATACTTCTGCGTCGGACATACGCCGGAGCCTCTACGCCGTAGCCTACGCATTGGTTTTAATTTATACTTCTGCGTCGTTGTCCGCATTGACGCACGCAGAGGGAGCATGTGAAACCCGAGGGAGCGGTTTGAGCAGACCAATCACAGCGCTTGCGTCCGCGTAGAATTGACACGTTGTTACATTTTTGGAAAGGTGCACGTCAGGGTACGCCGGAGGGTACGCTACGCACAGCCTACGGCGTAGCTACGGCGTAAGTTCGACGCGGAAGTATAAATTGGGCTTAAGTCATGCATTTAGGAGTCATTCTATTTGTGGAGAGCTGTACTATATTAAAGCAGTCAAGAATGCAGTTTTCAGCTTTTCTTGTAAATATTGTTGTCAGATTAATAATATTAACAACATGATTGACAGTGACAGGTATATTAGGCTGCATTCACACGCCATTTGATTTCATGATGACTTTTAACAGTAACAGCCTGCCATTCAGACAGCAGCAGGTAATTAATTGATTTGGTTCTCAGTATTAATGATGATTGTTTGTTTGTTTGTTTATTAATTTATTCTTTAATTCAATAATAAGAGACTTTACTGATGATGATCCCATTATTGACAGTAAGGAAAAGAGAAGTTGGATGAGGACAAGGGAAAAAAATATGTAGAATTCAGAAACCTTTTTAATTAGCGACACCGGTGACCGTTAAGCGAACTGCAGCCAGCAACTTACTGCTCGAACCCAATGTTTTTTGTTCTCTGCTGAGAAGTTAAAAGAATTTGGAAATACCTTTGTAGCGATATATTGTTAACGGACATCCAGGCGCCGTCCACGCCACTGAGAGCGACGTTTAGATGAATATGTAAATATGTGCTGTGCACTTTCCTCCCAGAAAACAGCAGTAAAGAAAGCATCTGATCATGGCGAGTTGGATATGTTTGCACAAGCTCTGCAATTCACCGGCATCATGTTGACAGATGAGGTAAATCAAATTTTACTGCTAGTTTAATTATAAAGTATGTTTAAGACTATCGACTATAGATCTGGCTATGTGAGACTATAGTTTGAATTAATCCATGACATTACAGCACAGAATAGCTCTTTTGGCATTATCCTTAACATTGTATAAGCATTCATTTCATGTGTCTTATAAGGAAAGAGAGGCTCTTGGGAGCGAGCGTAAACGTCACATCCTTTTGATTTTCTCACCAAATACGTGCGTGCAGAGTCTTTCACATAAAAATCAGTCGACAGGCTTTCATAGACAATCTAGGAAGTCAAGGAAGGTCTTGTTTTTTAAATGTCGTTACAAGTTTCACACATTTAGCAATAAAAAAAGCAATGAATACATGAAAATTCTCACATATAGCCCCTTTAAGAAAAAATATCTGTATAAACACATTTTAAATGCCATCAGACTCGCATACATATACAAAATTGTACACGTACAAATTTTGCTGGATGCTGTGGCTGTATAAGAGTAAATGAATGAGTCCCACACAGATAAACCGTACGTAATGCCACTGTCTGACCCTGCCTCCACTTTCCACATTTAATGAAACTATTACTGCACTCAGACGCTGACTTGTTTGCCTTTAGCAGACTCAAACCCCCCCTTTTCCAAAATTAAGAAGAAAAAAAAGAACATTTCTCTATTCATGGTTCACAATCCAGAAATCCAGGAAAATGAGGTTATGGAACTGGATATGTGCCACGTGCTCGGTGTAGATTTTCCCTCTAGAAAAAGAAAGGAGGATATAAGGGGTGGAAATAGATCTTAAGGAAAAGTTGAGGGTAAATATATAGCAGAAAGACCAGCTGTGTTATGTCAGTAGTTTAACGTCAGCCGGATTAGCAGTTTTATTTTCCTGCAAACTAAAGCGGAATGTAAAAGACGGAGGGAAAGACACAGCTACTTGGAAATGAGAAAGGGCAGCACACTGTGACTGCTGTTAAAGATACTGGGAGAAACGGTTAATTGGTGTGAGGTGTAAGCCTGTCAGGTCCCATACCTGTATTCACTGTGTTTACGTCTCTCTCGGTATCGCTCTCCCTCCCCTGTGTGACGTTTTTTAGTTTTTTTTTACACATTAGAAGTGCTTGCCAGAATCGGGGAAATTGCCTCTCACTGTAGTCATGATTTACCACAATCAGTGGATTCATTCGTGGTATGTGTGTGTGTTAATCATTCATCTGATTGGTTTATCTTAAAAAGGGAGTGAGGGAAAAGCTAAAGGAAAGGAAAATGATGGCAAAAGAGGGGGAAAGACAAATCCTGGATTAGATCCTCTTCTCAGTTTACCATTTCAACAACTCATTCCATGTGCTGCAGCTAACTCCTTAAAGGGGTAGTAGTTCACCCCAAAATAAAAACGGTCATTTACTCACCCTCATGCCAATCCAAACCCATTTGGCTTTATTTCTGTTGTGGGAACTTTTAAGTTTAAAAAAGGACATTAAGGCACCAGCAAATTATGATAAATGTGGTCCATATCATCGGGGGCTATATTTCAAAGTCTTCTGAAATCATACGATAGATTTTTGTAGAGAACAGACAAAAATTTAAGCTGACAATATAAGGTCCACTTATAATGTTAGCCAAGAGTTCACTACAATTAGTAATCGTAATTTAGTATTGTAATCATTAGTTGTGACATTTCCCACTTTCTGAATATGTTTTTCTACTGTACATTTAAGACTCGTTATGATCTCTATTAGGATCGTCTAACCTTCTGATAGTATGTCTACATAGTGCTTTGAACTCTTTTATTTCAAGCGAGCAAACTAGAATATTGTTGTTAAATTGTCTGTCCCTTTTAAAATTCCTGTCTAAAAATATATGTTTTAATTTGAGATCAGTCTGTTGCTTGACTGAATGCACATTTTAATCAGGCAACAGACTAAAAATTGTAGCAACCTTTTAGCAAACTTATGATGGCAATGCTTAAAACCTAGTGCACTACAAGACAAAAGTTTGATGTCATTGTTTCATTGAAACACCAAGGGATAGTTTAAATGTAAAGTGTCCACCATAGTGTCAGCAAGACAACAGAAAACAAAAACAGTAATTTACAAAGTCTTTACTTGAATGCAGAAAATTGTGTGCTCTAGGCTTTAAAAGTACAAAAAGTGACAAAGTGTAAAAGTATGTTTTAAATTAATACAATTGAAACTTTTTTTTACCATCAAACTGGAGCTCTGAAAAACATCAATTTTCTAAAAAAGGTATGAGCGCAAATCCTCCTGGACTTCTGTGTCCATCAGAAATCGGTTATCTGGTTGAGCATGGGCCATTTCACCACCAAATTGTCTGTTAAAAACCTAGTATATACTGTCGCACCAAATGCTACTCATTTCTGTAGCAAAGTCTGTGAACCACTGTTAAGTGTTAACTTCTACATTATCCAGGGAAAATTTACACTGTTGATGAAAAACACATGTAGGTATATTTATTTATACTTAGAAATTTGGCTTCATGTTTCTTGATTATGTGTCAAGAGAGATGTCCTGGAAAGTCACAATAGCTAGGCTTACATGCACACAAATAATCTGTTAATGACCGGATTGATGGCTCAATCGAACTGAAAAGCCTTCACGTAAACAGCTCAGTCAGGCCGATTGAGCTCGATTTGAATTAAATTTCGATCAGATTGAAAGGGGTGTAGAAGACCTGAAATAATCCCATCAATGGGGAAAAAAGCATTTAAACGCTTGAATCTGACTCTCAATCAGCCATGGTGTTGACAGAAATCGTACACTTTCGTACACAGTGTTTTACAAACGTACGTGTTTATTATCTCGTGTCTTATGAACGGGTCATTGGAAGAGAATAGAGCATCTAAGGTCCACTACTTTGTGTTTTTTGTAATTTTTTGGGAGCATAACAGATGTGCATAACGCTATTGTTGAATTGAAAGGAACTGCATGGAAAATCCTGCAAGCGTTCTCATTTTGTGTTTGGAATGACATGGGGGTGAGTTAATGATGGCAGAATTGTAATTTTTGACACTATTATACACATTTGTGTCTTTTATATATTGGCAAAATGCTAATTTTTAAATATTACTGTTGAAGACTTGAGTTTAGAAGTTCTGTCTCGTCTATAATTCATATAATATTGCTCTGTCATATTAGCAAATTTCATGACTGTTTATATTTACACAGCAGTTGCTAACCTTTGAATGCATATAGGGAATGACAGCACAATCACAAGCTCCACAGGTGTGTGTTTGTGTGAGAGAGAGCGTATCTTCGTAACCAAACGTCGTAAAACACCATCTAAACTAACAAAGTCGACAGCTTGCGTCCCAAGAGGGAATCATGTTGCATCTCACGGAAGAAAAACAAGTGGGAGCATGTTGTTCGATGTGGCTTTCTGATATTTCTTTGTCTTTGTGTGTGTTTGGTTTGTGTGTCACAGCTCATTCTAACAAAGCAGATGGAGAGAGGTTGGTATAATGGCTCCGGTGGGGTTTGTCCCCTGCTGATGACATTATCGCAGTGGCAGGTGTGATGACCTCATAGTGGGGGACCTGATCAGACTCAGACTCGAACCTTTACCATCTGTCCATCATTGAACTGGGACTTCCTGTGGACATGGGTTGCATCACAATTTGCATACTATTCGTACTGTGTAGTATGCAAGAATAGGATTAGAACATCCAAAATCATACTATGTTAAACTAGAATATCAAAGGTGCTCAAATGATATCTTATTTCTGATTAATTTTTGATATTGTTGATCCATTCATGCTAATATTGTAGTAATAGTACCCACAGTTTTTGTGTGTAATTTCTACACTTCTAGCGGAACCAAAAATCAAAATGGATTAAAAATAGCATATCATTCGGGCATCTTTGGCATATTATTTTTTTTAATGCATTTTTGAAATTGTGTATTCATGCATGCTAATATTGCACAAATATATTTCCCCAAATCTCTTGCGCTACAGAGAATATGGAGTTTATCCCTGCGTACTTCCGAATATGCCTACTTCCATGCGAAAAATGTGAGCCGAGCAGTATGTCCAAATTCATAGTATTCATAAAACAGTAAAAGTACCTGGATGACTTACTACTTCCAGCAAGATTCTGAAGTGTGCATCCGAATGACACTTTGCTATCCCATGAGGCCATGGGAGAGGATTGAAGCGACGTAAAGTGGCGTACAGGTCACATGACAGTGACAACATGGTTGATGTAGAACATTTAAATTTCATTTATAATACACACATTCATATATTCATAACACTTGCATAGTAGGTTTCAAAGCAAATGTAGTACCTAGGCTACTATATAGTACGCAATTTTGGATGCAGCTTATGACATTTTCTTTTTGTCAGCTACTGCAGAAGTTTTAAAAATATGAACCTAAATGTGAAAATAAAAGTTTATGGTAATGAATTTAGCTAAATGTTGACGCATCATCTATTTAATATGCACGATGAGGATTAGTGCTGCTGAAATCTTAATTTATTAAAAACAACATGTTATTTAGGCGTTTTTGGCATGAATTTTTGTTAAAAATGTTTAATTTGTTAGCATTTCTCTAATACTGGCACTTCAGCTTAGTACAAACTAAAAATATATGTGTTTTTCTATTAGTGACGTGTACAGTTTATTAAAATCCATTTGAAAACTTTTTTTAGCGACCTTGAACTTTTTCGGACTTATTTTCTTTGCTTGCCGCTTCTCTCGTCTCCTGGGGCACACCTATTTTGTTATGTCGCTGAAATTCTAATTGCTTATCTAATGTGTACTGCGCTGGCTACAGAAACTCATTACAAATGGTTTTGATGGATAAGGTAAAAGGTATCTGAAAACTTTTTAAGGAGAAAGACAGGGGTCAAATGAAACAACTTGTCTCTGGGGTCATTTCAGTGTGTTTAGCTAATTTGTGTGTTTGTTTTGTGTAGGAAGGTGGAAGAGTGGGCAGATCAATAGACAGACACAGAGATGGAGAGAGAAACAAATAAGTATAGAGGCAGACTTCAGCTTTATGGGTTTTGCTCAATTGGAATTCAGTGTGTCTGGGTCTGATGTGTGGGGGCTCCATGAAGAACTCTTGAAGGAGGTTCACAGCACATTGACTTTGCATCCATAAAAGAGGCTGCTGCGTGAAGTATTTGTGTGTTTCTTTGCTGAATATAACCATTACGATGGTGTTTTGTTTCAGTGGCGCCTTCAGGAAGTTTTTAATGGGGTTTGCTAGTGGGGCACAGTAAAAATCCCATGGCGGCACACTAAAACACACTGGAAAGTGGTGACCTGCAATTGTTATTTAAGGACCTATTTGTGATCTAATCCATAAACATGACTTTGACGTCAGGTTGATATAGTACGATTAAATAACACGATTTGCAAGAAACCAGTTAGCTTAATGCTTTATGTTCTCACAAAGCACATTGATTAGGTAATCTATATATATATATATATATATATATATATATATATGCACTTGGTAAAAAAAATCTGATTTCTACAGAGAGTTTGCCAGTTTGGGTTAACCTGGGGAGACTGCAGCTCCAAAATGTATTAGCGGTTGAGAAGTAATGCCGAACTCTTAAAGTATGTGATTTTGGGCACAGCTATTTGGTCTTTCACAGTTTTAGTGTCTGTATTGGAGTCATAACTGGTTGTTTTGCATCAGGTGAGTGATGTATTATTTTATATAGGCCTACTCCCCAAATTATTTTCTTGGACATGATTGACAGACAGATGCAGTGAAAATGTTTGATGCGCAACTAATTTCGTTTCATTGGCTCTGTCAAGCAAATTATTCATACTGCCTCCATAAAAATACTGTGGCAGTACAGTGATGTTTTGTAGATAAAAATAACATGGACGTTTTTTATGTATTATGGTGCAACATTATTTAGATGCTATAACATAGTATTACAATGGTTAATGTCCTAAAAAACACTATTTAGCATGTAATACTAGGAATGCAGTGGTACTAGCATGGTGCACTATACCATTCAAAAGATTGGGGTCTGTAAAAAAATCTTTTTTTTAAAAGAAAATAATGTTTATTCAGTAAGGAAACGTTCAATTGATCAAAAGTAAAAGTAAATACATTTATGTTACGAAAGATTTCTATTTAAAATAAATTCTGTTCTTTTGAACTTTTATTCATCAAAGAATCCTGAAAAAATGTATCATGGTTTCCACAAAAAAATATTAAGCAGCACAATTTTTTGCACCACTGATGAAAAAAAAGAAATGTTTCTTAAAGAAAATAAACCAGCATAATAGAATTTCTGAAGGATCATGTGACACTGAAAATGCATTTATCATATTTTTAATCTGTAAAATGCAGTCTTGGTGAGCATAAGAGACTTATGAACAAGCAGAAAAACTCTTACCTACCCAAACATTTGAACCCGATCAAAAAAGTATTGTATTGTCATAGTACTGTATATCTTACACAAAGTATTATGGTGTACTGTAGGGCTGCACGTTATTGGAAAAACTGACAATGTGATATTTTGTTTTTCTGCGATATATATTGTGATATGAAAACATTTCACCACCTGACTTGAATTGCTCTATTTTGAAATAATTAATGAATGGGGTGATTCTATAGGGGAGTGAATCTGCATAGAAAATAATAAACGGATTACAAGCATACTATGGATAAATACAATAGAACAAAGATACAAATGAAATAAACAGTGCTTTATGTTTTTTAGTTAAGGCTAGCAGTATTCAGGTACAGAAATTGAATAATCAAATGTAAAATTACACTGCATAGTCTTCACTGTATGAATTAAATATGATTAATCTTAGTTAAAGCTACAAAAGGGACTTTTTTCTTTGCATTTTGTTTGATTAACATTAATGACAGCATGCAGCGGGTATATTCGGCTGCTGTCACTTTAAGAGCTAATGTACGGATCCAATATAATGATAGACATCCGTTTTCTTTCTCATTTTTTGTTTTTGTTTTGCTCACGTAAGCCGTAAGACTAACGCGAATGCACACATCACAATAAAAGATATATCGTGCAGCCCTATGGTGACACGACTTTTATGCTGCTTCTGTATCTTTTTTGAAGTTTGAAAGCTTCAGGTCACGTTCATTGAAATGGAAGAGAGTTCAGTTAAAGTCTTCAGTTTTTTTCCTTTTACTTTCCAAGAATAGATCATAAGGGTTATGAAATGACATGTGAATGAGTAAATGATGACAGAAGGTTACATTTTGGTCGAACTGTTCCTTTAAAGGCTGGTGAAGTGCTATGTACTGTATAAGTGCTCTTAAATGTTGTATTATTCAGGATGAACATTATATTGAGGTGCATCACTATGATGTTCTTTTCATAAACTATGGCAATATTAAGACGGCCAAGAAAAGATTGTGTGTAGGTCAGATGTATTCACAAGGTTTCTTTCATTCAGATTAAATGTGCAGTGTAGAGCTGTCTGTTCTCATGCCATAATGTATTGAGTGCATGTGTTTACGTATATTGTCTTTGGATAATGGAGTGTTAATGTGTGAATGAATTTGTAAAGTGTCACAATACATTGCGGGTATGTTTGTGAGTGAGCGATTTGGCAGTGTGACACGTTGAAGAGTGTGTGGGCGCATGTTGTGCTGCCTTGCAAAGTGTGTAACTGTGGTGTCTCAGGCAGGGGAATTATAACTGCAATTCGGATCGTCTGGAAGAGACATGAAATATTAATGGCGCTGATGATTGACCGTCCGACTTGACAGATGGCCATTGACATGGTGTGTGTGTGTGCGCGCGCGTGTGTGTGCGCGCGTGTGTGCGCGCGTGTGTGTGTGTGTGTGTGTGTGTTTGTTTGTTTGTTTGTTTGTTTGTTTGATTGTGTGCAGGCAAAGGTGTGAGAGGAACGAGGCCTTCCTCTAGTATCCGAGTACCTTGCCATCCATTTCAGCTTCCGCATCTTATTTCTGTCTGTAATGGGTTTCAAACTCATTTTAGGTCAAGGACCTAATTGAATTGTTACATCATGACTGCATGCATATCACATGTTTTGCCTAGAATCAACTTTACGCTACTTTAACAAAAGCCAGCATATGCAATTTACTGATTTAATTCTCAATAGACCTTTATTGCCATACATCTAAAATGAATCAAGGAATATTGAGCAAACAGTATATTATTAAGGGAAAACTACTTCAGTAGCTTTAATTACCAAATATGAGCACAAAAAAAAAGATACTTTCTCTTTGTCACCCACAGATCTAATTTCAGCTGAATATTGTGTATGTGTAAGTGCCAAATTTCACATATAGTTAAGAGAAAGAATCTACCGCTAGATGTTTCAATTAAAATGTATAAAAAAAATGATTAGCACTGTGTTTTATGTTTTATTCACTTGTGTACTTATATTATCCCAACAATGTTTAAATCCAGAGAAATTCGCAATTTTAACCAGTGTAATGTGTGGCGAAAATTACATACTGTGCCTTTAAACACTGTAAATAGTCGCAAAGCTGCTTAAAAAGATGTTGAATCATGCTGATATACAGTAATAAACGGGCAAAACTGTTTTCATCATGTTTTAATGTTTTATTATTATTATTTTTTATATAAAAAAACAACAACGTTAATATGGCCAGCAGGATTTCACACCTGGCGTAAAAATCAAATACCACATAAAGATGACTCTTATGACCTTCATGGCTGCATTTATCAAAAATACAGCAAAAACTAATGTTGTGAAATATTATTACAATTGCCCGCAATGGCTCGAGCTGCGGCAGATTGGTGGTGCCTGTGCTCTCACTGTGCGCCAATGGACACAGAACAAGAGTCTGTCTGCTGCCGAGAATTCCAGCGGTGCTACGAAATCAGAGGATGACACGGACGTGTGTGTTGTTGCTCACCCAAGTTTCGCACCCCATATGGATAGCGGCTTCCTGGAGACCTACTTTAGAATACCTAAGGTCAACTGGCAACGTCAGCCAAAGCCTACAGGGTCAAATGGTCGTCTTTCTGTAAAGAAAGTTTATTTTCATTTTGTTAACACGCTAACGAGGCAGGTTCATTGCACAAATATCTTGCAGTTAAGCTAGCTACTGTAGTGGGAGTGGTCTGCGGAGCTGTACATTGCAATGCACTATGGGGATTGTTGTCTACAATCCACTAGCACTAAAAAGTCATTCTCTGCCTTTTATCGGCCAAGAAGGTCCCAAATTAGAAATTTATGATACTATTCTACTACATATATGACCCACTTTCAATACATATTCACCTCTCCACCGGTGGAACGACCCTTTAAAATAACTATTTTCTATTTTAATATATTTTAAAATGTCATTTTTTCCTGTGATGCCAAAGCTGAATTTTCAGCATCACTACTCCAGTCTTCAGTGTCACATGATCCTTTAGAATATTGTCATATATTTCATTCTAATATCAATGTTGAAAACCATTGTGCTGCTTACGTTTTTTTGTGGAAACCAGTATCCTTTTTTCAGGATTCTTTGATGAAAAGAAAGTTAAAAAAAGAACAGCATTTATTTGAAAAAATTTTTTTTGGTAACAATGTAAAATCTCAGTCTTATATAAGATTATACTATACAAGTAGAATGGATTACATTTATGATTCTTTAGTGCATTTTTATAGTCCTTTTTGATTGTATAAAAAAGTGCAGCATGAACACTCAGCTAAATATCTCCATTTGTGTTCTATAGAGGAAAGAAAGTCATAAAGGTTTGGAACCACATGAGGGTGAAAAATTAAAAGTTGGGTGAAATCTTCTTTTAATAAAGTTGACTTAATTGTAAATTTGTTTCTGCATGTTTAACTAGATGGAAAGTGTATTTTGTCTGCACAGAATAAGATTTCATTATCTCTGTCAAAACGTTTTCAATTTTCATGAAGAATATTAACTATAATCTACTTGTGGCCTTAATCAAATACTTGAATCAATAGAGAATCATAAGAATTATTAGCAGACACGAACTCTGGACAAGAATTTTAAGCTGTCTGCTTTTTTATTAGATTTGTAAAATATTATGTTTTATCAACCTTAGACGTATTGCTTTTATAGTCATCTCTCTCTTTCCATTCCTGATGTTTCTGTAAGGGTCACCTAAGGTCATGTTTAATAAAAGATGGCATAATAGATGAGACACACACACACACACACACGTCCAATAGCCTCCAGCTTTCATGATTTTGATTGAAATAATGTCTCTTGTGGCTGATCAATGCAAGGATCAATGCAGGAAACTAAGGGTACGGCATTTGTTTTGATAATTACATGTTGTGATCACAGCTGGAACAATTAATCAACTTAGTTGACAGCTAAAATCCATCATCCCATCATGTTTATTTTAGCATTCAAATAGGCATTTGCCTATATATTCTCTTGAAATCTTTATTTATATTCATCTATTTTATCTAATGTTTATTCACTTTTAGCTCTCCTTTTTGTATAGCTACTCAACAACTGTTATATAATGACTTGATGGACACAGTTTTTTTCTGTGATGATGTATTTTCTATTGAAACTTAAAGTTGCACAGTTATAATGCAATATTATACATTTTAGAAACCTATAAGAGTTTTATTTTATTAGTTGAAAATATATATGCGTATATTTATAGAAGCTTGTTTCCGCCGCAGAATAAAACATTTTAAAAGATAATTACAAACTTTATCTCACAATTGCGAGTTTACATATCACAATTCTGACTTCTTTTCTCAGAACTGTGAGATAAATTCGCAATTGTGAGAAATCAAGTCAGAAATGCGTGATACAAAGTCACAATTGTGTGTTATAAAGTCAGTTGCGAGATAAAAACTTGCAATTCGGACTTTTTTTTCTCGCAATTGCAAGGTGATATCTCACAATTCGGACTTCTTTTCTCAAAAGAAAAAAGTCCGAATTGTGAGGAAAAGTCACAATTACCTTTACCTTTTTATTCTGTGGCGGAAACAAGCTTCCATATTTATTATAGTTGCATATAATGTATGACATTTGCATGTAATTGATAATAAATTAGCTTTTTTATTTTATTTTTGGGGCCAGATTATCCAGAAAACAATTATTTTTTTTAAATTAAATATGTGCGTCTAAATCTGGTGTTGCTGAATTACAGCCAGAAAAAGATTTGAACTGCAGCCCACTAATTAACGTACGCTGTTCAGCTCGCCACTAAATTTTGCACTCTTGTGTATCAAGTGGGCCAGTCGGATGGCCATATTAAATTGATGGACAGGCCGGATTTGGCACCTGGGCTGCTAGTTGAGAGCCCTGCCATAAATGTTACCCGCAACCCTAGCTGTGATAAAAGTGTGTGTGTGTTTCTGCATGTATCCTTTTGGTTGTCGTTTTGTGTCCATGATGCATTACAAATAAATGCTGTTGGGCTTGTAGATAAGACCTGCTTATCCTTTACCTGACTGGCTGCCTCTCTGTCTCTCTCTTTCACACGCACACACACACATACACACACACACTTGCTGTGCCCGAAACTGAAGGCCGCTGCCTTTCTACCACGCTGCTCAATCAGTCAATGACTTAACAGATAGTGTTTTTGTATGCAGTTACCTCGTAATGGAAAATGTTTTAGACTGGCTTCCCAGGCAACATCTCGTCTAATAAAGCAAATATTTAATGACTGATATACTTATTCTTGGTAGAAATTAAATCTTATGTTTAAAAAATGATTTTTAAATTAATTTACTTTTTTCAGCTGATTGATCAGATGCCATTTTTTATTCTTTCCACTAACCCCCAAGCCTCATGCAAAGGATGGATATCAGCTTTAAAAAAAAATAGACTAGATGAAGTCATCTTAATAGGCAGGATGTTTTACACAAACATTGCAGGGCTCAACAATAAGTTTTTGTGCCAGTTAACAGAACTGTGCATGCTCCATCAGACCAGTTGTTTTTTATCAGGACCATACGTAACATTTTTGCAGTATGTGTATCTTTCCATCACTGTCATGATCAAATAATACATGCTGCTTCCATTGCGATAATGTATTGTGGAAGCTAATCTGAGAAAAACTGTACAGACATGCAAATCCATAAACTGTCATGATGTTGTTAGTTGAAAAAAAATCAGTTTCTTAGAACAATTCAGTTCAGGGTTTTAAGTGAATTCACATCAGACAATATCATTTATTAATAGATATTTCTCATGTTGTGATCACAATCTAATAACTTTATCCCGCATGTCTTCAGTCTCATTCCGATTTGTCTTGCATTTACCACACACACAGTGCTCAGTCCCTGCTGTGTCAGGAGTCAGTCAGCTAGTTTAGGAGGCACTGCTGGATCAGTGCAGCCTGGGAGCTCTCTTCTCATTTGCTAATGTCTGTCAGCATGTCTTTCACTCATGCAGGGAACACTCTTCCTGTGGGGCTTGATTACTACTGTCTTGAACTGGATATAACAGGGAAAACAGCATGCTGAATCTCAATTTGCTGCCTTCTATGAAGTAGAATTGTACAATGTGTTGGTGAAATATATACTTCGACATGATAGTATGTGGCCACTGGCTTAATTATGCAATTTATTTGTTATTCTGATTTTTTAGTTGTATTAGGTTCTTATTTTTTGAAAGAAGTCTCTTAAGATCATGAAGGCTGCATTCATTTGATCAAAAAATACAGAAAAAAAACAGTAATATAGTGAAATATTATTGCAATTTAAAAGCACAGTTTTCTATTTTAATATAATTTAAAATGTAATTTATTCCTGTGATGTGAAAGCTGAATTTTCAGCAGCATTACTCCAGTCCTCAGTGTCACATGATCTTTCAGAAATCATCCTAATATGCTGATTTAGACCTTAATAAACATTTATTATTGCTGAAAACAGTTGCACTGCTTAATTAAAAAAATAAGACTTGTGGAAACCATGATACAGTTGTTTGTACATGTACATTGTTTTTTCAGGATTCCTTGATGAATATAATGTTCAAAAGAACAACGTTTATTTAAAATAGAAATCTTTATTTCTATAGCACTATAAAAGTCTACTGTTAATGTCAATTTAATGCATTCTTGTTGAATGTAAATATTCATTTCTTTAAAAAATACTGACCTCAAACTTTTTATTATATTATATTATACAGTGGTTTAGTTTATATTATATTAATTTATTGCATAGTCATACTCTAAATGTAGCATTACATGACAGTTGAAATGTTTAATAATAATACTAATGAATAATTTAAAGGATGTAGGTGTCTTAACTTTTATGTGAAAATCATAAAATCAGACCTCCAGCATTGGGACAGGGTTTCTGACTTTATCAAGCCCTCATCATACAAAGAAACAAAGTGCCGGCCTTCTCACACGAGACTAGACTCAGTCGGTCGCATCTCTGATCTGAGACTTTTCTACGGTGTCAGTCGCCGATGTGGACCGCATGTGAGGTTATGGAATGTATGAGGACTGTTGGGATTAAATGCTTCAAAGATGATGAAATAGCTCTTTGATAATAAAGAATGAAGCTCGGACAAAGGCTGTTGTCGAGTTCAACTGGATTGAAGCATCCAGCACATACTTGACTCTATGCTCCACACATCTAAGTGAAAATAATCAAAGATTTATCCATTTGTTGCCATGAAAGTTGTCGGTAGCAGTTCTCTGAATGTGTGTGTGTGTGTATACAGGTATATATTAGGGGTGTCACGATTCTCCAAATCCTCGATTCGATTACATTTTAGATTCTAAGGTCACGGTTAGATTCGATTCTCGATTTTTTTTTTTAAGCACAGGTTGCTGTTGCTCCTAAAAAGCTGACATCAGTTCATCGCAATCTCACACATCTCTGTTATTATCAGTGAAGCTGACTGCACAATGAATCTTTCATAATATATAGCCTACACTTTGTTTGTTATAATTAGAGGATTTGCCAGCGTACAGAATTCAGCACTGAACAAAAAGTCAGTTTTGAGCGGTGAGGAGAGTCTATCTTAAATGCTTCTGATTGGTCATTTGCGTTCAAGAAATCAACATATATGTCTGTGATTGGCTAAATCGCTCAACGCTGCAAACATGTTATAAATAGAAACTCTGGCCTGTAAATCGTTTCTATTTTGTTTTAGTTGTTCTTGTTGCTTTTTTGCAACAGATGAAAAAAATGTATTAGTTTTTATATGTTTTATTCATAGATATTTCTAGTTTGCGGGAGTCCCGCAAATCTTTTTATTCTCCCGCACACACAGAGTGAGTGCATTACCGCCCGCGCTCGCACTCGGCCATCAAATCTAGTCCCGCGCCGCACTCTATTGCGTTGGGAGTGCACGTCTATAGATCAAGAGCCCGGCCGAGGATAGTGTCGGGAAATATCGGCCAAGTTCGGGCTCGGGCATAGAATCCAAGTTAGAGGACTCACAGCCTTTCAACGCGTGTGTTTTTTTCCCGCGCCGTGATGAGTCGTTCATGAACGATCCGTTCATTGCCTCTGTCACGCGACAAATGAACAAAAGACTCGGAAGGTCAAGTATTAATGTTCCCTGTAAATTACTTTTGACTGTATTATAATGATTTCTTAATTCAGAATATGATCAAGATTGCGTTGGATGTGTTCGGGGAATTTGCCTGTTAAAAGTATAACATTTAAAGCCCCTGAAATGACTAGAAAAAAGATTAGTTAATTTTGATGAACGAGATTGAACAATAGAGTCAGTAAAACGATCCGAACTTTCCATCACGGGCGCGACATGGGGGCGTGGCAGTATCGACAATTCCATTTTTTATTTCGATTTTTGAGTTTGTGAATTAATTTCGATCGATTTCGATTTAAAATCGAAATCGTGACACCCTTAGTGTGTGTATATATATATATATATATATATATATATATATATATATATATATATATATATGCCTGTTCTAATTGTTATGATTTATCATGGTTTTATGTAAGATATTAGAGTTACATTTTATGTTGATTTCTTGTTGACTTTATTTAACGTTAAAAATGTTTACCAAACTATGTCAGACTCTATTTCCTTTTGCTTTATGGTTCAATCTAGCCCACTGCTCCTCATGAGTCCAAACAATCCTTCTGTTTGTACTATTCAATCAAATTCCACTGATGAAGGTTCAGAGGAAGGAGAAGTAAGGATGAAATTGAACTACTGAATGAAGACAGTTGCACAGCTGTTGAGTGCTCTGAATTTCAATGCCATTTAAAAACCCATCAAATTACTTTTGAATTCTGCATTCAGGATGAAGAGAATGGCATATTGGTCCAGTATTAGACTTATGAGGTTAGTGGACATTCAATGCTGCATTCAAGTTCAAATCATACAGATGCTATGTTGCTCTGAAACTCATCAGTATCTTTTTGTTTATTAATATTGATTGCAGTAATTGCATGATATATCTGTTTTTTGGGGATTGTACAGACATGTTTGCTTATAAAGGTGGGTGTTCTTAGTGTACGTGTCTGTGTGTGTGTGTGTTTAATATAATGAACATAGGCAGTGGTTCAGCCCTGAGCTTTGATTGATTAGTTTGGCTTGGTGTGTTTATTTCTTATTTCTAATCCAGCAGCTATTCATTAGGCCTGTCAGTAAAACCTTTAAATAAAACTCTATCTCTCTCTACCTCCATTCCTTCATTTTGCTCTCCATCTCTCTCTCTCTCTACTTAAAAGAAATGAAATAAAATGAATTTATGAATACAAATATGGAACAGAATTAGTAGTATTCAAATGTAGTGTTAATGGTTAAACAGAATAACATGCTGAAGAATCATTTTCAATTATTTTCTAATAATAATTATATTTAATAATAACAATAATATTGAAGAAAAATGTTAAGAGATTGGGGGGGGGGGGGGTGACACGTGTGAGCTTTAAAATGGAAATAAATATTAAGAAATAGAATAACGTGCTCAACATTAATTATACAAAAATAATTATAACAGTTATTATAAGAACAGTAATATAAGAAAAAGGTAACGAAGAATTGGTCATAAAATATTTTTGGTCCCACTTTATATTAAGTGGCTTTAAATATGTACTTATATTGAAATTAATAATTTGATATAATGGACTTATTGTGTACATACATGTTTTTACATTGAAAATACATTGAAAATACCTGCATGTAATTACAGCTGTAATTCATTTATGTAATTACACTGTTGACCCTTCCCTTACACCTTAACCTACCCTTAAAACTACCCAACCACCTCACCTGTCCCTAACCTTACCTGTATCACACCTCAATAGCAGCTAAAGTGTTTTACAATACAACATGAAAACAATAAGTACATTGTACTTATTTTTCTAACTAAGTACATAGTACTCAAAGCCACTTAATATAAAGTGGGACCATCTTTTTTTGTCACACTTTAGTGTCCAATTCTCACTTTTAACAAACTATCAACTATGACGTTTGCCTCAATTAACTCCTAATTACTGCTTATTAATAGTAAGTAAGGTAGTTGATAAGTTTACATGGGTTGTGATTAAGTGATATAGAATGTGGTCCTTCAGAATAAGCCATTAATATGTACATTATAAGTACTAATAAACAGCCAATATCCTAGCAATATGCATGCTAATAAGCAACTAAGAATGAGAATTGGAGTATAAAGTGTTACCAATATTTTTTTAAAATTTAATTGCAATAGCTTGCTTAACAATGCATACTTATTTCACCAACAATTGAACATTATAAAAACGAGAATTTCTCATTGTGCGCAAGAAATCAAAATACATTTCTGACAGATTTGTTAAGTAACAGATGGCTACTCTATGTAATGCATAGGTAGGCGGTACAGATTGTGTTTTATGTGCGTGGGTGTGTGTTTGACTGTGAGTGATGGTCTCGGATTCAGAAAGGCCCCAGATGTTCAGCTGTCCGGAGTCTGCCAGTCACCATCCAACTCTGACAGGACCCGACAGAGCTGTCATCCCTGAACGCCTGCCAGTCAAACCGATGCTGCATGCGTTCCGGGGCGTATCTGTCACTATTTGTTTTTACCAAAGCCTTGATGAGGAGAATGATAACTCTGAGTTTTACTTCTCAGCGAGGGCATGAGAATGTGTGTGCGTTTGTTTGAACTGTCTCTCTGTGTACATATCTCGAGGCTTGTCACGGCTCCGCAGGTGCCCAGGCGTGTGATTGGGCGGACTGTAAATGAGGCGGGATGACCTTGACCAAAAATCCTACATATTTTTATCACCTCTCATCACATTCAGAGTGGAGGGTTATAACCACACCATATATCACATTCTATAAATGCTGTTTTATGTGTGTGCTTAATGTAAGACTGCTTGCTTTATAAGCAATTAATCATTGAAATTTTATTTTCCCGAAAATAAATTAAAATGTAATTATTATTGTTGTTTATTTTTATAAAATATTTTTATGAAATAAAAAAATAATGTTTATTATTTTTATCAATATTATTATTATTATTATTATTATTATTATTTAATAATTTTAGAATCAACATGAAAATTCTAAAAAGTCAAAATTCTTTACTTTTCACAATCCAGTCAATTTCCAATTATCAAGTTCCATCCTTTTTGCCTGTTTGGATATTTACATGTGGAAATATTTCACTTTACATATGTAAAAAATGATAATAATAATAATATATTATAATTATTATTATTATTATTTTTTAAACAACATGAAAAAAAATCGCTTTTCACAATCCTACTAATTTCCACTTAACAAAATGAAGTTTTGTAATTTTTGTCTGTTTGAATATTGTTTCACTTGGAAATGTTTCACTTTACAGGTGTAAATAATGATAATATATTATTATTATTATTATTATTTGGTAATCTTAAAATTCAACATGAAAATTAAAAAAAGGCAAATTTCACTTTTTAACAATCCAATCAGTTGGCATTGAATAAAAGTTATGTCCTTTTGTCGAACAATATTTCACTTGGAAATGCGTCATAATACAGAAGTAAAATAGGCTTTCATATTGACTTAAATGTAAAATTCAGTGGTAAACCAGTATTCCGTTTTTAATTCAGTTCATACAATGCTGCTTGGATTTTGTTATACTCATATGAAAATGTCTAATCTTCATTTGAATGAAACCAATGCTGTTTCCCCCCCCCCCCCCCCCCCCCCCATTCGGTTTAAAGTAGAAACCCAGCCGTGAAACTTTTTTACTTTATAATATCTGGCTCTGCGCTATCCATGGCTCTTTTTAATATGAAGCTACTAAGCTTCGGTAATACCTTCTGCCTTAACATATCAATATAGTCCCATCCCTGGCCGATTAGATTAAAATGCCCCAAGGAAACAAAATAAAACTTATTTCATGCATCTTGCACAATGCGGGTCAATGGGGTAAATCTCTTTTCACTTTCTTCCTCTGTCTCTTTCAACGTCTTTGTGCCTCTAAAGGTTATTTTTTGCTGCTTCACTTTAGTCTTTTTTCATATGGTTGATACAGATTCAAGGCAAAACATTTCATCATGCACTCGTTTCATGGTTGGGCAGCTTTTGGAAGCCAAAATTCATTTTTGCCAAATCAGAACTCCCTCTGTTTTTGCCCATCAGTTATTCATGAGATGCCAAACGTGAGCATATAAACACACACACACACTCAAGCGTTCGGGCATCTTAACACCCGACGTTACCGGCTGTGTTGACATATAAGCGTGATATAAGTGATAATGAGTCGGCTATGGGCGGATGGGTTTGCATGTGTATGTGGGATCATAATAAGTATAGAAATACAGAATAAAAATGAAAAGGCAGTGCATGATGGAGCACCTCATCATGCAGGGAAACTGACAGGGAGGCAGAAAGGGAGGTGAGAGAAAGAAAAATAGTTGTTGAAAAAAGGAGTGTTGATGAAATGATATTGGTTTACCTGTATGTGTGTGTGTAGGGTGTGTGTTTGAGGTCTTATAAGAATGCAGCCTGTGACTCGGAATACAAATGAACCGAACTGCAGGGAAAAATGAACTGCAAATGAGAGAAACCTTTGGCTAAGGCGAACCCATAACCCATCAGAGACTCTGAAATCTCTCTCAGTCTCTGTGCGAGGGTTAACACCAAGGTTTGTATGCCAGAGGGAGTTTGCGGAAGGCAGAGCCGGATCCTCTCTGACCTTGGCTGGATGTTCTTCTGTTCACTTTGAAGTGCGGCGCGCCCGGTTCGAGGGATCTAAAAACTGGAAAATAAAATACTCTCTTACTCGTTTGATTTTTTTGCATGATTTTTTTAAAAATATTAAATATTTAAATATAAATTAAAAAAAAAATCTCGTTTTTATTTTTCTGCTAACTGCACATCTGGGGAGAAATCGACAACTATTTTTGCAACCTTTAATGACATATAAATCAGTGTATTTTGCCAGTGAATAATCTATCTATCTATCTATCCATCCATCCATCCATCCATCCATCCATCCATCCATCCATCCATCTCTATATCATCCATCCATCCATCCATCCATCCATCTCTATATCATCCATCCATCCATCCATCCATCCATCCAATCTCTCTCTATATCATCCATCCATCCATCCGTCCGTCCGTCCGTCCGTCCGTCCGTCCGTCTGTCTGTCTATAACCTACAATATATTGTTGTTATTACAAATAGCTCATTTATTATTAATGATATAATGATAATATACACAGTATCATTCAATACTGTAATACTAATTTAGCTTGGCTGGGACCTTTTTGCCTTCACTCAGTTGAGTTTTGGGTCTGCTGAAAGCGGTCTGTGTTTGATCATGTGGCATGTTGATCACTGGCAGCAGAGCATGGCAAAACATGACTTAATTTTGAGATGAATGACATCACTTTGTGTACCTTTTTTGTTATTTTTGCCTTGATATTAGAGTAGTATATTGTTGTATATCAATTATTGTATTTAACTCAATCAGAGCAGCACACATAGTTACAAAGAAGCATTTTTTTCCCTAAGCAATGGTCTGTGTTGGAGCGTGAGACAGGACAGTTTTTAAAAGGAAGCTGAGGCATCATCAGTCAGGAGCGGGAATATCACTTGGGATAACATGACATGTAATAGGCACATTTACACTTGTACACCATACACGCATACAAGCACTCAGATCCAGGATGACACCTACAGATGCATACCTACAGTCAAAAGGCTGCTTTACAAAACATACATTCAGCTCTAGTATTTTAAATATTTTGGTTAATGAAAACAGTTCATCATAATTTGGTGCACACTTCATTATAGTCATTCAAGACACTGGAATTTGTGTTTGGTAATGAATAATGACTCTGCAAAAATCATTTTTCTTAATCTTGTCTTCCTATAACAATTGAAACATCCTTAAAACAAGATGAATTAGTTTGGAAAGGAAAATAGTGCCGGATAATGCTTTTTAAAATATGTACAGTATATATTCATCTTTTAAACATAATCCTTGGTAGTTTCATGCGTTTAAAATGCCAGTGGATGGGGTAAGAAAAATAAACTTAATTTCAACTTAATTACAGGATTAATATTTAATGTTTTCAATATGTTTCGACCTTTGTATCTAGAAAATATTAGCTGAATAAGAAAGGAAGCGTGTATCTCGTGGTCACCTTGAGATGCTTTTTAAGTAGTTTCCATTAAGAATGACATTTTCAGTTTGATCAAAGCAGCACTATGGCAGGAATATTTTTTTGTTTGTACTTGTGGGAAAGTGCTCTGCTTTCTGCAGTAAAGATATAAATGTGTATGTGTTGCATATGCAGGTACACACATACACCTTCATCCACAGCAGAGCCAATCTGGGGAGACAGGAAGTCATGCTTTTCCCAAAGTCCTTTAGGGGATGTTGTCAAATATTAAATTGTCTCCCTTTAATGAGGTCGCATACTGTGCTGTGTCCCGTGGGAGAGGCTCTGTGTTGGCACCCACATACACATACTAAGTTTTAGCCTTTTTAAAATTGCAAATCAAATCCAGCTTTCTTTGAGTTAATCCGAGTTGCCATGTCCCACCCATGAAGTTTATCTCTGAGGAATTCTTCTCTGTTCCTCCTTACTATGGAGGATCTTCTCTACATTTCCATCTTTAGATAAAAAAAGTAAATAAAAATGTTGAAATTATTTAAGAGGAACTTTTAAAGGGTGTGTTCACACTTGGCAGGTTTGCTTCGATTATAACAAACCCTGGTGCGATTGCTCTATAAGTGCGGTTCATTTGAATAAGTGTGAACGCTGCCATCTGAACCCGGACCGAGACCGCTGAAAAGATAGGTCTTGGTCCGCTTCCAAATGAACTCTTTTGGAGTTTGAATTAAATATGAATTCAACATGGAACAAAGCCATGTAATCGAAACAAAAACAGGACATGATGTCACTAGATGCAACCCTTAAAAATGACAGAGTGCTCACGCATACCTGTTTTTTCTCGTCATGGTCTCGATGTTGCTCATCACGTTTCAGTACAGGCACCAGAACCGCGTCTCCTCGCAGCAGATCTTCGTGGGTGTGTGTTTCCGTCGCAAAATATAATTTAAAAAATCCGACCAATCAGGTTGTGAACATATCCCTATGCCTTTAAGTTCTGTGTTAAAATGCCAATGTGAACGCTAAGCGGACCAGGACTGAATGTGTTTGTTTGTTTTGTTTTATTTGGTCTGTACCAAACAAACCAAGTGAACCGAACTACATGTGTGAACACCCTTATTGCATTTGTGGAAGAACATAGTTGGCCAGCTTTGGGTGCGTGCGTACAAGTAGTCATTTAAAAATGACTTGTTTTTTAGAAAAAGGTTTTTTAGAAAAAGGTTTAGAAAATTTGTTTCGCAAGCATACTTTAAACTCTCAAACCATAGGGTCAGTTCACACAGAATGCATTTTTGCTGTTGAAATTAAGAACATGCAACATCATAGTTACATTGTTAATTAGTACGTCATGAAATTGACAAAAAGTAGCCTACCAATATTGTTAATTATATTTATCTGGATCAGTGTCCATATATGTTGTTTTAGGTTCATGTTAAAGGGTAACTAAACACTAAAACAACTTTTTTTAGTTAATGATCTGTTAGAATGGAGCTTCATAAATGCTGTTCATTGATTCCAGTAAATTTTTCGACATTTGGGTTTAAAGTATTTTAATTCTACAATATATGGTATAAAAACGTCTGAGTGCTGCCCTCTTCAGGTTGAACGTTGGCTACTGCAGTTGTATTTTCCTATTGGATGTTTGCGGTGGTTCGTGACGCAGCGGTTGTTGGTGACGTAGGCAGGTTCCATACAAAGATATGCATCTCAGGTGCACGCCCCCCTCCGCTGGGCTCTGCCCACTTTTCCAGCATTTTTCAAATATTGCCAGTAGGTGGAGTCAGGCTCTGACCAGGGGTTTAGTTACCGTTTAATATTGTGTCTTTACTATGGCAAGTGTAGATTCCGTAACCTTAAAACATTTTGTACGTCAAAGTGGAACGGTACTTGTGTGTGTCATGCTTTTGGACTTCTATTTTGATATTTTGTTCCATTTCCTTTAGTTCCTGTCTCTATGCAATGTTTGGTTGCAGTTTCCTTGGTTTCTGATTCCCTGTTTGTTTCTATGGTTAGTTATCATCAGCTGTTTATTATTTTGTTTCTTGTTATTTATCCCCTGTGTATATATATATATACTCCCTGTTCATTTTATTTCTTGGTCAGTTATTGTCTTATGCGTTGTGTTACTCCCGTCTTCATCATTGAAGTCTATTTAGAGAACTCCGAGTTCACACCTGTTGCTTATCCTCCCCAGAACATTACAGTGTGTTAAACATTTTTTCTTAAATAAATTTGCTTAGTTCAAACTTTAAAAATATTGGGTTACGGCTTAATGAACATGGGTTAATGCGGGCCTCATGGCGAAATCAATTGAGAACCACTGCTTTAAACACATCTGTGCTTTTCTAGCACAACCTCTGAAAAAATGACAGAGCAAATTACCTACTGATTTTTGCCTGTCTTGGCGGTCCTCTTAGAAATGAAATTCCGTCTGGATAAGGATGTCTGTGATTGCGGATATTGTATTTTCACATAGCCTTTCCTAATTTATTTTGACCTTTGTAGAATACAAAGCCAAATTTAATTTTCTCATTGCATGCAAATTCCTGGTGCACCTTTATTATGGATTAAGACTTTCTGCCTAAATCAGTACATGATATGACAGATGTCCAATGTTAATAATTGTAACTCAGATGTTGTTTAGAAAACATATCCCTTCTGAATAGTATTTTAGCTTATCCAAGATAACGTTTTAGTAGTTACTACGGAGACAATCCACCTCGAGTAACCTTTGCCGCCTACCTTGAGTACGTGGTTATAGGTCATAAAAAGGCGTAGTAGGGAAATCCGTAATTTCCTGTTAACATGCTGAATGATGGGACATAATTTGATGCTACTTAAACCCTTTATGCTGTTTTCTCACAAATTTCCCAATGCACTCACTCACATTTCTACAATATATTTATGTTACAGACAGAACAAGATTCTTTAATTCCCTAAAACAACCCTAGGATAACAGCAAATTTCATTTACCGGCTTGTAACAGTCGGAAGCAATAATTGAATTTTGGCTTGAGAAGCTGGCATGCTGTCAGTAAATGTAAAAAAAAAAAAAAGACTTTTTGTCTCTGTAATAATTAGCACTTCCCATGTGTACTTCTCTTTCATCTCAGCTCTAATAATTCTGAGGGTTGTGGGATTGTTAGTGCATTGGGAAAAAATACTGTTTTGACTGACTGGCATTTTAAATTCAGGCTGATTTGAGTTGGCTGTTTTTTTTCCCCATACTGGACAAGTAATTATAGGTAGAACACAGGTAATCTGCATTCAGGTGTGCTGCTCACAGTCATTGACTGGGATTTAAAGGCTCTGTTTTGCCTGTTTCATCCATAATTGCTACCGAAATGATACTGGAATGTACACTCCCTCCTGGGCTAAAAAAAAAAAGCCCAAATGTCTAAACACTAAGCTTTTAATTGTCTTAACCACAAATCATTGGTCAGGAAATTAGTGAAATTTAACCAAATGCACTACTTAAAAAGCCATTGCTGTTTCAGAAAAATATCAAAGACAGAATTAAGTTTTTGGCAGAATATGGGAAGTTGTGTGTAGTGTTATAAATCACAATGAAAGACGAGTTGCATTGAGATGCTCCAGAGCAGTCTTCAAAAATCTGCTGAGAAATAAAACAATAAATGCATCTACCATAGTGAAGCATGGAGGAAGAGGTTTTTAGCTGCTGATATTGGTGAACGACTTCACTGTGAAGAGTCATTTTAATGCTTTGTAGTACAGGAGAATATTGCAGAATGGCTTGCTTCCCCCTAATGAAAAGTTGTTATCTAAAGAGGAATGAACATGTTATTTTTCATCAAGACAATGCTCCTGTTCAAATTGCAAAGACAAGAAATAGCTTGAGAGCCAGTCCATCATGTTTTGGCCATGTCAGAGTCCAGATTTGAACCCTATAGTGAATATTTGGTCCCTCACATTTATCTCAAACTTACTGGTAGACAACTACTCATGAACTGACGGTTTAACCCTATAAACGCCTACCTCTGGTCTTTAGCGACCCGGGACGTCAATCACTACCCTCGTCCTCATTCATTTTTTTTAAAGTTAGACATCAACCTTATTAGTATTCCTAAATCAATTTATTATAAACAATACAACAATATTATTATTATTTCATTTTTTTTAAGATTGCCTATTTTCCCAGTCATTTTTTAGTAAAAATTGTTTAGGGTCGCTAACGACCCAATGTGCGTAACAGTGTGAGTATATTTTTTGTGCACAACAATAATTGAATCGTTGTTGTCTGAATAAGTGCAATTCACTTTTATTCCACAAGACGGAAATGTCTGAACACAATGATGAAGTGATGTTTCAAATATTAGTGTCACTGTCACTGTCACTTTATGGTGGATCTGGTGAAGAAGTTGTCGGCGATCAGAATATTAGAGAACATTTGAGAATATGTTTGCGAATCACGAAAATGCCAGATGCTGAATGTACTGGGAAATGAGCTCTGACGAGGAGAGTGATGATGGTGTAAAACATCTGCTCAAACGGAACCATTCCAAGCACCAAAACGTAAAAAAACCCCGCTTTATTGTATAATAATACTCTCCCTCTAATATCAGGAGAGTTTTATATTATTATGACAGGTAGAGATCCATCCTAGATATAGATCCGGGTCGCTAAATACCTGCATATGTAATAATAATTGTTGAAATATTCATGCATTTAAGGGTTAAACAAGAAAACAAGGTGGAAGGCTATTCCGTGCTAAGTTATTTTATCTACAGTATTTGTGCAATTCGTGTTAATATCCTTAATATCCGGCGATTTTTGATTAAAATGGTTAAGACCATTAAAAGACAAATAAATAGTCTGACTTGCATTGCAAATAAAATAAAAATATAAAAAAAAACAGTAGAAGAGGGAATGTAATAAGTCAGGCAATAAGAACAGAACACAAAAAGATAGGCTAGAAACAGTCATGCATCTGACACTCCCAGGGCCGGATTAACATAAGGGCTAGGTGGTGCCCGCGGGATTAGGGGGCCCGTGATTGGCTGGAGGAAATGAGATTGTCAAATCATAGGTGGTTGATTTGTGTATAATAAAATAACAAGAAGTTATTGGAAAATGCACAAAAAAGGAAAAACAATCTCGAAAGACAGAAAAGGGATGCAAAAATTCCTAAACCAACTAAAAACTTTGGTTCACTTTCATCCGTGCCCATGGAAGACCCGGAGTGCAGCGGCAGCAGCCCACAGTTAAGGCTGATTTATACTTCTGCGTCGGACCTACGCCGGAGCCCTTACGCTATACACTACGCGTTGGTTTTCATTTATACTTCTGCGTCGTTGTCCGCGTTGACGTGCAATTACACATGCAGAGGGAGCATGTGAAACCCGAGGAAGGGGTTCTAACAGACCAATCACAGCGCTTGCGTCCGCGTAGAATTGACGCGTTGTTACATTTTTGGAGAGGTGCACGTCAGGCTACGCCGAAGGGTACGCGCGCTATGCACAGCCTACGACGTAGCTACGGCGTAAGTTCGACGCAGAAGTATAAATTGGGCTTTAGCTTCACTCTCCTGCGTCGTCACCGATCTGCGTGTTTTATACGTCGAAGAAGGTAAGCAAGCAGCTGAAGTAAGTTAATGAGGGCTAGTCTGTGATTTTATTGCAGTCTGAATCCAGAATGTCAGTGTTTTTTCTCCCACCACTCACCCGTGTAAAAATCCCAGGCCGAATTACTGTTTTTTTGACGAACATCAAGGTCCAATATCCAAGGTCTACATGGGCATTTTTGCCCCAATGAGTTTTTGTCTTATTGTAATATTACATAATATAAAATAAATATATCACAAGTAAAAGCGCAGTTTCCCCCAAATATAAGCACAATTGCTAATGTGATATATGTTATGCAACAATAAATGAGTTGACCAGTAAGTTAACATTGAGAGTTACGTTTTGGTTTATCGTCACTTCGCCGATGAAAATTCCAAAATGAAACCACAGCAGAAACAATCTCTGAAATTGATAGTGGATTTGTTACTGAATAATCTGCGTTTTGCACGAATGGGTTCATTTGATGATTAAATGACTCCTCGTTTGCTTCGTCGTTGAATCAAACAGCCGTTTGAACAAATCGGTTGAATGAATGACTTGCTTATTAAGACAGTGACTCTGGATTTTAATGGATTTTAATGATATCATAAAGGATTTCTGCTCTGCTAAAGCTAGAAAAAAGACTATTTAACTGTAAGACCCTATGTAAAAGGAAAGTTCACCCAAAAATAAAAATTCTGTCATTATTTACTCACCCTCATGTTGTTCAAACTGAAAGAATTTCTTTCTTATGCTGAACACAAAAGAAGATATTTTATATAGTGTTAGTAAACAGACAGTTTACGGTAGTCATTGACTTAATATATATTTTTCCTACTATGGAAGTCAATGGGTGTCATCAACTGTCTGGTTACCAACATTCTTTAAAATATCTTCTTTTGTGTTCAGCAGAAGAAATAAATTCATACAGGTTTTGAACAACATGAGGGTGATGTTGTTGAACTATTCCTTTAAATTATTCATGGTTAAGTACATATTGGGGAAGTATGACTGAAGTATGACTATGAGTAATGTTTTTGCTGATTTTGGCAACCTTTATGTTTTTGAGTTCATATCTGGAGTAAATGCACTTAGGAAAGGGGAGGGGGTAAAAATGTTTTATCAATAAAATGTTCCCAAAATGAACCAAGAAATTATGTGGAGTAATTTTTATCATGATATTCCATATCAAAGTTTTCCTGTCGTAAGATGTTTATATTATGATATTATAACACATTTATGCATAACAGGGATTCTGTTCATACTCCATTTATTTCATAGCACTATGATTGTTATTTGTTTATACAAAATAAGATTTAGGCTGCAATGCTTTTTTCCCCCTTAGTTGATCAGAACAAAAGTGGATGTTACTTGTTCAGTCGTTATTTTCCGTTGAAAATTCTAATATTGGTCATACTTCAAAAAAGTATAATGTGTGATTCTGAATGCCCGTATCCACACCGGCCCGGTGATTAACAGCCGCACACTCACCTCAAAACATTGGATTCATCCGCGCTGTTTCATGCCGATGTACAACCCACGTAAAGTTGATAATTCCGCAAATAACTGCAATTGCAGTTTTCGAACAGAGATGGAGACAAAGAGGAAAAGCTACGGACTGCAGCTTTAATAACAATAAAAAAATATTTATTGTGTGGCAATCAGATGAAGGGGGCCCTTGGTGTTGCTATAGCCCCAGGGCCCAAAGTCCTCTTAATCCGGGCCTGGGCACTCCATCCACATTAATACAATTTCTGACAACTTTGTTCTAGTTTACCAAAAACTGAGGCTTCTGAAAATTGCTTCCAAAGTGAAGAACCTCTACAAAAAAGTTTTTAAAAGCATTGAATGTTAACATTTGTCTTTTGTCTATCTCAGATAATACATTATGTCAAGGTTGTTCTCGTACAGACCTTTTCTGTGTTGTTACACTTGTTTGCAGAGTTCTACCTCTGGTTTACAGCTGTCATTGATTTTCCCTTTGACAAGTGATTTGACTTTCATTCTAGACCTGATGAAGCTTTTTTTTTTTTAAAAGAGATCACCATCTTAATTCAATTAATTTACGTTTGTAAGTGTGCTTGCTACAGTAGCTTAGGGTCACCAAATAACCATTTATGTAAAAAAAAAAAAAAAAACGTTCATAAAAAAGTTATGAACTGTAATGAATTGTATTGTATTACAAGAGGAATGTATTGTGAAATTATTACAATTTAAAATAACTGAATATAGCCTATGTCTGAAATATTTGAAAATATATTTGAAAATGTTATTTGTTGCTGTGATGGCAAAGCTGAATCTTCAGCATAATTACTCCGGGCTTCAGTGTCACATGATCCTTCAGAAATCATTCTAGTATTCTGATTAAGACCTCAAGAAACATTTCTTTTTTGTAAGTATAGGCCATCTAAACTTTGATGAATAGAAAGTTTAAAAGAGCAAATACATTTAAAATAGAAATCTTTATTTCTATATCACTATAAAAGTCTACCGTCACTGTCAATTTAATGCATTCTTGTTGAATGCAAATATTAATTTCTTTAAAAAAATATTGACCCCAAAATTGATTAATTATATATTAATTATATTATATATCATATTAATTAATTATATATATATATATATATATATATATATATATATACAGTGTTTAGTTTATATTGTATTTATTTGTTGCATAGTCATACTCTAAATTTAGCTATACATGACAGTTGAAATGCTTAATAATAATACTAATGATTAATTTACAGTATGTAGCTGTCTTTTGTGTGAAAATGAGTGACTCTCAGACTCTTTTACCATGTTTATTATATTATGGATTTATGGAATTGCTTTAAAAATTATGAATCACCAACAACAACAAAAAATCCTCACCTGCTCTGTACTTAATGTTCCTGTGAGACTCTTTGTAGCAGCTGCATATAACTTTGTTTTTGTTCAATCAAACCGCGGTATATATGGTTATTTACACGGCTCTCTGGAATACTTTGATTTTATTGGCAAAATGCAGTTTTCCATGATCTAATATTTGTAAAATTGAAAATCACAATCTTATAAAACCTTTTTACAGTTGCAGATTCATATAAAATAATTACCTTCCATATGCTTGATGTCAGTAAATTAACTTCCATGAGGTTTTGATCGTCTGAATAAATTTGGTGTGAATGCTTTTTGATCTAAACCGATCTGAATAATGAATAAAAAGAGATCCATCTGCCCATCACATCAAGACATGACAACCACACCAAGGTTACCCTGCTGAAGGTCTTGAAAGAATGGGTGAGAAAACATGTTTTTGACATGCTCTTGAGAAAAGGGTAAAAGAAAGAACTTTCCAACCTTTCAATAAAATCGCCCTTTCTTGATCGTTGAAAGCTTTGCTGGAGATCTATACCGTGCCGTGGGAATATATGATGGCTATACTCTTAATAGAGCATGTCAAGAGCCTTCTCTTTTGGAGAATGGTAACTCTTTTGGATCGGGCTCATCATCCATTCTACTTGAAAGAGTGTTTCTAGAGTGCTTTGAGACATTTCTGGGGTATGTTGTCCTTGTGAAGGAACAGGACTGTCAAGAGAACTTCTGTTTTTTAGGGTATGTGTCTGTGTTTGCAAGACACTTTGATAACTTTATAACTTGAATTAAGGCTTGTATTCACATATAAAAAATCATCAACTTGCACATCAGTTGTGGTAAACGGAAGCTCAAGCATGTTCTCTTGATGTGCGAGAACCAATGTGGTTGATTCCCATGTGTTACGCAGCACATTTGAGCTTCCACAAGAACCATTGAGGTTAACTCTCGTGTTACGCTGTGCGTTTGAGCTTCAACAAGAACCATTGAGGTTAACTCTCGTGTTACACAGCACATTTGAGCTTCCACAAGAACCATTGAGGTTAACTCTCGTGTTACGCAGTGCGTTTGAGCTTCCACAAGAACCATTGAGGTAAACTCTCGTATTACGCAGCCAATTTGAGCTTCCACAAGAACCATTGAGGTTAACTCTCGTGTTACGTAGTGCGTTTGAGCTTCCACAAGAACCATTGAGGTTAACTCTCGTGTTACGCTGTGCGTTTGAGCTTCCACAAGAACCATTGAGGTTAACTCTTGTGTTACGCAGTGTGTTTGAGCTTCAACAAGAACATTGAGGTTAACTCTTGTGTTACGCTGTACTTTTGAGCTTCCACAAGGACCATTGAGGTAACTCTTGTGTTACGCTGTACTTTTGAGCTTCCACAAGAACCATTGAGGTTAACTCTCGTATTACGCAGCCAATTTGAGCTTCCACAAGAACCATTGAGGTTAACTCTCGTGTTACGTAGTGCGTTTGAGCTTCCACAAGAACCATTGAGGTTAACTCTCGTGTTACGCTGTGCGTTTGAGCTTCCACAAGAACATTGAGGTTAACTCTCGTGTTACGCAGTGTGTTTGAGCTTCAACAAGAACATTGAGGTTAACTCTTGTGTTACGCTGTACTTTTGAGCTTCCACAAGGACCATTGAGGTTAACTCTTGTGTTACGCTGTACTTTTGAGCTTCCACAAGAACCATTGAGGTTAACTCTCGTGTTGCGCTGTGCGTTTGAGCTTCAACAAGAACCATTGAGGTTAACTCTCGTGTTACGCAGTGCGTTTGAGTTTCCACAAGAACCACTGAGGTTAACTCTCGTGTTATGCAGCACGTTTGAGCTTCCAGAAGAACCGATGTGGTTCATTCTCATGTGTTATGCAGGATATTTGAGCTTCCGCCAAAAAAAAATGTTCTCAGTCGTAAAGCCGGTTCGGTTGAGCTCCTGATAATGTCTGCTGATCAATGTTTAAATGTGAATAAAAGCCTAAATTAAATCTGTTCATCATATAAAGCGATCGAGTCTCTGCAGTCCCCGCTCAATTATTATTGATCAGTTTAACGATCTCTTTATGAACGTTTTGAGGCGTCAAAGTGGTACAGTAGTTACATAGCTGTCAATGGAGAGTACAGAAAGCTCTCAGAATTCATAAAAAAATGTGTAATTATACATGTAAGAACTGAGTAATAATAATTAACTACATGTACTTACTCTATGGTAAGGGTTAGGAAGAGGGTGTGGTTTAAGGTTAGTTGCATGTAATTATGCATAATTTATAGTTATCACTATAGTAGCCTCATGTAACAAAGACACTGTAAAATATAGTGTTACCAAAATATCTTGGGGAACAAAAAGTGAACGGAAGTCTTTTGCGGGTTGGGAACGACATGAGGGTGAGCAATTAATGACATCATTTTCATTTTTGCGTGTACTGTCCCTTGAAGACTGTCCTATTTAACTTTTAATATATATACTTTTCAATATATTGATATACTTTCCTATATAAACTCTAAAATCTAAAAGGCGCATTTTAAAGCGAATATAGGGATCACATTATAATCTACAACATTTAGATATTAGATTAAATTTAACTGTTTTATAAAATCTTGTTAAACTCTTTAAAGCTGTGATAGTCTTTTCTTCCCTATTGTGATGTACTGTATATATCCGAGTGAAACTGCATCTGGAACATGAAAACATGTAGGGTGGGACATGATTTTGCCCATCGGGAATTGATATGATCATTATGGTTTGCTATTGGTCGATCTCATGTGATTGACAGTTCTTCCCACCCTTTGGCCAGTAGACATGTGAGAGAAGAGAAGAGAAGAGAAGAGAAGAGAAGAGAAGAGAAGAGAAGAGAAGAGAAGAGAAGAGAAGAGAAGAGAAGAGAAATCATTTATAATAAATACTTCAAAAGAATTGTCCATTTTGATTTAAAGATTGGCCTAGTTACAAAAGTTTAAATAAAAATCAGACATTACAAAATGAACTCGAACATTTTTCCTAAACTATAAAAAAGCAACTTGTGAGCAATAAACTATTGCACTGGGAATGTACAGTGTAAGAAACCATTGTGTAGCAAGTGAGTATATAACAATAGAATGACGATAATCTCATTATACACCTCGTGGTCTAGACATTTATACATTTTAGGCTTTTAGCAGCCTGACTGTATTTGTGTATGTCCTTTTCTTTCAGCTTCCCATTTTTTTTTTGCTCTCTCTCTACATTCATTGTTTGTTTAGTACTTCATTTTCAGAGCTGTCAGATTTTTCATGCTTTTGAACTTTAATTTGATTATAAGCAAACAAAAACATGCTGAATGCTTCGTTACTCCACTTATCTAGCGGCAAACAGTAATTATTGTGCATTTGTAATTATTGTGCTGTTCTATCAGCCCTCTGAAGAATAACTGATGGTCTCAGCTGTAACTAAACATGTCTACCTGAACACAATGGGTGCTGGCATATTTAAAACAATTGAATATGTTTCAATACTGCGTTTTTATGTATTTGCTCCTCATACAAAACAAGCCGCTTATGAGACTGTTGTTGGTGGTTGCCAGGGAGTTGCTATGTGTCTGGCAAGATGTTCTAAGTGGCTTTCCCCCTAGAAAGTCTTAGAAATATAACATGTTTTTGTGTTTGCATTTTCCCTAAAGGTAGAGTTGAGCAGTTGAGTAAAAGTTCAAGGGACACTCTCTGTTCCTTTACACCACATGCCATTTGAGATTGAAGTAAACAGTTGGTGGCAGGTGACAATTGACCACTTTATAAATAAAAATGAAATGCTGCAGAATCACAGTGTGTGCCAGCAGCTATGTGTAGAAAAAAAGATAGCCTACATTTTAAATGGACTGGAATATGTGCAGAAAAAGCTTTGGAGATGAAAACACTGATTTCATCATATGATTAAATTTTTATTTCAAATTTATTTTAAAGCCATGCTGAACTACATTGTCATACACCATCAGTTTAATTAATTCATTTAATTAATCAATTAATTTTTATTTTAGGTGCCTTACACATTTAATTAACCTTAAGGCCAGTTATTTAAAAAATCCAGTGAAAAAAATAAACCGACTGAAAGTGGCTGGATGGTCTTAATTTTGCACAAACACATACTGGTTTCCATATTTTATGGGGACTTTCCCATTGACACAATGCTTTTTATACTGTACAAACTGACAAATAAAGGTGCAAAAAGTTCAGTCTGTTCTTTTTTTTTGCCTTTCCTCTTCTGTCTCCTTTGATACATGTAACATAACACCACCCAGTGTTAAGGATTTAACACAACTGTCCTTTTCAATTTGTTTTCCATTCTACTATATCATATTTGGCTTAAACATTCTCAGTTTCATGCTAAAATATAGGACAAACTGGATTCTGTAACAGAATGATGTTCTGTTGCCTTAAATAGTATTGATTCAGTATTATTGCAGATGGTTGGTAACTGTAACTAGTAGTGATAACCACTGAATGTTGACTATATTAACCGAGAGCATTTCTGTGTACAGATTGAGGTAATCACAAATCAGTTTGGATGTCAATGTGCTCATCCTTATTATTATAAGGTTGTTGTGTATTCTGCATAAAAAGTGCATCAAAAGGTCTTTGTTTACTGACAATGATCCAATATTACAGTTTTTTTTCTTTATGTTTTGGTGCTTATTTTATTGTAAGTTACACCATTTACTTATAGAAATAGATTATATTAAATATTTAAATTAGATGTAATTCAAATGTAACCTTAATTTAGATAAATAAATAAAAAATATTTCGGTCAAGATTTTCAGTGCATCACTAGAATAAGTATGTGTAGGAACATCAGACATTGTGTCTTTATTTTGCCAAGAAAGTTTCTCATGTCTTATATAAGCCTTAGTGTTTGCACAGTTCAGGTAACACAGACTGAGGATTCTATCAATAATGTCTGTCCTTTCAATTTTAGAGATCTTACTCTTCCTGCTTGAAGATCTTTTGAGTGAGCTATAGTCCGTCACAGAGAGATTTCCTGGTCGCAAGGCACTTTTAAAGGGTCTTGTGTGTGTGTGCACTTGTATGTTGTTTCCTGTTCCCTTGAGAATCCTCTGCCTCCACTTTATGGAAATGTCAGTGATCACCCTGTCTCTTCCGCTGCGTGAGTCCGTGTGATGTGTGTACGCAAGTGTGTGTATGTGTCTGTGTGTGTGTGTGTGTGGACAGCTTGTGGAGTTCACTGAAATGTTTGTGTGTGTGTTTGATGTGTAAATGTCACTGATCACCCTATTTCTTCCACCTGATTACCCATGCTTGCTTCTACCTGTCTGTGCGCTCAGATCTTCTCTGTTGGTAAATGTATCCTGAGGCCAGAGGAAAGGACTGGTGCATTATGGGTGTGGGGCCAGTTAACTCCCCAAAACTGCATGACTGTGCAGAGAATGCATGCGGCTGTCACACCGTCTCATTATATTGGAACCACAAAAAAGGTCAGATCACATGCCCCTATCATACTCCCATGGTGTATTTGGCACTTGAAGAAATAAAGTTTTGCCTCATTAAGCACGGCATCAAGCTCCTGTCCTGTGTGATCAACCCGGTAATCACCCATCGGTTAAGGATTGAATGTGTTGGCACAGAGCCTGAACAATGATGACGTAGTAACTGTAGATTTAGTAAGTAACATTTAGTGATGCTTTATAACTAGTAATGTTGAGCTTGTTCATGGGTCATTGACAAATAAGTGTCCAAGATAAAAAAAGGAAAATCGAGCTCATGTCATGAAGTTCTTAGAAATGAACCTGAATTAACTTTAGTTATGTGGTATTTTACTTATTTTATATATCAATGATATATTTATATATGGTTTGTTAATAATTAGATTTAATTTTTGTATTTTCTGTTTTCATTTCAATTTTAGGTAAAGTTTTAGTCAATTTTTGTTTTGTCATTTTTATCAGTTTTTTAAAATGTATTAAGTAATTTAGTTTTTAGTTTTCGTTCTTTTAGTACTTCAACTGTTACTGTTTAATTTATTTCAAGGAACTTTTTTTTTAGTTTTAGTCAACGATAATAACCCTGGTTGCACCACATGACCTTTATTTGGTGTACAAAGGTTTTCAAAAATTAATAAGCAGTTTTTTAAAAATTGTTTATATATTTTTTAATTATTTAAATATAAAAGATTATGCCAAACTTCTTGTGTTCTTTTCAAGAATTCATTATTATTTTATTATGAATTTTCTTGAATGGATTTTATATTTTGTATATATTTTTTTAACTTTATACTGCCCCCAAAATATCTAAAGGAATTTGAATTCAAATGATTTGAAGTATTAAAGTCTTAAATTTAAAGTGTAAGTGTGCAATTTTGTAACATAACTCATCCCACACCATTTACGAAAATGAATGGCGGCTAGTTTTGCATGGGCAAACATCACTCAAAAATCTTGTTAAAAGTTAATACTTCACATTTCTGTTTTATCACCTTTGTGCGTTTAAGCAAAGCACTTAGTGGCTTCAGGAGGGCTGTTTCTGCAATTAGTCTTTTTTTTGGATGAAAGTGTCTTCTAAATGGCAAGTAATTTGCTAACAAGTGTGGTGGGAGGCACTGAGGCATTGGCCTTTAGCTTCACAATAGCAGACCGAAGTAATTTTCTCCCGCAGAGACAGTAAGAATGTTGACCTGGGATGCTTCAATGGGCACACACACCAAAGGAGAAGACTGTTCCAAAAGGTACACAGCAATATCATGCTGCCTTCTAAGATACCTTGTTTAGCACAAATCCTAAGGTAGCATCAGGTGTATACATACATAACGGACAATACAATCCCAGAATGCATTGCAACCAGCTCTGTTGATGGTTTTGGCTGATTTATAAGAATTAATCTAAATACTAATGCCATATCAAGAATATGAATAACTTTTGCCATCGTCTTGCACTATTTTAAAGGAAAAGCCCTTTAAGGCTTTTTATTAAGATTAATTTTCATTCTCATTTACACAAAATTATTTTTTTTCTAATGGATGCTTCTTTCATATGCATTATCATATTAAAGTCAAGTCAAATTTATTTGTATAGCTCCCCCTCCTTAACTCACAATAAGGGGGGTTACCAGATTCTCCACTGGACTAAAGATTTCTAGTGGGTCAATAAACAAGACACTCAAGCACCCAAAATCAATTAGATAATTTATTTGCTTATACAATCATAATATTAAAACCCAAGGGGGCAGCAGGTTAATGCAATCATGACAGGAACAATTAATCTACTCAGGTATTTGTAATTAATGATAACCAACAATAAGTTAACTTGGCAAATAATAAGACATCAACAACAGGATATATTCAGCACTGGGTTGCAACGGTTGTTAAATACATGCATTAAATCAATTCATGTGATCACCTCTCATGCATAATTTCATTACACTGCAAACCTCAAAATAACAATACCATACCAATAAATACACACCAAATATACATCATCAGCCCATCCCTACCACTCATGCTAAATACATAGCCGTCGTCAATAGAGTGCCGAAGTTATGACGTCACTTTGTAGGCTAAAACGCGGAAGTGAATTAGAATTTTAGCACTTCCGGTTCCCTCGCCCTGAAGTCTATGGGTTTTTTGAATGGGTTTTTGCTAAATCACCTGAAATAAGGTCTGTGGTTAACAAAGCCTCTAAATATTTTCACGTTTTGAACTATGACATAAAAACACACCAGTTATAACCTGCTTGTGTTTTTTTTTACTTTATTGTGTCTGCTTGTGGTTTTTTAAACTTTATATAGGCTTCAAAATGTATAAATTTTGGATTAACTTGTAAAGGTTATCTTGATCGACAAAAGTTGTAAGGGTCACAGCTCTTTGTTGAACACAGATCTTATTTTTTGCGATTTTCCAAAAGTCTATGGGGAAAATGCATAGCTTTTCGATCGAGGGAACCCATGCGCCGCTAACTTCCGAGTTGTCCTACAAAGTGACGTCATAAGTTCGGCACTCTATATGGCATATGGGAGAAAATAACCTGCCCACCCCCTTACTCACACACACACACCAACTTTACACACAAATAGCGTCGAGGGACCAGTAGTTTCACACATAAATTAAGGCCTCCCCGGCGAACGAGGCAGTATCAACACACATACACAACCAATACAACAGTAAAATATAAGAATGTACTGCTGGCTTCCTTACCCTCTACCGGATGTGGGTAGAGAAACTCAACGGGAAACTCAACGGCAGCCGCCAAACTTTAAGAGGGGAAAACCCCAGCAAACTGTGCCTCCCAGTCGAGTTGCACGTGTCGCACAACAATCTCCAACCCACGTCCCGGCACGGCAGCCTCGGCAAGGAACTTAGCAACAACAACCCGAAAAACCCACCCAAACAACAAATACATGATACCTTTATAATGCTGATTGCTAATGCAACACAAGTGTTTCTCGTCCCCAGCACGTCATGAGGGAAACATGGTGGACGTTACTAGTACCACCACCCGCCTTATTTGGGATGAGCAGCTTACACCTTTCACAATACACATTGTTTCAAAGCAGCTATACAAGAAAATAATGATAATGTTTATAATATCTTAATGTCTTCATGCCTTTTAGTCGCATTTAGCAGATTAGAGCTGGGCGATAACATAGTTCACATTGGTTAGTGGCCGTCATATGAGAATAGTTGTGGTGTTATTGATATTTTGCTAAAATTTCAATATCAGTGCATACTTAATTCAGTACTGAAAAATATCTACTAAAATAGTTTTCAATTTCAGATCAAATTGTATGAAAGTGTCACATTGTTAGTTTAGCAATTTCCAAAACCAAGTTGTTAACTTCCACCTGTGGTGAAAATCCAGCTTTTAAAGTTGTTTTTATGTCATTTTGGTGTTTTTAATATGCTTTAAGACAAACCATGTGCAAAATCACGTCAACACCATTGCTGAGTATTTTCTACTTGAAACTGCAGTGAACCAGAGACAGTCTCAAAAACGCGGTTTGAAATCGCCGGTGTTTCTGACGTCACAAACTACCCTGTAACCAATCACGTCAAAGTGTGATCGTCAACGAGTGGATCTCTGAGTGGAGGCGGGGCCAATTTGCATAATCATTGAACTGTGTATACTAGGCAGTATACTACTATGTATATGAGGCAAGGGTGTAGAGTTACATTCAAGCTGTTTTAAGGAAAACACTTTAAAACATGTCATTTTGGTGATCAAAAAATTAGTTTTAAGGGATACAATTTTGGACTACAGGGGGACTTTAACCAAAAATACTAAATTGCTACCTGCTTTTTGCAACAGAGCACACAGTATATCTGAGAATGTACATTCAGTTTGATACGACAGTTCCAAGACTGAATGGAATGTTTTTATCCTTTTGACACTTACTGTATTCATATAGTTTGAAATGCACACAGGCTTCCACACATTTAGAGAGAGCGGGAGAGCTCATATTATCAGTCTCATCTCAGGTCACATGCCTTCCCTACTGTTTTCTAATGGTCACTTCTTCAGAATTAGTGATGTCATCTGAAACCATTCTGACTTTAGATGGAGAGATTAGATTCACAATACACAAAGGCCTTACAAAAGTTTCTACAAAGCACCAGAGTGAAAGTCCCTTTAAGATCTTTTTCTGAGTTTATTAGGTAAAATAGTGGTCCGGATTTGTGTGACAATAACTGTACACTACCGACATGGTGACATTCTTGTGAAAAATAAATACCTTTCCCTCCACATTAACTGTATATGTGTATTTGCTGTATTCAGGTGTTCTCAGAAGTATATTTCATTTTTTTATGGCCTAAATCTTTTTGCTACAGCCCAAGGACTCAAACGTAAAACTGTTTAGAGAGGGCATCAGTAAGCCTAATATAGAAAGAGCCAGCCATTTCGGATGATTATTTAACAGTGAAGTGTTTATATTTTCAGTCTTAAATAAAAAGCTTTTTCATATCTACAGTATTTCAGCCGCAGAACAAAAAATAAACATGGTAATTGTGACTTTTTATCTGACAATTCTGAGTTTGTCTCACAATTCACACTTTTTTTCCCCTCACCATTCTGCATTGATTGAGAATTGCGAGATATGAACTCAGAACTTTTGAAACACAATTTGGACTTTCCTTCTCAGAGTCGCAAGCAATTCTAATTCAAATAAACTCGCAATTTTGAGGAAAAAAGTCCAAACTGTCATTCAAATTCTCTTTATAGGTGAAGTATGTAGTTTCTGCGACACTAGTGGGACCTGGGGGAAAAACATAAAAACAACATATTTTGCAAATGCCCGTTTCGCGAACATCAAAAATACAACTTGTGAAGGCATGTCTCAACAGGTAAAAGTAGGCTGCTTTCAATAAAAGGTCTAACATATTAGGAATGCTTTTAGCTGTGTTGCTATGTATCATAAGTAAACAATTGAGTTTAGGCTAATAAAACTCTAAAGCGAACGCGGGTGTCTCCCTTATAATAAAACATTTTTGACATGACGCCAACACTGTTTGAGGCTAATTTACACTGAACACATCAAAGTAAACAATATAAACTGGAACATTTGTCTTTCTGAACGGATGTATGATGATAATGTATTGAAGCGTTCATTGTAGCGTGTTGCATCGCAATGCCCTGTTTGCTTTGATGTGTTCTTGACCTGTTTAATATTTGAATGTCTAAATGCAGCAATCAAGCAGATCTATCTATCTATCTATCTATCTATCTATCTATCTATCTATCTATCTATCTATCTATCTATCTATCTATCTATAGATTCTCATATAATGAGATGTACTCTTAATGTGTATTTAGGCACAGTTATCACTTTCAAAATGGCCAAATATTTGGCTGATGAATCAGCCTGGGTGATATATTGGTCATTAATCAGAGTAGTATTTGGCTTCTATGGTGAGCCTGGACTTTTTGAAATATCATGGTCAGCACTTTATTCTTACGCTCAGTGTGCTTTCATTCATGCATCATAATTAGCCATCTTTGCACATTTGGTGAAGTTTAACTGTTCATTAAATCAATATTACTAGACATGAGTTTTCATTCCTTGATGTTCTCTTCACAGACATCGCTCCGTACTTTAAAACCGAGGTAGGGGGTGCACAAACACATCTGGAGGGGAACAGACTCGTGCTCACCTGTCTGGCTGAGGGAAGCTGGCCCCTGGAGTTCAAATGGATGAGAAACGGCACAGACATCACTGAATACACACCAGAGTACAGGTAACAATGAACACACTCTCTGCTGTCTGTTTGCAGTTTTTCATGTCTTATGCGAAACCAAGTTCATGAAACACGCCATTATTGGCTTTAACTTGGCGATCTTTGAGGATCATGAAGTCTGCATAAAGCAGCAAAGCATAAAACTCCCAAGCCACAAATTTCACATTTCGATTTAATGGGATTTTTAAAGTAGTTTTTATAGCACTATTTTGGTATGAGTAACCATTATCCTAACTTGCACCCATGTACTAAGGTCATTGGATTCTGTGTTGGAGATTGTACAGCAGACAATAGTGCTACAATATAAAATAATATAGACAGTGCAGAGTCCTTTGGGATCTCATTTGTACTGTTTCCTTCTTTGGCCTCTTTCTCTTGTCTGGTCATCCATCTTTGACCCCTCGTGTTTTGGATACATTATTATTAGATTGACCTCAGAGTTGTGTATAATAAAGAAATGGTGTATATTAAGAACAGTGTTAGCAAGATGAGCGATGAGGTCTGTTTTCATCTATTTTAAAGCCAAAAAATGTGACTTAAATGGGATAGTCACTGAAAATTTAAAATTGTAATAATTTGCTCATGTTGGGGGGAGTTAATACTTTTATTCAACAGAAACACACCAAGTTGATCAAAGCGACCGTAAAAAATGTTACATTGTTACAAAAAACATTATTATTATTATTAACAAAAACTATTAAAAACATTTTAGCTGAAATAAAATATAAATATTACATGCAAATTAAAAAAATGTTGCCTTGCAGACTAACTGAAGTAAATTGTAAGTTGAAGCACTAAAATGAATGTAAATAAATAAAAAAACAAAAAACTCAAATAAAAATAAATTAAAGCTAAATATTAATATTTTTAAAGAAACAACGTATACACTTGACACAAGCACATAAACGTATTAAAAATAAAATGTACAAATTAAAATGTTTCATTTTGATAATATAAGAGTGAAGGCAAATTCTAAATATTAATAATAAACTAAATTTTAATAAAACTCAATATTAATAAAAATAGATTTAATATGAAAATAACACTAATACTAAACCTGTATGATTTCCCTTTTTATTTCATCTTGACACTAATTTTGAAATGTAATGTTTTCCAGAATCATATATTTGATCAGCAAAGTTGATTCCACATTCAGTCCATGTGAACCATCAGTTCTGCATTAAACAGTCATCTGTAAAACCCGAATCAACACAGATCTGAGCAGCTCTGACCCTGTGGGCTTGTAATCTTTCTTGTTAAACAACACTCGCATCCATCCGCTCATAAATCCAAGCACTTGTTAGCGTCCACATTCAAACTTTTTGTATGTTTAATGAACTGGTTATTGTACACATTGAGGAAAACATGTTGCAGGTACAGATAACACATATTTGACGTATTATATTGTATTTGACATACATATTGACATATTACATTATCTAGAGCCAGGTTTTGGTATGTGGTTGAAATAGCATAACATACTACTCATACTATATGGTCAATGGTATGCAAAACCAGCAAATGTGTAGTATACTTTATTCCACAATGCAATGCACTCCATTTGACCTTTTAATTACAGTGTGAAGAATGAACCTGTAATAATATCTTTTCCTCCTTGGCTCATTATTTGATCCAAAAGGGAGAAGTTAAGATATTTTTACACAGCAGTGGATAAAAAAAAAATCATAACTGGAAGTGACCCACTGAATTAAACATGCAGACTAGTGAGGTTATGAGACAACAATGTAGTACACTATTTGAAACATTTATCATTGCATACTGTGCTCTGTTTCACACTCAAAAAAGATGTAGTGTGCAATATAGTGTATACTGCACAGCAAGAACATAGTCCATTACTCAAGTAAGCACTATGTAAATCCCAGCTCTTTTTCTTTCTTCCAGGTACACGATCACATTGTTAAACCGCAAGGACGCGGGTTTGTATCAGTGCGCGGTGAGGAACAGGATGGGGGCGCTGATCCAGACGAGAGCTGATGTTCGTGTGGCTTGTAAGTACTTGTGTATGTTGTTAGAAAGGGAGTCTGGGAGGCTGAAGCACAAATGGATTTCACACATCACCACACTCACCTAGAACACACTTTACGCATGTAGCACAGGGTCCCATAGGGGAAGAACTTGAAGTGACATTCAGGAAACACTCCAGTAATTTTTAAATATGCTGTCAATCCCGTACACTTTATTTACTCTTTGTAATACAGCTGGTGTTTGGGATACATATACTAGTATATTACGGCAAAAGCCACTGAAGGCCATTGTGTTAAAATAATTAGACCATGGTCAAGGGGTGTTGGAGTGCCTTAAACATCCTTGACTGTGATAAAATCATTATACCGCAGAAGCTTAAAGGGTTAGTTCACCCAAAAATGAAAGCTATGTCATTAATTTCTCATGTCGTTCCACTTTAGCTCATCTTCGGAACACAAATAAAGATCTTTTTACTGAAATCTGAGAGTTTTCTGTCCCTCCATTGACAGTCTACGCAACTACCACTTTAAAGCCCCAAAAAGGTAGTCAAGACATCATTGAAGTAATCCATGTGATTCCAGTTGTTTAACCTCAATTGTATGAAGCGACGTGAGTGCTTTGTTTGCACAAAAAAATCAAAAAAAATCTCCAACTCGCGTTCACGCAACGTCTGCTCTCGCATCAACACAACACACATGCATCATGGTGCTCTCGTGTTGGATATTAATATTTTGAAAATAAATTATATTTATTTTTTATTTTTTATTCAATATAATTTATTTTAATTATATTGAAAATAATATATATTTTTTGGTAAATTATGGTTGTTGTTTTTTGCGCAAGCAAAGCACTCTTCATAAAATTGATGTTTAACCACTGGAGTCACATGGATTACTTTAATGATGTCTTGACTACCTTTTTGGGGCTTGAAAGTGGCAGTAGTGTAACTGTCAATGGAGGGACAGAAAGGGGCATAGTCACAATATGATTTTTTTCTCTCTCTTTCTGTCTCTCTCATAGACATGGATAACTTTGCAGAACTGGAACAGAGGAAAACGGTCTCTCAGGGAAGAGCCGCTATCCTGAATCCCCCTACTGTGAGCAGTTACCCTCGCCCTCAGGTCACATGGTTCAGAGACGGCTTCAAGATCATTCCTAACCATCGGGTGTAAGTTGCCATTTGACATTTTGACATCTGTGAGGCTTGTCCTGTAAAAAAGATCAATGAATATTGACTAAAACCTGCTCTAATTTATTATGTAAATGGTTTTGTCTAAAAAGGATGCTTAAGTCATAATTTACTGACTCCTATCATTTGTTTTCAAATCCTTTATGGCTTTCTTCGATAAAATATTTGTCTTTTTGATGAATATTCTGCTCATTCTTTTCAGTAGATTGTGAGTGAATGAGAACTGAGTCATAAGAAAATAAGAAGTTTATACGACTCATGTGAGGAACACACCAAAGTCATTATTCTCTGAAAGTCATCTTTTTTTTTGGATGACTCAGTCATTCTCTTTTTGTTTTCCACATAATTCCACATTCAGTCAGTCATATAGGTCTGGAACGACATGATGGTTACTAAATGAATACATAATTTTCATCTTTAAGTGAATTAATCATTTAAAGGATCAATATATATTGACAGCAACCTGTTTAAATTCATTATGTAAATGTATTCCTAATGCAATAGACTGTCAAAAGCCAGGCAACCTTCATCTGTAAACTCTGAAACACACACACACACACACACACACACACACACACACACACACACACACACACACACACACACACACACACACACACACACACACACACACACACACACATGCTTGCATTGAAACTAGTGTTTCATCAATCACTGTCTACTGTCTTTAGACTGATTTCATCAGTTAGCCCCCACGGCAATGATGTGCTTTATGACATTTATTGATTCTCTAAATGAAACCGGCACGTCCTGCAGTTGTTGATGCCACGCTCCAGATTCTTGGACTGTTAGTAGCGGGGTCGACACGTCTACTCATCAAGCTTTACTGTCAGCATCTGAGGATAGCTCACCTCGCCGGCTGTCAGTCAAACTTATGAGACGGTCTTCATTTCAAAGGCCACTCATACGTGAAATGCGTTACTCTATCAAAGAAACAAGATCTAGAGGAGAGAGATAAATACCCATATGTGTCCAAAGAAATACAACCACCCACAACTCACAGGGTTGTGAGTAGAGTGCAAATTGTTTAAGCAATGTAGTGTGATTGATGCTTAGAACTAGAAAAATAAACTAAAATCAAATGTTTTCTAAAAGCAAATCCTCATATCTTACACAGTTGTGCTTCTTAGGTAAATTTATGTTGTTTTAAGGAAAGTTCAAATGTAAAATTCTGTAATTTTTTCATCCCTGTGTTGTTCCAAACTGACTTGTATGCAACAGTGGATTGAAGAAATTTCATAACTGAAAGTGACAAACTAAATTAAACATGCAGCCTAGTGAGGTTTTGAGACAACAATGTAGTACACTACTATTTAAAACATTTATCATTGCATTATGTGCTCTGTTTCACACTTAAAAATATGTAGTGTGCAGTATACTCAAAGGGGAATGTGTTGAAGATTTTATTTTATTTTATTTGAATGTGAGGCTTTGTGCAGGGAACATAAAGTTTAAATTTTAAAGTGGACTCATTATGCAAAATTCACTTTTACATGGTGTTTGAAGATAAATGTGTGTCGGCAGTGTGTACACAACCACCCTATAATGGTAAAAATCCACTTACTCCTCTTTTTTTTAATCTCCATAAATCATTATCAGTATCTCAGAACAAGCCCTTTGCAGATTTGAGCAGTGTGATGTCACATATGCCTAGGCCCCGCCCACAACTGCTGATGGCCTCTGCCCTATTAGCATAGACCCGCCCTGAGTGACCTGTACACACTCCGCCATGTTTATCTCCTCGCCAGAGCATTTAACAGCAGCATTCAAGTAAGAAATGTATTTCTATAAAATCAAGAGCAGTGAGTGATTTTCTGTTTTTCTTTTGTTCTTTGATTCATATTAACAGCATATATAGCAGTTGGTACTGAATATTACGCTGCTTTCACTTTAATACACAGTACTAATATACACATGCGATTTCTTTCCCTGCTGTTTACATTCACAGACATAGCCGACTGTGTCTATGTGAACTTTGTGTGTTTTTGACATAACTTTGTGTGTATTTGACAGTTTAAGCGCAATAAGACGTGAAAGAGAACTTAGTTTAATACTCATCGTCTGAAAGCCAGCTTTCTGTGCACATGCTTCGGATGTGTGTGCTTCAGAAAACCATATCTGAAGTTTCAGACAAATATGGATTTAAAACACATGCAGATAATAAACTTTCATGATGATGAAGAACTGCAATGTCATGTGAGCGTGACCGCGATAGAGATGATAATCAAAACTAAACAGATGTTTTAGTTTTTGGCAGAGTATCCGAGGCACGAGCTGTTCATGATCTACTCTCTTCAGGAAAGCAGGGTGGGGAACAGCAGCTCATTTGCATGTAAAGATGCATGCATGAAAACAGCACGTTTTTCAACTTTTCCAGCATGGTATAATAAGTGATCTGTGGGGTATTTTGAGCTAAAACTTCACAGACACATTCTGGGTACAACTGAGACTTAAAGGGGCATAATAGGTCCCCTTTAAGATTTTACGTTTTTAGGTCTTTAAGAAACGTGGAACGCAATTTAGTGGACATCTTAAGTCCTTAGGAGGTCCTGAATTCATTTTGAACCACAATACCAGATGTTTTTCAGTATTTTTCTTTCCTACTAGATTTGTATGTATTTTATCCCTCCTGTCAGCTTTCGGATCTCTCTTTACGCTTGAACTTGCTGGATTAGCAGTGCTAACAAATCTGGGATTAGTTCTTTGTCTCCATGTCAGTAAACAGTTAGGAGACCGCCTAAAAAGACTACAGAGATTTTCAAAAACAGATTTAATTTGCAACTTAAAACTGAGAGAAAAAAGTTTTATATGCAGGTACAATTCGTGTCTAGTTTGGTAGTTTGGCCTGTGTTTTGAGTGTAAATTGAAGCATGTAATTTCTAAAATAGTGTTGAAATCGGTCTTCTTGTTGCTCTTATCTGCATGAAATTTCATTTCCATGTTGACTCTTTCCTCTTGATTACTCTTTGAACGTCAGATCTCCAGACACGCACTGCTCTTCCCTTCATCTAGTTCTCACTCTCTCTCCATCCCTCCATCATTTGAACATTTTTATTAATTTTTTTTTTTTTTTTTTTTGCTGTTTTCTCTTCCTTCTCTGTCTGATTGTGATGATTGAATTGGCTCTTTGGTTCCCTAACGCAGCGGAACATTGTAGATTGGACCACAGTGTCATCAGGCTTTCCAACCAAGCATTCACACACATACTCACTTGACATTTGCCACAAATGTTCTCAGACTTCTGTGGTCATGAAATCAATTGAGTGAAACATACTGACCAAGTCTGCACTCTTAAGAAAATGGTTCTCAACAGTACCAGTTTTGGGTTCTTTGGCTTCTAACAATAGCAGAACCCTTTTTAAAATAGAACTCTTTTTAAAAGGTTCCATAAAGAACCATGGTTTGAGAGTGCGATATAGAACCATTTAAAAATATATATAGATTTTCTAGATCTATTAATATTATACTTTTTACACTTGTATCTACCTGGTCTTGTAATACCTTGTAGCCTGTATTAGGGTTTTCAATTAAAAAGCTGATGGCAAGTGGTACCAATGGGTACTTTTTTTATTGATGTGAAATTGTAGTAAAATGACAGTTCCCTTTCAGTCGATAACGTCGGACGTAGTCGACGCGACTGAAATGGGATCACGCTAGGGAGCCTATCATCTTCGAGTACTATTGAACGAGCCAATGTAATTGGCGTGCGTGATTCGCATCACACACTCCGCCCCCGCGGCGCGGGTATAAATACGGAAGTGGATGCACGCACTAGTTGCCTTTCGCTTCGGAGCCGATCGTTTGATGTCTCTGAGAGTGCTGTTGTCTACAACGAGCGAGTGTGTCGGTGTTCTTCAGGAAGACTCTCCCAGTGCTGGTGTTCTACAGCGCGAGTGCAGCGGTGATCGCGAGCTTTGAGCTCTCAACTGCTGTTTTAACAGCAACAAATTTCTAAATGTTTGTGTGTGTTGATGGCTGGTTAGAGGGCGGAAAAGTGAGTGCTTCACTGTTTCAGTTCTCTGTTCAGTGTTGCCGCGGTCATTTCCCTGTGTGCTCCGGCACTGGTGACGGTCCTATTTTCTGAAAGAGCAACACGGGTGCGTTTGCGTCTTTTTCAAGATGTCATTCCGCCCGTGCGTTTCTGGGTGCGGTCGTTCCCTGTCTCTCTCTGATGGTCACAACTGTTGTGTCACGTGTTTGGCTTACAGCACGCTGAGACAGCTTTTGTGGACAGCTCATGTTTTCACTGTGGGAACATGACTGTCGCAGTGTTGAGGGCGAGACTCGCCTTCGTTCGCGGAGAGCGAGTCCCCATTACCATGCCCCACCCTCGGGTGCTGTGTGGGATGGGTGACCGGAGGATAGTGTTGGATGTCCCGCCCGGTAACCATTCCCTGTGGGCTCCTCACTCCTCCCTTCCACTGCAACCACTGGAGCCTCCTGTGTTGTCTGCTGGTCCATCTGTAATGGGTGGGCCAGCGGTTTCACTCGGGGCTCCCCTGGAGGACAGGACGCCGATTGCAGCATCAGAGGGTGAGCTGACTTCTGGAGATGATGACTCGGCTGCATTGTCTCCCTCCGGGAGTTCAATGTTGCCCGAGCCGGATCCAGAATTATCAGCTATGCTGAAACGGGCCGCCGAGGCTGCCGGGCTCGAGTGGAACCTCCACCGTGTCCCGTTCAGTCTCGGTTGGAATCTGGAGTTTGGTATCTTGGGGCGGGCCGCGCTGGTTCTCAGCTCGCCGCCCCAGTGCCTTTCTTTCCCGAAATGCATGGAGAGCTTATCAGGTGGTGAACAGCATCTTTCTCTGCCAGAAACTGCCTGAATAGCTTTTCCCCCTCATTACCCTTGATGGAGGAACGGTGAAGGGTTGCGAGGTGTCCCTCCATTGGAGCGGTCTGTCGACACAGGTGCACCTGTGTCCGGCGGCCGCTGCCTTTTGGGGGGATCCTCGTCTCCCCCCTAAGGCCTGTGAGTTTCGTCCGTTCCGACGGGCAGAGCTTACAAAGCCTGTGGGCAAGCCCCTTCCTCTTGCGTGCCATGGCGTTGCTGCAGGCTAGGGCACCCATGACATGCACGAGGGTAATCCAGACCGTGCGCTCATAGGTGAGCACCGCACTGCATCCGACCTCACCCTCCGGGGTACGGGTGTCGTAGCGTGCGTGATCGGTCTGGCGATGTCCACCTTGGTGGTCCAGTAGCGCCTTCGTTGGCTCAGCCTGGTTGGTATGGCGGATGCGGACAAGGTTCGGTTCCTGGTCTCCCCAATTTCCCAGGTTGGGCTGGTCGGCGACGCGGTGGAGAACTGCATCAAACAGTTCTCTGCCGCTCAAGCGCAGACGGAGGTCATCCGGCACATCCTGCCCCGGTGGCCAGCTGCTGCCTCCACCCGCCGCCGGTGGCAGCTCCTCCGCCTGCTCGTCGCCGTGGGCGTTCTCCGGCCGCCGCTCCTGCTGGCCCTCCGCAGCAGCCTCCACCCAGGCCTCAGCAGGGAGCCGGCCGCAGTAGAGACGCCCAGCCCGCTCCAGGCGCTGCCAAGCCAGGTGGCAAGCGACAGCGAAAGCATTCCGGAGCGGGCCGCCCAGGAATGGATGAGATGCTCTTGGAGTGGCACGATCACTCCCTCCCCCCGGGTGAGGGCCGGGTGGAGCCTTTGTTTGTGTGTGTGTCTGTTCCGCCGCTGGCTCCCTAAAAAAAAAAAAAAAAAAAGCGGAGCAAGCGGTACCCACACTTCAAAGAGAGAGCAATTTCATCTGTTCCTGGGTCCCAAGAGGGCCAGTCTGGCGGGTGTGACCCTGTATAGCCTTACACCCCTCAGCTCCCCCTTGGTCGCCAGCAGGCAGCTTGGTGCGTTCGAGGACCCGGTCATCCGCCTTCTCACGCGCCCCCTGCCGCTTGTGGAGACAGGTAAGTGTTGCACAGCACACTAACACCACTCTCTCTACTTTGCTGCCCCACCTCTGGCTCGGCTACCCCGCTCAAGTCAGTGATAGTCATCACATTAGGTGTTGAGCAGACGTGCTCCTGAAAATTCAGTGATATTCATCACACCGAGTGTTGAGCAGTGCTCCTGACTTGTGCGTGCTTATCTTATCCTGCTGGCGAAGGATTTGATATAGCCGCTCCTCCAGCCGGTACGAAGGCCAGTTGTAAACTCGTTCTTCGTGCTACTAGGTGGTGGGTCGTGACCATCTTGGCCCAAGATTGGTCTGCAGCTTTGACCTGAAAGACATGTGCTTCAGATCTCTACCTCCCGCACCGCAGGCCATCCTGTGTGTTGCGTCTAAGGGTGGAGTATCAGTACAGTGTCCTTCCCCTCGAGTGCTCCAGAGCCCGTTGGGTCTTCAGGTCAACTGGAAGAGAGTAATCTCGCCCACGGGCTGAGTATCTCTTTTCTAGTTTTGGAGAGGTACTCGGTCCAACATGTCTCTCCAATGAGAATGTGTCAGCTGGTGTTGAAGTGAGAAAGGGTCCCACTGAAAGAACTTTCAGAGGCTCCTGGGGTATATGGTAGTCGCAGCCTTTGGCTCCCTCCATATGTGACCGCTTCAGCGCTAGCTTCACGATCGAGTCCCGAGGTGACCGTGGCAGAGCAGCTCACCCTGTGTGACTATAGTTCATCCCGGTCTGCTGCCAAACCCTCTTCAACAGAGCGGCCATGTACAAAGGGCGTGTTTTAACGGGGGCCTGGGCGACCCCCGACTACACGGGCATTCGTGCCTCGAGTTGTTAGACATTGCTACCGTTGCGCAAGCTTCCCCTGCATGTCACAAACTCACCCGTCACCTCCTCCTTGGAGTCAGACGCTTCTGAGGGCGCCTTATTCCACTCCTCCCGCTTACTCAATCGTGCCGCCATCGAGCCTCACGACAGTTATAGCCAGGGCAAGTGGAGACTCCATCCCCTGGGTCCGGCTGGGTCATGACCATTCCGGGGCCGCTCAGTTGCCCCCCCGGTTTTATTTTTCCGCCAGTGTTTGGGTAAACCGAGCGGACTACCCTTGGACAAACACTGGGACTCAGCGGCCCCAGGGGCCCGCAGAAATGCGTTTAACCCCAGTGAGCCTTCTAAAAGTGACTGCGACTCATGGTCGCCTTGCGCCTGCAAGTCAGTGAAATCATCACTCTTCATGTTGAGCAGATTTGCTCCTGAAACTCAGTGAAGTTCATCGCACTCTGGTGTTGAGCAGCAATGCTCCTGTAGCTCAGTGAGTCCATCACAGGTAGCTCAGTGAATTCATCACACGCAGTGCTGAGCAGAAATGCTCCTGGTGCTCAGTGAAGTTCCTCGCACTCAAGTGTTGAGCAGAAATGCTCCTGAAGCTCAGTGAGTTTATCACACTCAGGTGTTGAGCAGTAATGCTCCTGAAGCTCAGTGAACTTGTCACACTCAAGTGCTGAGCAGAAATGCTCCTGTCGCTCAGTGAGGTTCTTCGTACTCAAGTGTTGAGCAGAAATGCTCCTGAAGCTCGGTGAGTTTATCACACTCAGGTGTTGAGCAGGAATGCTCCTGAAGCTCAGTGAACTTGTCACACCCAAGTGCTGAGCAGAAAATGCTCCTGAAGCCCAGTGATCTTCACATGTTGTGTTGAGCAATGCTCCTGTCTTTTGCGCCCGTCACTTGCACCTACGTGCCATGTCAGGAGAGGAACAGGTCTTCATAGTTGCCCCTCATTGGCCCAACTAGACCTGGTTCCCTTCAACAGCCTTCCTGACTTCCCCTGGATTCGGGGACGGGGCACGATGGCACACGCGTTCTTCCCCCGGAGATTCCGGGCGGTCTTACATCCGAACGCGGAGGTTCAGGTGGCTATCACAAGAACATGTGTTAGTTACCATCACTTCTGCGAGCACCCCCTAGAATTGGGTAGCGTGCTTACGCCTTTAGAAGTGGAACCTAGTCGTTGAGTGCGTCTTCTCCCCTGAGGAGATCCTGAAAGCTTTCGATCACTTCGGTGCTCTCTTTCCTGCAAAATGGGTTGCAGTAGGCTGTTTTCCTAAATCACCCTCAAAATGATGTTGCCTCGGTGTTTAAACGACGCTCATCGTGTTGCAGAAGTATGCAGAAGCACGTTCTGATCGTCAGGTTCCTGAGGAGCAAGGTCTTGTAAATCCTTGTGTCCCTCTTTATCCTCTTGGGCCTTGTCCCTGGTGCGACTGCACTGCAGAGACCGCCCCTGAGCCACTGCAGGTAGTGAGTTAAAAATTCTGTTATATCAGTTCTCCTGCTCGCGTGGTCTCTACTAGAGGGTAGGGACTTGCTCGCTTTCGGTCAACGTATTGTGCCTGGAGTCTGGGCCGGCTAACTCTCACAAGCTGAGATCCCGGCTCGGATTGTGCCCAAGGTTCCTACCTCTCCCGTAATAGGAGCAGGTGGTGAGCCTGCAAGCGCTGCCCTGGAGGAGGCAGATCCAGCCCTGGCTTCTCTGTCCGATTCGCTTGGACGTGTACAGAATGCAAGTCATAGACCTCAGACCAGCTCTTCAAATATCTGTGGAATTCAGCAGAGAGGGAAGGCTGTTTCCATGCAAAGTTGCACTTAGTGCTTGCCTTCATTTCGGCAAAGATCCGAGATGCAACATGTCCACTTAGGTGTTGAGCTCCTCTATGATGAGTGTAAAGTGCTCCGCCTGGGCGTTGACGATATACTTTGCTAAACAGATTCTAGAGTTGGGGGCTGGACGACACCTAGTTGAACCGCTGCTTCCCGTGGGCTCCCTTCTCATGAAGCCAGTTTCACCGTGAGCCCGGTTCAAGTGTCGGCTTGCTGCGCCATTCCCCTCCTATGGACTGGATACGTGCGCCTTTCTACTCCAGTTGAGTTCCCTTAAAATTGAACCCTGTTGAGTTCCTCCACACCCCTCCGACGTCGGACGTGCGGAACGTCTGGTGTTAGGCCTACCACTCGTAAGCAGTGTGGAACCTGTGTTAGGCTGGGTCCATATGTTGCGGTCCCTTCGGTGACCCCATATGTGTATTCTTCCACGATACGGCTCCCTGCGGTGAGCCCGTGTCTTCCCTCGGCAGAGTCTCTCTGCCGTCACTGTCCGGTGTGTCTCCCCCCGTCTTAGGCTGGAGCCACCCCAGTGACATTCCATATGTTAGACTGCCCGGTTTCCGCCCAGTTCATATGTGTATTCTCCACATTTCCTCCCTCGGGTTGGATGTGGCTTCCGCAGCGTCCCTTCCTTCCAACGTACGGGGAACGCTTTCCCAGTGGTCCTGTAGGAACAGCAGTGACTTCCCTGGCCTAAGCCCTGTCCTTCCCCGCCTTAAGTTTGCGGGGGCATCAGGAGGCTTTGGTTTAGGCACTGGAAGGTGGCAGCGTTAGTGGCGTGTTCAATGGTTGATCCCATTTCAGTCGCGTCGACTACGTCCGACGTTATCGACTGAAAGGGAACGTCCTGGTTGCGTATGCAACCCACCGTTCCCTGAAGGAGGGAACGGAGGACGTAGTCCCCTTGCCACTACCGCTGGACCACCGCTGACCCCGGGTTACTCTCGGCTCCTCAGCGAAAAGCAACTAGTGCGTGCATCCACTTCCGTATTTATACCCGCGCCGCGGGGGCGGAGTGTGTGATGCGAATCACGCACGCCAATTACATTGGCTCGTTCAATAGTACTCGAAGATGATAGGCTCCCTAGCGTGATCCCATTTCAGTCGCGTCGACTACGTCCTCCGTTCCCTCCTTCAGGGAACGGTGGGTTGCATACGCAACCAGGACGTTCTTTATTGCTGTGGCATCGCGGTAGACACCAAGTCTAACTAAGGCAGTATACACTGTAGTTTATATACCTTTCCCTGATCTCATCAGCATGACAGTGTATAGATGGTGATCCAATCAGCCTGATTAGATCACTCAAACCTTAACATTATCATAGAGACAACAGGCCCAGCTGTACTTTGAGAAGTGACCAAAAGGTCAAAAGCAAGCAGGATTGCTCTTTAAATCTCATCATCTAATGCCTCAAAATGGAAAACAGTGTGCAGAACTTTCTCAGTTAAAATACTATTGTATTGGAACCTAAATTAAACATTTTAATAAATTTGTAACACTACAGTAGGAAAACATGCAGTTATTTAAAATTTTGAAAGGATTTTAACGACAGTTTGTGTAGTTGGATTGTTGATCTCTAGACTCTCAATACAGAGGTTGTTTTGAAAGAATTTTGACAGTTAGAGATTTAAAAACACAAAAAAGGCGGGAAACGGAACCCTGACCTCCAACACAAAGAACCATTTCAGCATAAAGCGGTTCTTCAGGACAATATGGATCTAAATAGAACTTTTACTATGTGTAAAGAACACTAAAGGCCTGTTCACACCAAGAATTGAGAAACTTTTTTTCACAAAACTTTAACGTTAACTGTATTATCATCCACACCAACGCACAATAACGCTTTGTTTTTTATACAGTAAATGCGTGCTGCAGTTATGTCACCTTAATAGGGATAGTTCACCCTAAAATGAAAAGTAAGGGTGCTTTCACACCTGCCTCGTTTAGTTCGGTTGAATCGCACTAGAGTTCGTTTTCCCCCTTGGTGCGGTTCGGGCAGGTGTGTAACCAGCAATTCGCACTAGGGTGCACACCAAAAGCGGACCAAACAAGCTTACCGAGACCTCCTCAAAGAGGTGGTCTCGGTACGCTTTCAAACGAACTCTGGAGCGGTTCGTTTGTGGTGAGTACGTGATCCGACCTCGAACAGACCCAACTGCCAAAGAACTGCGCATTTTTGGACTAAAAGCTGCCGTAGTCAAACAAAATTATTATTTATATTGTCAATAGCGCTCCCTTAAAGCCATGACTGACTTACCGCGTTCTGCACTCTCACTAAAATCTCATCATAAACACTGAAGTTGTCCGCACTGCACAGTGAATTTCTTATTTATATCGCGTCTAGACTTCGTTGTTTATGGGTGGATTTGCGAAAGGATAAAGCTCGTGCTGATTCTGAACATAACTTACATTGTGAGCGAATTCTCCACATGTCTGCCAGATTTCCCTTTTTGTTTACTTCCGGGAATTCTGTTGGAATTTTCCTGCACGTTAGTTCTGACTAATCTAAGCGCAGTTGTGGAAATATGTTCAAGACACATCTGGCCAACGAGTGATGTGGATGTTGTCACGTGACTGCATTTTGGTTCGTTTCATCATCTCATCAACTGATTTGGACCAGAGCAATCAGTGTGGTGTGAAAAGGAACCAAAACGACTGAAAATGATACAAATAATAATTGTTCGCCCTTAGTCCGGACCAAATGAACCGAACTACAGGTGTGAAAGCACCCTAAGTCATCTTTTACTCACCCGCGTTGTTCTAATGCCGTACGGCCTTCTTTCTTTTATGGACCCTATCGTATACCCCCAGAACACCTGGAGTAACCGGCACATGTCAGATGGGGATTTTAAAAATTCTGGTCGCCATTCACTGCTATTGTATTGACAAGTGCGAGCAGGAGTTTTTTTTTACTTTTTATTATCCTTTCGTGGTTCATACAAAAAAAATAAGGGCATACGGCATTAGAACAACACCAGGGTGAGTAAATGATGACTTAATTTTCATTTTATTGTGAACTATCCCTTTAAAGTGGATTCTGATGGCCTGTCAATATCTTCTGAAAGTGATTCCAATGATTTTGTTTCTCTGTGTTTTTATTGTCATAGTTGTGGTGTGGATTTCCCTATTCTCAAAGAATTAGAACGATTATTAAAACTTTATAGTTATCGTTATAGTTAACGTCCTCTGTTTGAATGGGCCTTAAGTCTGAGGTGCAAATTTATTAAACAGTTATGCAATTTAGTATGTTATAAGCACCCACAATCCAGTTTAACTCGGTGCTAAATGCAGTGAAATAGTGTTGTGACATAAAAAATGATGTGTTCAAGCTTCATTCAAAGCTGCATTTATTTATTCAAAAATACAGTAAAACTGTAATGTTATGAAATTATTACAATTTCAACAATCATTACTCAAATGATCCTTCAGAAATCATTCTAATATGCTGATTTGGTCCTCAAGAAACAGTTTTTATAGTTATCAATGTGGAAAGAAGAATTCTATGATGAATAGAAAGTTAAACACCATTTATTAGAACAGCGTTTATTTCATATAGAAATCTTTTATAACATTATAAATGTCTTTATTGTCACTTTTGATCAATTTAATGTGTCCTTGCTGAATAAAAGTATTTCTTTCAAAAAAAAAAAATTGAACAGTAATTTAATTCTAAAGAACTAGATGATAAAAAGTTCTTTGTGTAACATATTTCCTCAGTGGCATCAGGCTGTAACACCCTCTTGGGCTCTAATTGTAATCTTTATTTTTAAGTGCGTGGCCTCATAAACAGATCTGCCTGAGGACAGGATGTTGAGCAGCTGGTGTCCTATTAGTGACACAATAACCTGAAGCTGACTGCTCTGAAGCCTGCAGTGATCATTGTGGACTTAAAGAAGGACGCACAAACCCCCACAACCCTTAACATCAGTGGCTCAGCTGTCAACACCATTGAGTCTTTCAATTCGCCCTTAAGAGGGGAGTAAACACTGATACTGTTGTAAGGAAGGGTCAACAGGGGATGTAGGGTATGTGACAACTGAAGAAATGCAGTCTACACAATAGTCTTAACAGTTTGGTACAGGTCAATCACTGCACAGGAACAAACTGCACCGTGACAGGTCAAAGTAGTCCCGTGCCTCACATCATTTTAAAACTGACATTGAGGTGTAATTTATGACAAAAGAGTTGTTTTTGTTTTGTTTTGTTTATTTTTTTTGTACTAAAGGTTTCATTTGTTAACATTGGTTAAAGGGATAGTTCACCCAAAAATGAAAATTCTGTCATCATTTACTCACTAATCCAAACCTGTATGATTTTCTTTCTTCTGCTGAACACAAAAGAGGATAATTTAAAGAGTGTCAGTAACAAGACAGTTGATGGGTACCATTGACTTCCATAGTAATAATGGCTACCGTCAACTGTCTGGTCAGCAACATTCTTCAAAATATCTTCTTTTGTGTTCAGCAGAAGAAAGAGACTCATACAGGTTTGGAACAACATGAGAGTAAATGACGCCAGAATTTTCATTTCTCGACCCGTTTAATGCAACATGTAACAGGAAACTGCACAGCTGCAATATCTTAAACAATTTACAGTACCGTGCAAAAATTTGAGGTCGGTAATTTATTTTATTTTTATGCTCACCAATTGGCTGCATTTATTTGAAAATATTTTTGAAATTCAAAAATACAGTAATATGGCGAAATATTATTACAATGTAAAATGTCTATTTCTATTTTTATATATGTTAAAATGTAATTTATTCCTATGATGGCAAAGTTGAATTTTCAGCAGCATTACTCCAGTCTTCAGTGTCACATTATCCTTCAGAAATCATTCTAACATGCTGATTTGCTGCTTATTTCTTATTTCTAAAAATAGTTGTGCAGATGGTTTTCTGGAAACCATGATATATTTTTGCGGGTTCTTTGATTAATAATTTATTAATTGGGTTCATTTCTGTTTGGCTTGTATTAAATTAGCATTAGATCATGTATTATGAAAGAATATGAATTAAGAATGCATATTTAAACATTAAAATTAACCTATAAAATAATGCTTAAAACTAACAAAAATAAAACTTATTATAAAGTTTTTTTGTTGTTGTTTTTTTGGACCTTAAAAACATGATGCTCATGGTGCAACTCATAATGCACAAGGTAAAAATGTCTGCCACTTGCGTATATAGACTAACAATTAAAAATAGCACAGATGTTACGTATATCCCCTTAAGAAGACACAAATACATTGAATGCAGCCCACCTTGCCTCCAGGACATCTACAACATCCAACAATACGCCTTCATGCGAGTCATCACCCCTTTGAAATACTTTCATAACCATAAGCACAAATACAACCATGCGCAAGAACAGTAACCCTCATTACCAACCTAACAATATCCCTGCTAAACACTGGCTGTTGTTAAGCTAGCGTTTACAGCTGGAATTCAGCACTTGATATTAACATATTAAGCCACAGCACACTAATGTCCTTCATTGCATAATTACTCATTTTATGCAATGATCCTGTAGTACACTATGCAAGCTATATAAATGTGCATATTTGACCATTTAACAGTGTATTGTATGTTGCATTTGATGTGTTTTCCATGATTAACATGGCTGAAAAATATTCAACAATATAATTTTCAGCCCTCTACCTTTTTTATTTCACATTTTGCATTCTTTTTGTGTCTACAGGTATGTTAAGTGTGACCTTGGGAGCAATTTTAAAGTCAAATTTCATTTAAGTACAGTTTCCTGGCTTGGAAACTCAATTTGTTAGTCTGCCTGTCTTTCTTTCCTATGGTGTTGGAATTTTCCCCTATTGTCACAACCTTATAATAATTTCAGCACTGGTGTTAAGTATTTAGTGCACTCGTTCTGTATGGTTTAACTCATTCCCTGCCAAAGCTACAGTTGGTGTCTTTCTAAAGAATAAAAGTGAACAAATCAGAATCATGAAAGTAATTGTGCTTTCCAAACAGGTTTTTCCAAACACACTTACTGCTCTTTTTCACTTCAAATTAAGTGTCTGTTCTGGCAAAATTGCATCAACTTAGAAATCACAAACATCTCATTATAGATGTACATAGTAAATGTTTTAAAAGTGATCATTTTTAGGGGATCTTAAAGGAATAGTTTAGCCAAAAATCCCTGTTTGACTTCAGTGGGGTACGATATTCTAGTTTTCTAAGAAAGTACAGTACGTCATACAGGTTTGGAACGGCGTGATAGTAAGTAAATAAGTAAATCTGTTTTCGGTTAGCTATAAATATAAATGTGTAAAATTATCTAAATTGAATCTGGACCATAACACACTTCACCTTACACTTAACTTTCTTAATTCTAGCCTGAATGTTCTAGTTGAAGGCCAGAAATATCTTATGTTTTAAAGTTAAAGCTGAAAGTGTGAAAACATCCCATGCTGAGATTTTTCCACTGTGGATTTATTTTGGACCGACTGCGAGACTTCTCTTTTTTCATTTTCCCTTCCTTTCCCTCTATTTTTCCCCTGGATGGAGAGGCTGGAATTAAAGACTCTGAGTTCAAAGGGATTTTTTCCCTTACAGGAGATAGATTAAAACGCTTATTCTTGACGTGTTCATGTGGTTTCTCTCTTTCCCAGTCCGTCCTCTCTCTGTCTCTCTGACTTTATTTCACCTTGAGCTCCATATGAACAACATCCAGTGCCCATTAAATATCTCAGAGGCTTATCCTTCTCTCCATCTCTCTTGTCTTACCGCTTGTTTGCTTGTCTGATTCGCATTTCCTGCCCTAAAAGCTCTGCCATATTGAAGTCAGAGTATAGGCTGTTTAGTTTCTAATGGTTCCACCTCTTTCACCTTGAGTATGTATGTGCGTGCATTAGCAAATGTGTCAAGTAATCAAAACAAACCCGCTCGCTGAAATTTCGACAAAAGAGCTCTATATATTTAAATGTGGACAGTCACCCATGACTGGACTTTATTGACATTACACGGTGGCTCATGCATTAAAACACTGAGCTCCTCTGTTTTTAGATTACTGTAGGGTTTGGCCACCGTTTCTGAGGTCTGCCATTGCGTCAGGATTTGGTGTGGAGATATTGTACACTTACATAAACGAATAGTCAAAGTCACGACAAATGTTTTTTTTTCTCCACTTCATTGTCATCTTTGTCATTATTTGAGTTGCTACAGCATTATTTTTATTCTTAGATGTAATTTAAATTATTGAGGTTGAGTTAAAGCAGTGCTGAAAGAGTCTGCTCACAGCAGTCGTACAGTATGTAATCCCAACAGTATCCTTCCACCTGGAATTTCCACCATGTGTTATGGTTATATAATGGTATATAAGTACTGTATAAGGCTTAAGTACTGTAAGCACAGACTCCTGTACTATCTTTTCAAAAAATAAATATTCTATTAGTATTTACTCACCCTCATGTTGTTCCAAACCTGTAAGACTTTTTTCCCTGGAACAGAATTTCAAAGACAGCAAAAGTTCTCTTTTGTCACTTCTTTCATGCTATTACAATGAAAGGGAACTTTCAACTTTTAAAAGTATCATTAAAGAAGTTCATATAACCTGCTCACTACTTGGAATACTAAATGGACTACATAACTTAAGCGAATATAACAATAAATAAATGCTGATTTAATGTTAGGGCTGTATCCCATTAACTATAATAAATGCTTGTTCATTAGTTTCAAACAGCTCTTTCAGATTATAGATTTTTTTTGTTTGATTTTAATTTGGTCTTCCAAACTAAAATGTCAATATCATCATGTTTTTTGCGTACACAAGTGAACACAATTAAACCACACTAGCATTCATTCAGACTATAATATAATATATAATGTAGGTAGATTTTCACAGAAATCATAAAGTGTGTTCTCAGGACAAAAGTATGTTTTAGAATAATGTCAGACTGGGGCAATTTGTCATTTTATGTAGTTAATTATTTACGATTTCTGATGTTGAAAACAATGGTCACCCTTTCCATTTTATATAAATTTCATATTTGTTTCCTTCACTTTTAGACAAGGCTTTTCAGCAGCAGTCTAAAATCTCTGTAAAGTTCGGACAGACTGTAATGTCATTTTGTCCGGGGCGTTCAGCAGTTTCATTGGGTGTGGCGCATCTAGTTGTGGCGGTGACACTTCTGTTATGGTGACTACAGTATGGAGCTCTTAGTGCTTTTAAAAACTTGCCTCAGATAAAGGTGTGATTGTGTCATGTGTGTGTGAAAATTTGAAAGCTCTATTGACGTTTCTCACAAAAGCGCTATTGAACATAGGCCATAGAGGAACATGAAAGCCCACTCTCCCTTCTTTCTTTATTCATTTTGTTGTGTTTTTCTTTGGCAAGTTATTTTTTCGTGTCCTCGAGAGAGATAAAAATATCGGTTCAAAAAGTGGCAAAAAGCCTTGGTTAATGTAAGTGGATGTGTATGCGTGTTTGTGCACGTTCATTTTTAATTGTGTCCAGTGATTTGTGCACGTGTGCTGAAACGAGTAATTATCACGTTGTCCTATCGCCGATGAGGCCATCCAGAACTAAAATTATAATGTGCTTTCATTAGTATTTCAGTTTTACAAATAAGCAAATTAATTTGGTACAGGTCACCCTGAGATTAGAAAGGAAATGAAAACGCAAGTGGACAGTCTTGTTTACCATTCTTACATGTGTTTTGTGTGTTTCTCTTTGATTTCAGAGCAATAACATTGGACAATCAGCTCGTGGTGTTGGGTACGACAGCAGCAGACGCAGGACGGTATTACGTACAGGCTGTTAATGAACGCAATGGAGAAAACAAAACCAGTCCTTCCATTTACCTGAGTATAGCAAGTAAGTTTTTGCAGTATGTATATAGTGTATGTATATATGTATATTGTGCAATATGTAATGTTGTCCAATACATTAATTTGTAATTGATAAATATATATATATATAATTTTTAATTGACACACACACATATATATATATATATATATATGCCTATATTAGTATAATTTTTTATGTTTTCTGTGATTTGTGTGGTGTGATTAAAATTGTGATGTGAAATGGTAATATTTTTTTTATGTTGTTCTCAGTCAGATCGTCTCTCTGGGACAAAATATTGACTTTTTTTGTGAAGTGGATGTGCTTTTAAATTAAACACATCATTGACCCTTTGATTCACCTTTCACATTTTCAACCATCTCATTTCTCCGTACTGTCAATATGCTGCTGAAACAACCGCACGTGTTGTGTGCACATTCTGTCTGTTTTTAAAGGATATTAATTTTGTCTTTCCACTGGGACTGAAGGAGAGAGTTGTTTTAGCTCCTAATTAAAGCTGGATTTTTCCATACCTTTGTTTAAACAACCACCTACTTTTTAAAGTGCTGTGACAAAAAAGTACTTTGCAGAAGACCTTAATAAATTTAACTTCAAAAGGATTGTAAAACTAGAGGAACAAAAGGGTAAGGAAAGTGTTCCACATGAAAATCATCTCTTTTAGTCATTAGTTTTTCTACAGTGTTTTAGGGGATAAGAGGTTCACAACTGTCAGTCAAATCCAACATATGGAGAATTGTCATTTTTTCTAATCAAAAATTTAGTGGGAGAGGCAAAGGAGATGTTGAAAGTAGTTTTAAAGGACCTGAAATTCCACAAACAGAGATTTGAGTTGAATGAATATGACAAGGACACAAGAAGGAGAAGAACAAAGCAGCAATGAGTAGAGAGCTGACAGCAGGAGGCATTTTGAACCCAAAAATCACTGCTTTTTAAGTAATTTATTAGAATTATTTTTATGTCCCTCTGTATTGACCTTTGAGAATTTTAAGAGCTTTTGGGATTTCTTTTTATTATTTGTCCATATTGGTTCATAAGCCTTTTGGAGGGGCGACTCTTCGGTTGCTGGTATATTAAAATTTCAGCAGGCCTTTTAAAACACAGGACGTACTTAGATTTGACAGATATTGGTGTTTGGTTTGTGTTTTAAAGTTTGTGGTAGAGGTAGATAGAACAGCATAGAAATATATCTTTGGAAGGGAATGAATCGTAATAGAAACAGAATTAAACATATGTCACGGAACGTGCAAGATAAAAAAGGTGTGAGGACTAGGGATGGGCATGATTAATCGACGATCGATTATTGATCATTAAGAATTTCGTCGATCACGTTAATTTGTTATCGATTATCATTAAACTAATGCTGCTGCGTTGCGTAGTGTGAGTGGAAAGTGAACGTGTTCCCCGGGCTGGTCAAGTTAGCGCGGAGGTACCTGTGCATCCCGGCAACGTCAGTCCCCTCAGAGCGGGTGTTTTCAGCGGCTGGACTGAAGCCTTGTTAACACTCGACGCGTCCGCACGAGCGCGAAGGTGAGCGCGGCAAAAATGACGTCATTGCGGTATTCGGTGTTTCACAGGCGAGCGCGTCGAGTATAAACGCCTCGTCTGTTTGGGGAGGTGCGCGCGCAGTCTGTGGAGACTCGCGCTGCAGAGCCAGGCGAAAGTGTAAACGAGCCTTGACGGTCAGGTTGCGGTCGCGTCTGACCTCAGATCATGTCATCAACATGCTTATCTTTCTCAACAAAAATCAGTAGACTGGTGTAGAAGTTGTATGTGAGTTACTAGTTATTTTTTATGAGGCTTTGTTAAGTAGCCTAGCCGAATTGATTGTTACAGTAGGTAGGCTAATCTCTCTCACCCTCTTTCTCGACTCCGTTCTTGGATAGTTCTGAGTTACATTTTGACAAAACCTGTCAGATCTAAGTATTATTATGTTTTTGGTTAAGTTATTGTTTAACATGATTTTTTTTATTATTTATTATTTTGGAACAAACGAGGGTCTCTGTTTAAGAACGCCAACTCGCAGCTGCAGGTTCCGTTGCTTTCGAGCACCGCAGCGCATATATCTTCAAGTTTAGCCTAACCGAACGTCCAGTTTTACTGCCACAAGTTGATCATCTTGTAATAAAGATCTAATCGAGGAAAAAACGCGCTGTATTTGTGTATTTTCATTGCATTTTTAATTTATAAAAAGTATATAATATAAAAATAAATAATGAATTTGAATATAAAAATATTAATGATTAATCGATAGTCGATCGTTAATTCTCCCGACGATCGACTAAGAAAATTTAATCGAATGCCCATCCCTAGTGAGGACTCAAATGCAGAGAATGGTAATTTATTACAAAAATAAACAAACACAAAACAAAAACCCACGAGGGGGAAAAACACAATAAATAAGAATTAAACAACTGAACCTTAACATGAAGTGGGGAACGGGGAATCACGGGGAACAGGAGACATTAGACAACGATCCGACAAAGACTGCAAACAAGAGGAGACTTAAGAAGGGAACAAATCAAGAGGGGACAGGTGGAAGAACTCAAACAATAATCAGGTAACGAGGGGGAGGGATCAGACAACGACCAGAGCACATGGCCCAAAATAACAAAACACCCATGTGCAACACAAGACAGGACAGGCATGTGACACTACCCCCTCCCTACGGAGCGGCTACCAGACGCTCCATAAGACCAGGGTCGGACAGGAAGGAAACACCAGGGCGGGACGGGAGGGACAGACCAGGGCGGGACGGGAGGGACAGACCAGGGCGGGACGGGAGGGACAGACCAGGGCGGGACGGGAGGGACAGACCAGGGCGGGACGGGAGGGACAGACCAGGGCGGGACGGGAGGGACAGACCAGGGCGGGACGGAAGGGACAGAACGCTTACTCCTGGGAGGCCAGGGCGAAGCAGACAGTCCATCGGGCGGCCAGGGCGAAGCAGACAGTCCATCGGGCGGCCAGGGCGAAGCAGACAGTCCATCGGGCGGCCAGGGCGAAGCAGACAGTCCATCGGGCGGCCAGGGCGAAGCAGACAGTCCATCGGGCGGCCAGGGCGAAGCAGACAGTCCATCGGGCGGCCAGGGCGAAGCAGACAGTCCATCGGGCGGCCAGGGCGAAACAGACAGTCCATCGGGCGGCCAGGGCGAAGCAGACAGTCCCTCGGGCGGCCAGGGCGAAGCAGACGACCCCTCGGGCGGCCAGGGCGAAGCAGACGACCCCTCGGGCGGCCAGGGCGAAGCAGACGACCCCTCGGGCGGCCAGGGCGAAGCAGACGACCCCTCGGGCGGCCAGGGCGAAGCAGACGACCCCTCGGGCGGCCAGGGCGGTGAAGAGCCCTCGGGCGGCCAGGGCGGTGAAGACCCCTCGGGCGGCCAGGGCGGTGAAGACCCCTCGGGCGGCCAGGGCGGTGAAGACCCCTCGGGCGGCCAGGGCGGTGAAGACCCCTCGGGCGGCCAGGGCGGTGAAGACCCCTCGGGTGGCCACGACGGTGGCTCAGGAACAGCAGACACCGGCTCAGGAACAGCAGACACCGGCTCAGGAACAGCAGACACCGGCTCAGGAACAGCAGACACCGGCTCAGGAACAGCAGACACCGGCTCAGGAACAGCAGACACCGGCTCAGGAACAGCAGACACCGGCTCAGGAACAGCAGACACCGGCTCAGGTACAGCAGGCACCGGCTCAGGTACAGCAGGCACCGGCTCAGGTACAGCAGGCACCGGCTCAGGTACAGCAGGCACCGGCTCAGGTACAGCAGACACCGGCTCAGGTACAGCAGACACCGGCTCAGGTACAGCAGACACCGGCTCAGGTACAGCAGACACCGGCTCAGGTACAGCAGACACCGGCTCAGGAACAGCAGACACCGGCTCAGGAACAGCAGACACCGGCTCAGGAACAGCAGACACCGGCTCAGGGACAGACACAAGAACTGTAACAGTCACAAGAACAAACACAAACACAGAAACGAACACTGGCTCTGGCGCTGGAACAGTCGCTGGCTCTGGAACAGACATTGGCTCCAGCTCTGGAACGGGCACTGGCTCTGCCTCCGGCTCTGGAACGGCCACTGGCTCTGCCTCCGGCTCTGGAACGGGCACTGGCTCTGGAACGGGCACTGGCTCTGGAACGGGCACTGGCTCTGGCTCTGGAACGGGCACTGGCTCTGCCTCCGGCTCTGGAACGGGCACTGGCTCTGCCTCCGGCTCTGGAACGGGCACTGGCTCTGGAACGGGCACTGGCTCTGGAACGGGCACTGGCTCTGCCTCCGGCTCTGGAACGGCAGACACTGGCTCCGGCTCTGAAACAGGATACACTGGCTCCGGCTCTGGAACAGCAGACACGGGCATGTCCAGGATCCGAGCCAGACGCTCCAGATAGTCCGTGAGTGCCTTGGCGGCCACACAAATGGGCATTTCCGGATCTGTCTCAGACTGGGCAGACGGGACGTGAACAGTCTCTCGCTGGGCAGACGGGACGTGAACAGTCTCTCGCTGGGCAGACGGGACGTGAACAGTCTCTCGCTGGGCAGACGGGACGTGAACAGTCTCTCGCTGGGCAGACGGGACGTGAACAGTCTCTCGCTGGGCAGACGGGACGTGAACAGTCTCTCGCTGGGCAGACGGGACGTGAACAGTCTCTCGCTGGGCAGACGTGACGTGAACAGTCTCTCGCTGGGCAGACGTGACGTGAACAGTCTCTCGCTGGGCAGACGTGACGTGAACAGTCTCTCGCTGGGCAGACGTGACGTGAACAGTCTCTCGCTGGGCAGACGTGACGTGAACAGTCTCTCGCTGGGCAGACGTGACGTGAACAGTCTCTCGCTGGGCAGACATGACGTGAACAGTCTCTCGCTGGGCAGACGTGACGTGAACAGTCTCTCGCTGGGCAGACGTGACGTTAACAGTCTCTCGCTGGGCAGACGTGACGTGAACAGTCTCTCGCTGGGCAGACGTGACGTGAACAGTCTCTGGCTGGGCAGACAGAATGTAAACAGTCTCTGGCATGGCCCCTCTTCTCCGCTGAGTCCTCATTTGGTCGGATCGCTATGTCACGGAACGTGCAAGATAAAAAAGGTGTGAGGACTCAAATGCAGAGAATGGTAATTTATTACAAAAATAAACAAACACAAAACAAAAACCCACGAGGGGGAAAAACACAATAAATAAGAATTAAACAACTGAACCTTAACATGAAGTGGGGAACGGGGAATCACGGGGAACAGGAGACATTAGACAACGATCCGACAAAGACTGCAAACAAGAGGAGACTTAAGAAGGGAACAAATCATGAGGGGACAGGTGGAAGAACTCAAACAATAATCAGGTAACGAGGGGGAGGGATCAGACAACGACCAGAGCACATGGCCCAAAATAACAAAACACCCATGTGCAACACAAGACAGGACAGGCATGTGACAACTTAAGTAAAAGAAGCATTGTTTGGGCAAAAGTTTGGGGTCAGTAAGATTTGATTTATTTATTTTAAAGAGATTAATATTTTCATTCAGTAATGAAGGACACATTAAATGAATCAAAAGTGACAGTACAGACATTTATAATGTTGCAAAAGATTCAATTTCTAATAAATGCTGTTTTTTAACTTTATATTAAGTATCCTGAAAAAAATTTATTGGTTTCCTTTCCACACAAATAATAAGCAGATATTAATATTTTCAACATAATAATAAGAAATGTTACTTAAACACAAAATCTGCATATTAGAATAATTTCTGATTAATGATGCTGAAAATTCAGCTTTGCCATCAAAGGAATAAATTACAATTGAAATATGTACCAGTTTTATTGTAATAATATTTCACAGTATTACTGTTTTTACTTTATTTTGATCAAATATATTCAGCAAAAATAAAAATAAAAAAATAAAACATTGTTTTGAACAATATTCAAAAACATTTAAAAAAAATTTTAATGACCCCAACAGTAGTGTGTGTGTGTGTGTGTGTGTGTGTGTGTAAATACAGTATATATGTAAACACAACCTAATCTATGTAACCATGGAACTGGAGGCTAGCATTTGACTTTTTCAGCAGCTCTCACTGTCTTCTGCGAGTATAAAAGTGGTTTTGTGTGTGACTCATCTCTCTGCATGTTGTCAGTGGTTGAGAGAGGCTGCTAGGAAGAGAGGATAAGCATCCATCTGGACCAGAGGATGGAACCGTGATGACATCTGGAGAGAGAAAGAGTAGTATCTCATTAATATGCGTATGTATTTGTAGGTAAATTGTGCTTTTAGCATACATACATGTCCGCCCGTTTAAATAGCAACAATATCAGAATGTTGATGGCATTAAAACGTTGTATGAACCTTAGAGAATTTTAAAATTCATTTAATTCAAGGGTTGATCTCACTGTATTTATAATAAATTGGATTAAATATGTTTAATACAGTTAACAGGTTTACCTAATTTGATATTATAACATATTATTCTGTTCTGTTTGATTTCTAAATTTGATACTTCTTTAATGTTGGTTATAATTCAATTATTATATAATTATTATTAAATTAAAAAAATACTATTTATTATGAGTCCCATCTGGATTTCATTTATAATTTGCCATTACAAACTTTCTCAGATAAAGTTTCTCTATCATTTACTGACAGGGCTCGATGCTTACTTTTCCCCCCTAGGAGCACATGGGCTCCTAAATTAAAAAATGTAGGAGCACATTATATCTCTTCAGGGCACAATCAAAATATATCAAATAATGGGTTTTTCATGTTATTGCACAATTGTCAATATGCAATTGGAATGGCCATGCAAATGTAATGTGATTCATACCTAAAAGTATAACTCTGATAAACAATACAACTAAGTATGAAAACAGCTTTAGATGCCGTCACTATGTTGATGTTGTGTTGACGTTACGAGGCCTGTCAACATACCAATGAGATTGCTTCAGAGAGAATTTACTATTCTTTTAAATCCTTGCACTCTAATAGACATGAGTGAAAAAATGCAGGGGTTGGACGATTAAACTGAAACACCTGGTTTTAGACCACAATAATTTATTAGTATGGCCAATACAGTATCAATTCATCTTAGGAATGACATATACATGTCCAGCACTGTGGCCGGAGGAATTTTGAGCCATTCCTCTTCCAAAACAGTGGCCAGGTCACTACATGATGCTGGGGGAGGAAAACATTTTCTGACTTGCTCCTCCACAACAAGTGCCTCAATAATATTCATATCTGATGACTGTGCAGGCCATGGAAGATGTTCAAGTTATTTTGTTACCAGTCTTGCTGAGTGGATTAGTGCATTATCCATTAGTCCATTACATGGCACCACCTTCAGGATACAATTTTTGAACCGTTAGGTGCACATGGTCCTCCAGAATGGTTTCGCTAGTCCTTGGCAGGGATGCGTACATCTAGCACAAGTAGTGTGTCTAAGATATTACAGCCCAAAGCATCACTGATCCATCCCCGTGTTTCACTCTGGCCAGCACCAGTCTGGGTGTTAGCCATAGACTGTAAAAAATATGGACAAAGCGTCCGTGACATCACCCATAGAGTTTCTGAAGAACGGGTTTGAAGCCGTTTATGGGGGGTATGGGCGGCGCCACCTTGGAAAATCTTTTCAGAAAGGATACAGAGGTGCTATGATGTGTTGTGTCAGATCATGGCCGAGAGTCAAATTTCAGGAATTCCACTCAGCACAGCCCGTTATCAGCTGTCCACGTCCTTATTTGTTAACCACGTCCTTATTTGTCATAAATTTTATATCTAAATACGATCTAAACTAACGAGTTAGAAAAAAATTCACCCCCCTCACAGTTGTCAGGAACTCTGAACCTATCGAAAAATACAGTAAAAGTCCATGGGACCAACCTGTAGAAACATGAATTTATGCTCTGAAAACGGACATTTTAACATTTTTAACCCTTTTGGGACCTGCCCCTAGCGGATTTTCGATGTTTTGCAGTTTTTCGCACTTCCGGGTAGGCTTCATGTTTTAGATTAGAATATTGCCCCTTGGTGTTAGCACACCGTAAATCTCCTGAATGTGGAAAAGAAACTGAAGATGGACTCATCAGAGAACAATACGTCTTTCACAATGTCCAAATCCCATGATCTTCGGTTGGCACCATCGAAACCTGACATTTGCCATTGGGATGAGTGCCCAAAGGTTTGGCTATAGCAGCCTGACAATGAATATTGACTCTGTGAAGCTCCAGATGAACAGTTTTGGTGGAAACAGGAGAGTCGATGTGCGTATTTTATTCTGCAAGGAATTGGGCAGCTGTGGTTTTATGTGGACACAATCTGGGTTAGTATCCCTGGACGTCCCTTTCAGACAGCTTCCTCTTGCATTGACAGTTACTCCTGTTGAATGTGGTCCGTCTTATGTGGTGGTATGCCAGCATTAACCTGATACACCACAAAGACTTGCTGTCCTGGTCACAGATGAGCCAGCGAAACGCGTAACAACAATTCATTGTCTTTTGATCTCTTATATATCTCCCATTATGTTGTGTGGATTGCAAAATTTTATGCACAGCTGTGCTATTGCTCTGCTAATTGAACGTTCACACTCAGCTCTTACTGATGGAATGTGAAATCAGTGAAGATTGGCCACGCAAATGAAGATGTGAAACCTTCAACTCTAGGGGCCAGTGTTTCAGTTTTATTGTCCAACCCCTGTGTATCTAGTTGAATATTAGCATCTAAATTAGCATCTGAGCTTTGTATCTGAATATTAGATACTGCTTTTCATATTAACTTACACTACATCACACCATGCTCGCATTACAAGCAAATGTCAACATTAATATTTTGAGACATGCCCCACCAATGTTTAGATGAAACCTACTGCTCTGGAGCAGTTGGTGGTGGTGTATGTTGTTTAGAGCAGGTTTGTCTGGTTGTTGGTGGTCTGTGGGTGGCTAAATAACTAATATGAGATTCTTGTCAATGATAAGTGCACGCAATTAAACATCTAGACGTATTTTGACAGGCTGTGTCTCTTTTTTGTCTCTTGTTCTTTCTGTTTACATTGTTTGCCAGTGCTTGCGTGCCAGATGTTGATTATGCACGGTTTAAAACTAAACTCATCAGACTCTTGTCCGTGGTGTCATATGCATTTTTAATTGTCTCACAGAATCTCTGTATCTGCCTCTTCTTTTCTCTAGGGAAACGACTAGTAGCTTTCTATCTTTCATTGTCTCTGTCCCAGGCCCTCTTCCTTTTTCTGAATGTTTCGACATCTTGGCCACTTAGACAATGTTAGACAATCATAGTGACTATCACATTTGAGAGTCAAATCAAAAGCAAATGTGAGAGTTATTTTTTTATTGTGTACACTCAACAAAATTAATTCATCAGTATTTTTTTTGTTGTTTTTCAGTTTCAGTTTTTATTGTCTGAAGACAGTCGATAATTGTTCTCCTGTTTTCTATTTTAATGTTTAAAAATGTAATATATGATGGCAAATTATTTTAGTTCTTAGTGTCACATGAACGTGTTAACCCTCTGGTTAACACTCTGGTCACATGTTAACCCTCTGGTTCTATTCGCGAGTCAAAAATGACAGATATTTTTTTTTATTTCAATGAAAGGGTTGTACAATATACAACAATTTAGTTCAATAAGGTTTTTTTATTTAATGTTTTGTATTTTTAGGGGATTTATGATACTAAATTATATTTATGCAGTAGTTATAATCCATTTATTCACTTTTTGAACATGAAAATAAAACAAATCCAACTGTCATAATTCTTTAATGCTTTGGAGCACAGACTTAATTTTGGTCTCTATTTAAAGATTACGCTTGGCTGAACAGCACCATAGAGTTAAAGAAACATTTATTTTTTATGATCAATGTTGAAAACAGGTGTACTGCTTAATAAGGTTCAAAAAGGTTCAGTGACATTTCTGTCACTTCTTTATTCACTATTGTGCGGAATAAAGTATTGATTTCTTAAAAAAAAGAAAAGACAAAAAGACAGTAGCGAATTACTGAATTTACTGCAGTGTATTATGTTAATGCCCATGCTATTTCTCTGAGAATATTGCAAATTTCATCCTTAATCAGCAAAACCTTTCAAACACTGCCACTAACTGTGAAGACTGTAATCCAGTCACGTTTATCATTGTCCCAAACATCTAATCCTCAAGATTAAAACATATCCAGCTCAGGATTAACACATCTGGAAAATTTCATGCTCATTAATCTTTAGATGAGATTTACAGTTATTTGTCCAACCATCTCTGGATCTGATGTTTGATATTGCTTTAGCAAACCGTTTTTCTTTTAATATATATATATTTGATTAATCTGTAAGTTTAATACTGTCCTGCTTTTCTGTTTCAATCAAATCAAATCAAATAGAATGATTTGATGAAACACAGGCCTGCTGTGATTTTGAGCGATGGGTGATGGTGTTATGGATCAGTAGGAGTTATGATGAAGTATACTAACATCAGAAGCAGACAGCAAAGCTTTATGTTGTTAATGATCATGCATGAACATTCAAATCAAATATGTGCACATGAACACGTCTCTAGAGGCAAAATGTTATTTATTTTTGCTGATTCGTAATCAAAAACCATAAAGTCAAAATAATTAATAATCAAATTCCTTGTATAATATTACAACTAGTGAAAATGCTCTTATTTTGCATTATTTTCTAGTAAGCTGCTGATGATCTAATTGCAAAACTCTATTAAACTTTTTGTGATGAAAATGTCAGGGACTACAAGTGTGTGCAAAACCTGATTATCGTTTTATCCAGCATTATATACATTTTCTGACCTTTACAAAGAAGTTTAAACATGTCTTTTAATTCGCCTATGTTATATGTTCTAGTATATTATTTTATCCAGTTATAATACATTATAGTACATCCATATTCATTGTTATATGCATATGCATTAAATACACAATTAGCATGCATATAATGGACTATAATATGTTTTATGAGGCACTATGAATATGTTTATAAGTCTTTATACAGACCTCCTAGAAAGGTACCAAATATTTTATATAGTTGGTTCTCTTTTTGGTTCACTATTTTGTTAGCTATTTCAGTGTATTGCATCTTTGTTGTCAGCCTGCCTTTGAGTGTTTGTCAGGATATTCTCGATGATTTGACTTTGCCGTTGCTTTAGAAGGTGAAGTTAAAAAGACATTCATTCTGTCATTTCTCTTTAGGAGATCTACTGTATGTCAGTATATATAACAGTCACTTTTAAACAACCTCCCTCCTCAAAAAGGCTTCACTGGAAAGTTTTATCCCAATTTGTCTGTTGTAGATATTTGTTTTCCAACTTATAACAAGGTTCATTACATGTTAGATTGATTTGCAGCTTCCAAAATCTTGTTGTGAATTCCTTCTTAGCAGATTCTGATTCTGATTCCTAGATAAGTTTAGTAGTGGAAGTAGAATATGCTTTCCTCTCCCTTCCTCTTTGTCTACATTTGTCGTCATCTTTAAAGACATTTACTCACCTTTTTTTAACATGAATGATTTCCCCCTTCATACTTAATTACAGGCACATGGCTTGGTTCTGTGTGTGTGTGTGTGTGTGTGTGTGTGTGTGTGTGTGTGTGTGTGTGTGTGTGTGTGTGTGTGTGTGTGTGTGTGTGTGTGTGTGTGTGTGTGTGTGTGTGTGTGTGTGTGTGTGTGTGTGTGTGTGTGTGTGCGTGCGTGTCTGTGTCTGTCTGTGTGTGTGTGTGTCCGTCCGTGTGTTTGTGTGTGACCTCTGCGGGGTCTTGTCTTTGCCAGTTAGAACACGCAGGCCAAATTTTTATCTCACAATGGCAGCTGACTCACACAACATGAGCCAAAGTCTCCTTCAAGAGAATTAACCAAATCATTAGAGATAAAGAAAGAAAGAGAGGGGGGAGGGACAGAGAGAGTCTCATTATTGTCTGAGTAGTTTACTGAAAGGTCGCTTCCTCCCTCTTTACCGTCCACTAAAGATGTTTGTGTCCTTTCCTTCGTTCATATTGTAGATGTTGTAAGTGTATGTTTATGGGCCTGAGTGATAAAATTGTTGTAATTTCCACTGTAGACATACTAGCTCTGCTATATAACATGCTGGGCTGCTTTGTTGTATGCTGTTCTATGTTCTATTCTTCTAAAGGCCCTGACATAGTTTAGGCGAAATTGAAGAACAAACTGGTTTGATGTCGTTTCGAACTAAATAAGGCCAAAATAAGGTTCGTTTGGAGTTCATTTCAGGAGTTTGAAACAACTTTACAAAGCGAACTTTACGGAAACGATTGCTAAACAGTTTTATACTACCATAGGTGGCGATTACATAATAGGAAGGTGTGCTCTGAGGCTCCGCCTTCTTTGACGTGAAAATCTTCTTTGGTTAAAGGTAGGGAAGGGAATCTTCAGAGGTTAGCAGTAGCAAGCTAGCTTTGAAAGCATTAGATCCCACCCTCCCTTCAGAGTGTCTCCAAAGCCACGCCTCCGTTAAAACAACGCATACTGCAGAGAGCAAACAAAAGCGGCATGAGAGAAGGTTAAGCTACCTCATGTAACGAATGGATAGAGGGGACAATAGCAAGTAAACAGATCTTTTATTAGAGTAAGTATCACCAGTCTCAGAGAAATGAGAAACAGACAAGGTCTCAGAGGTATAAGAGAGTCGCAGCTGCAGTTCACAAGATGATTCACAATGCGGTGTAATCCGATAGTGGTGGTGATGGCAAGGCAGCGCAGGTTTGCGTGGCCAACTCGATCTGGTGGTCAGACGTGAAGTGATGAACCCAGTGGTGGTGAGAAGTGAAGACAAGGACTGCAACGGCGAACCTCCAGACGAAGACAGGGCAGGAAACACGGGGAGCCGAAGAGACAGGAACACAACAGGCAACATCCACAAAACAACGATCTGACAAACACAAGACGCACTAGATGAGTATAAATAGCAGTGGTAATGCACAACACCTGTCGCTGATAATCCCGAAGGATAATCAGCGACCACGCCCACACACACACATTCATTCACAAAAATACACACACACAGCGCGAGGAAGCGTCCATGAATTTCTCAACCGTGACAGTACCCCTCCCCCTAAGAGCGGCTCCTGGAGCTCCCAGAGGAACCTACCTGTTGATAGTAATCATCAATAAGGGACTGATCCAGAATGTCCCTAGCAGGAACCCAACTTCTCTCCTCCGGACCGTAACCCTCCCAGTCCACCATTGAGAGTTGTTGACACCAAGAGGAAGGATTCTTGGCGGCAACACATCGCAACATTCTCTCCAAATCTTGGTTGGCTCTCTCGGTCTGCCCGTTGCTCTGGGGGTGGTAACCCGAAGATAGACTGACAGTGGCCCCCAGTAATTTACAAAATTCTTGCCAAAATTTGGAGACAAATTGGGATCCCCTGTCAGAGACCACGTCCATCGGGAGGCCATGTAACCGAAAGACGTGATCGATGACAGTCACCGCTGTTTCCTTGGCTGAAGGCAATTTGGGCAAGGGAATAAAATGAGTTGCCTTCGAGAACCGGTCCACTACGGTTAAAACAACCGTATTGCCTTGGGAGGGCGGGAGGGCGGTAACAAAATCTAGCGCTATATGGGACCAGGGTCTCGAAGGGACAGACAGCGGTTGAAGAAGCCCATCTGGGGGTCGATTGGAAGTCTTACCAATCGCACAGATCGAGCAGGCCAAAACAAAATCTCGAATGTCACAAGCCATAGATGGCCACCAGAATCGTTGCTTAACTAGAAATCTAGTTCGGTTTACTCCTGGGTGACAGGCTACATTGGAACAATGACCCCATTGAATAACGTCGGCCCGTAATCCCTCCGGCACAAACAATCGGTTCGGTGGGCACCGGGACGGAGGCGTTACCTCTTCTAAGGCCGTCTTGACCTTCGATTCGACCTCCCATCGGAGTGTGGAGATGAATCGAGTCTCCGGTAAAATGCACTCGGGAGTAGACAGGCGTTCGGATGGATCAAAAATACGAGATAAAGAATCGGGTTTGATGTTCTTAGAACCCGGGCGGTACGAAAGAGTAAAATCAAAACGACCGAAAAAAAGAGCCCACCGAGCCTGCCTGGAGTTGAGTCTTTTGGCAGATTGAATGTATTCTAAGTTCTTGTGATCAGTCCAGACGATAAAAGGTACCCCCGACCCTTCTAACCAATGTCGCCATTCTTCCAATGCTAACTTGACTGCCAACAATTCTCTGTTACCAATGTCATAGTTACGTTCGGTAGGCGACAAGCGATGAGAAAAAAACGCGCAAGGATGCATCTTGTCGTCTGAAGAAGAGCGCTGCGAGAGCACTGCGCCTACCCCCACCTCTGACGCATCGACCTCCACCACGAACTGACGTGACAGATCAGGGGTCGTAAGAATGGGAGCCGAAACGAAGCGGCTCTTCAGGTTGGCGAATACAGCTTCGGCTGTTTCGGACCACCTGAACGTCGTTCTGGGGGAGGTCAAGGCAGTCAGAGGTGCGGCTAGTTGGCTGTAATTACGAATGAAACGTCGGTAAAAATTGGCAAACCCCAGAAACCTCTGTAGGGCCTTACTGGAATCTGGACTTGGCCAATCCACCACAGCCTTAACCTTGTCAGGATCCATACGCACTCCCTCAGACGAAATGACGTAACCTAGGAAAGGGACAGACTGTGCATGAAAAGCGCATTTCTCCGCCTTGACAAAAAGCCCATTCTCTAGCAACCTCTGAAGCACTCGTCTGACGTGCTGAACGTGTTCCTGGAGAGACGAAGAAAAAATCAATATGTCATCCAGGTAGACATAAATGAACTGATCGACCATGTCTCTCAGCACATCATTGACGAGTGCCTGGAAGACCGCCGGGCTATTGGAAAGTCCGAAAGGCATAACCAAGTATTCAAAGTGCCCCCTGGGGGTGTTAAAAGCGGTCTTCCATTCATCCCCCTTCCTGATACGGACCAAATGATAAGCATTACGTAAGTCCAGTTTTGTGAAGACCGACGCTCCCTGCAACCTCTCGAAGGCTGAAGACATCAACGGCAAAGGATAAGTATTCTTTACCGTGATGTTGTTCAGCCCTCGGTAATCAATGCAAGGTCGCAGAGAACCGTCCTTCTTCCCCACAAAAAAGAACCCCGCCCCCGCTGGAGAAGAGGAAGGTCGGATGAATTTGGATGCCAGAGAATCAGAAATATATTTCTCCATGGCCTCCCTCTCGGGAACAGACAGAGAGTAAAGCTTGCCCTTGGGCGGAGACGTACCTGGCAGTAGATCTATAGCACAGTCACAGGGACGATGCGGAGGAAGAGAAGCAGCTCTGGACTTACTGAACACTTCCTTCAGGTCGAGGTACTCAGCGGGCACGTTTGACAAATTCACCGACTCTTCCTGCAAAACAGAACAAGACAGAGACGAACCAGCAGACACTAAACAAGACGCATAACACTCCGTGCTCCAGGCAGAAACAGAGTTATGTCCCCAGTTTATCCTGGGATTATGCTGCACCAGCCAGGGGTGACCGAGGACAATAGGAACCTGAGGGGAGTCCATAAGGAGAAATGACAGTTCTTCTGAATGATTGCCGGATGTGATGAGTGTTATCTGACTGGTGGTGTGGGATACTGTGGGTAACTGTTGACCATTGAGTGCGTTGACAGAGATCTTGTTAGTGAGTGGTATGGTGGGTATCTGAAGCTGTTGTGCAAGTGACCAGTCCATAAAGTTACCTTCTGCGCCGGAGTCGAGAAGAGCTTGGCAGTGATGTGACCGAGTTGACCACTGCAATCTCACCGGGAGAAGGGTGGAAGAGGTTTTCTGGATGGAGACCCCGCCCGACAGGATCCTCTTCCTCACTGCCGGGCACGCTCTTTTACTGGGCAATTATTGAGAAAATGTCCAGCCCCGCCACAATAGAGACACAATCCTCGGGACCTCCTCCTCTCTCTCTCCTCCCGGGAGAGCCGGGCTCGACCCACCTGCATGGGCTCGTGATCGTCGACGGGGCCGACCGCATCACGAACGTTGAGTGGGGCAACCCCAAGGCTCCTCTGTGTAGGCGTCGTACGAGTGCGTTGTTCCAACCGATGCAAGCGTGCATCCACTCTTAAGGCCAGTTCGATCAGGTCGTCGAGCTTCTCTGGCAGGTCCAGGGTATAAATCTCGTTTTGGATGCGGTCAGCCAGCCCATGCAGGAAGATGTCCCATTGCGCCTCCTCGTTCCAGCGGCACTCTGCGGAGAGGGTGCGAAACTCGATTGAATAGTCGGCGACGGATCTTTCTCCCTGACGGATGTCTGCGAGCTGGCGAGCCGCCTCCCTGCCTGCGACTGCCCGGTCAAACACCCTCTTCATCTCCTCCGAGAGTGCCGCGAACGAGTCACAACAGGATCGATGATTTTCCCACACCGCCGCCCCCCATAGCGCAGCCCGTCCGGACAGAAGTGTAAGCACGAAGGCCACCTTCGAATCTTCAGTGCGAAATGTCTGGGGTTGGAGAGCAAAAAACATAGAGCACTTGGTCAAGAAAGCTCTACAATAACTTGGCTCACCAGAATAACTCTCCGGCGTCGGCAGACGCGGCTCATGTTGACGGACGGGTGCGGGTGGTGCGGGGGGAATCGGCGGTGGGTTGGGCGCAATGGGCAGTCTCAGTTGTTGAATCTGTTGGGTGAGCCCAGACACCTGCGCTACCAATGCCTGCACAGCTCTTCCAGTTGCAGCGAGATTCTCTTCCTGCTGCTCCATTCGGGCTGTGTTATGTGCGAAGTAGTCATTGACATCAGATCCACCTGCTGCCCCCTGCATGGTCAGATCGTTCTGTAACGAATGGATAGAGGGGACAATAGCAAGTAAACAGATCTTTTATTAGAGTAAGTATCACCAGTCTCAGAGAAATGAGAAACAGACAAGGTCTCAGAGGTATAAGAGAGTCGCAGCTGCAGTTCACAAGATGATTCACAATGCGGTGTAATCCGATAGTGGTGGTGATGGCAAGGCAGCGCAGGTTTGCGTGGCCAACTCGATCTGGTGGTCAGACGTGAAGTGATGAACCCAGTGGTGGTGAGAAGTGAAGACAAGGACTGCAACGGCGAACCTCCAGACGAAGACAGGGCAGGAAACACGGGGAGCCGAAGAGACAGGAACACAACAGGCAACATCCACAAAACAACGATCTGACAAACACAAGACGCACTAGATGAGTATAAATAGCAGTGGTAATGCACAACACCTGTCGCTGATAATCCCGAAGGATAATCAGCGACCACGCCCACACACACACATTCATTCACAAAAATACACACACACAGCGCGAGGAAGCGTCCATGAATTTCTCAACCGTGACACCTCATATCTCAAAGCACATAACATTACAATAATAGTGAACAGAAACAACTTAAAGAGAACTGACCTGTACCACCTGACTGCTGCAGATTCATTTCGGCTTTGATAGTGGTAACATTGAAAGGCATAAATTTGAGTCACGAACCACTCAGAGTAACGTCATAGGTTTTCATCTCTTCCAAACTACAGTAGTTATGGCGTAATAGCAAAAGCTTGTTTTGGTTCAGGAGGAACTGTAAAAGGCGGCTGCTGTTTCGGTTTTGGTACTCGGTGACTGACGTGTGTCTAACTCTATCATCAAAAGCACTGATGACATGTAATGTCTGCGTGAGCAGGTGCACGCAAGTATGAAAATACATACGCTGACAGGCAGGTAGGACATTGTATTGATTGGATGAGCATTTTATGGTTCTACGCCTTCAACAGATGAGGTATATACATATTAATATATTTAGACCACTTTGCTATTAGGATGTGAAGAGACTTTCAACCAGCAAAACAAAAAATGTGTCTGGAACAAATAACCTACCCTGCCTTTAATTTATTCTGTTCAGTCCGTCGTCAGACACAATTAAAAACACCTTTAAAGAGCTTTAAAGCACCTTAGTTTAAGAAACCGAGCATAGCAACCCTAGCAACCATCCTTAGTACCTTAGCAACCGCATAGCAGCACCCTATGATGATTTAACCCTATGGAGCTTTAAAGCGATATCTTGGATGAAATGCTATACAAATAAATTTGACACAAATTGACTGTAGGTGTGAACTGCAAAGATTGTGCAAACATATCCACATCGCTATGATCAGATCCTGTCTTTACTGTTGTGTGTTTATTTTTTTTATTGAAAATAAAGCGTGCAGCACTTATTTACATACTCATCTAACACGGCTCTCGTATGTTCACTAACAGTATATTGCTGCAAAGGTATTTCCAACTTTTTTTTATGAAGAACATAACTTTGCCATGAGTATATCGGGGCCCTGAGTGAACAGGAATGGAATCTGATAAGAGACTGCACTCTGTATTTTTCAAAACAATTTTTAATGAGTTTAGTTTTAACAATAACAACACTTTACTCTTAATGTTACTTATGTTAGTTTTGTGTGACACTACTTTTATGGATTATATTTGTAAACACCTTCTTTTGTGATTGACAAATCTCTGCTTACTGGTGAAGATCACTTTTCCTTTAGTATGTAATACACTTCTTTTATTGCCAAAGTTCAAGAGAACAACTTTTTTCCATTATATTTTCCCTTTAAAACTTGATAGTACTCGACCACAGTGAAATAAAGACATAAAAGAGTGTGCTGTGTTTAGGATCTTCTTTATGGGAGTGTTGTTGAAGAATATGGACTTCTGATGGATTTCAAAGAAACCTACTAAAATCAAAATCCGGTTCTGTTATCGTTGTGTCTCATTTAAATCCATTGCTTCAGGGCAACTCATGCAGTTACTCTGAACTTTCCATTAAAAAGTGTCTGTTAAATAACAAGTAACTACAAAAAAGGAGGAATACCAGTTTAATACAAGTCTTATTTCTTGCTTTAGGAAGGGTTTAAATTGGACATTTGTGGTTTTTAGTCCATGCTTTTAACTTTGATCCCATCTGTATGTTAGTGTGCAACTAGAAGTTAAAGTCCCCCTGTAGTCAATAATTTTATACCTTAAAAATCGTCTTCGATTCAATGCAGTTTTAAGGAGAAAATACTCAGCGATTGTTTTGACTTATGCCTTTGTACAGGGTTTCTTAAAGCATATTAAAAACACCACATAGTAATGAAAACAACATTAAACGCTTCATTTCCACCATGGGGGGACTTTAACAAAATTTACTTTGAACCGTTATCTGGATTTAGCCCACTTTAAGTGTCAAGTCTGAGGCAATTTATCCCCCATGTTAAAACTCCATTGGGCCTCAGCCCTGAAGGTCTTGTGTGTGCATGTGTGAGAGTGTTTATAGTAGTATTTGCATCAAATTGTGTGTTTTTATTCATTCTTCCTCCCATTACGATGTGGTTTTACACCAGAAAGCTTTTATTTGAATGGGTCTAACTTGACATGTCCCTTAGTCAAGCTGACTCTGAGTCATTCCTGCAGCTAGACGGTAAACGTCGGTAACCGACTAAAACCCTTGTTCCCTGAGAAGAGAACGAGACACTGCATTGATACGACACTTTGGAGAATACCCTTAGCGTAACGCATCTGAAGTATGAAAGAAACTAATCCAATCCTGATTGGTGCTGCGTCATTACGTAACATGTGACAGCAAACACGGAAGCTATAAAGGGACGCCAGTACACAACAGACTCAGCATGTCACTCCCAGGCAGGGGAAGGCGTGGCGGAGGGACGCAGTGTCTCATTCCCTTCTCAGGGAACAAGGGTTACAGTCGTAACCCGAGAGGTTCTGTTTCGAGGGCACTCGAACTGCGTCAATACAACACTTTGGGGAACGAGTACCCACTATGCCACAACGAGCCCTGCCTGTCCCAGTGTGAAGCTGCGCACTGGCACACTTAGGATGAGAACACTAGAGTACCTGGCCTAGAAGGAATGTCCAGGCTATACAATCTGATAAAAGTATGAGGGGTGGCCCATCCTGCTGCATCACACACTTCTTAGATCGGGGCCCCTGAAAGGAGGGTTCTTTAGGATGCCATGTCTCTGGCTGAATAAGCCCTCACGGCCAAAGGTGAAGGCAAACTGCACACCTGATAAGCATTAGATATTGCCTGAACGATCCAGTTGCTGATGGTCTGTTTAGATGCAGGAAGCCCCTTCTTGTGCGACCGGAAACACACCAGCAATTGGTCTGACTTCCGCCATGAAGAGGACCTCTGAATATATATCTACCACATTAGAAGGCACTTTAGGCACATAGCCTGGCCTGGGATGCAAGATAGCCTTAATGTCGCCTGGAGGAAACTCCAGGCACCCATGAGATATTGAGAGCGCCTGAAGGTCTCCTACTCTCCTCAGATAAGTAATGGCTAGTAAAAAAGCTACCTTGAGGTAAAGGTTCTTGGCGTCAGCCGACTCCAGAGGTTCGAAGAACCACTGCCAGGTCCCATGTTGGAACCCTGGTACGAGCCGCAGGTCTCATCCTCCAAGCCCCACGGAGGAAACGTACGACCAGCTAATGTCTCCCCAGAGGCCCATAACCCAGATGAGCGTGGAAAGCCACAATGGCAGCCACGTAAACCTTGAGTGTGGACGGGGTAAGACTAGCCGAGAAGCAATCTTGGAGGAACTCCAGCACTGAAGCCACCGGGCAGTTAACTGGGTCCACCGCACGCTCTCTAAACCAGGTGGAAACACATTCCACTTTAGGCTGTACAATCTCCTCGTGGAAGGAGCTCTGGAACTGAGGATGGTCTCAACCACTCCAGCTGACCAGTACGGGGACTACTAGAAGTAGTCTGTTTCCATCTCGACGTGCCCTCTCCAGAACTCCTGGGATCAGACCGATCGGGGGAAAGGCGTACAGGGGTAGCCTCAGCCACGTCTTTACCATGGCATCCAACCCCAATGGGGCTGGATGGGTGAGAGAAAACCACAGTGGACAGTGGGACGTCCCTCGAGTCGCGAACAAATCCACTTCCACTGGGCCGAACCCCTCGCATATCGTCTTCACCACCTCAGTGTGAAGTCTCCATTCCCCAGGCCTCAGCTCCTGCCTTGACAGGAAGTCTGTTCTCTGATTCTGGTCCCCTGGGACTTGCATTGCTCTGAGAGATAACACCACAGGAGGATCTGATGTGCCAATCTGGATAGAGGGCTCGATTTCAGAACCCCCTGATGAATCAAGTAGGAGACCACTGACACATTGTCTGCGTGGTGACCCCTGAGGTCTGGGAGGAAGCTCCTCAGAGCGCTGCCATCCATGGCAGTGCCCCAGCCCGTGAGGGAGGCATCTTTCAGAAACCAAGCTTTTTCCACATAGATAGGGAACGAAGGCATCTGCGCGTAACCCTGATCATGCGGAACGGGTTCCCCCTCGGGGCTAGGCCGAACGGAAGAACCCAATATTAGAATGCTTCGCCCCCGAAAGCGAACCTCAGGAACTTCCTATGAGATGGAAGGATGGATATGTGGAAGTATACGTCCCTTAGATCTATTGTGACAAACCAATCCTCAGATTTGATCTGACTCACGATGATAGGAATAGCGAGCATCTTGAACCTGATTTCAAGACGGTTTTGTATTTTGTATTTTCTATATTTTCTATGACAAATTATTTCAAGACGTTTGCCAAGTTTTTGTCATTAAAACGCTCTTGTGTGTAGGACTAATTTCTTACGCATCTAATCCCTTGCCTCCGTTGCTTATTCCTAAACGTCATTTTAGAGTTAGTAACGGAGGTTTGAGCCACTGATAGCAGACTAGTGCTGGGGAAACACTTAACGACTTGCTGAAACATTCTAAGACTGACTGTTTCTATCGACTGTAGCAGATTTTAAACAGCGACAGAACACAGACTGAACGTGCTGAACACGTGTTTGGGCATGATCAGTCATAAGTATCAAAATACATTCATAACCGGCCTTAAAGTAAGTGTGTCCCCGGCTTTATGCAGTTATTAATGCAGTTATTAGAGAGAGAGAGAGAGAGAGAGAGAGAGAGAGAGAGAGAGAGATGTTGCAACAATGAGACAGAAAAGCATGTGCGTCAATATTATTATTTATTTATTCATTCAATTTGTTTTAATTAATTCGTTCATTCTTTTTTTCCTATTATTGACAGTAGACTAGCCTAATAAATGAAACACAAACCCTCTTACACAAGTAGGCCTATCAATAATTATTTATTTGTTATATTATCTGCAATAATTACGAAAACCTGTGCAGCAGGACTATCAATTTATTTATATATTCAGTTTACTGTTCCATTGATTATAGATAGGACTATATACTTTATTTAATAAAATTAAACTGCATGTTTCCATTGATTGTGAAGTTAGACATCGAAAATTGCAGATCAAGCTCATGAGGCTTCATGTTTTTTTCTTGTTATGTATTGTATCCTATTTTCCGTTATTACAGTCAACTACGTGAAGTGATGTGGAACTGTAATGCGGTCAAGACCTGCCTGGAACTACTGTAGCCGTACGTTTCCCTGAAAATAATTGCACACCCTAGAACGTTCGTCAACAGATAAGAATAAAGCATTCAACGGCCCTGTAGTATAAGTTTAAAATATTTTAGCTGACCCTCCCAGTGTAAGTTTTGTAAGGCGACCGTTATTTTAGAACACTGTAAAAAAATTATATGATCAATAAGTTATGACAACATAGGTTTTTACATTGCTTTAACTCAACAAAATAAGTTCAAGTTCCCCTGTGGTGAAAGTCAAGCTTTTAATGTTGTTTATATGTCTATGTGATGTTTTTAAATATGCTTTAAGACAAACCAAACTCCAGTGAACCAAAGACAGTCTCAAAAACGCGGTTTGAAATCACTGGTGTTTCTGACGTCACAAACTACCCTGTAATCAATCATCGTCAACAAGTGGATCTCTGAGCTGGCATGAGTGAGTGGAGGCGGGGCTAATTTGCATATGCATAGAACAGCGTATACTAAATGAGGCAAGGGTGTAGAGTTACATTCAAGTTATTTTAAGGCATGAAGACATTTTATTTCACTGTTTTTTTATATATTTCATTTTGGTGATCAAAGATTCATTTTAAGTGATAAAATTATTGACTACAGGGGGAGTTTAAGAATTTTTCACGTTTTTATAAAAGTTATACAAGATTCAAAAAATGAGTGTAAAAACACTATTTAAGGCAGCAACTTTTTTTGCAGTGAACAAATCACCTTATTATTATTATTATTAATATTATTATTATTATTATAAACCTTTATAATGATCATGTAAGGTGATCTATAACACGTGGGCGCTGCCATGTTAGTTTGCACCGCAATTCAGAAAATCGGATCTGTCGGATTTACAACACGTCAATTCATCCACTTCTCCCGAAATACATGAAAGTAAGCGGCTGGTGAAGTGAGAAGAATAGAGTAGGTTTTATAGTTATCTAATACCTACACAATGTGTATCTGATATGAATAAAACACGTCGTCAATTTATATAGTCTGTATGATGCACTGAACGTTCTAATCACACCGGTGTGATCATACGTGCCAAAGGGTTAATGAATGAATGTACAAAGGAATAAACATTGAGTGAACTATTAAATGAATCCTCAAATGAGCACAACTCTTAAACCCCCTGCTGTTGTTTATAACTTTAAAAACTCTTAACTGTTGTTTACTCACTTGGCATGACTCTGAGTCGCAGACCTCATGACCCAATTACCCGAGTTTAACCACACAACTTTAAAGAGCTCGGAGATGCTGAGGTATCTTCAAATCTCAGATCACACTCTAACCTTCACGGATATATTTACAGCTGTAATGAGTTTGACTGGAGGACTGTTTGAACACGTCGAGTTTCTGAAAGTAGATCTGTGGGATGACTCAGTGATAGTTGAGAGCCCTCAGAGAGTCACCTCTTTAATTCGGTCCGCTGTGGCTGGATGACTTTGACACTTTTAATTAATTAATGCCGTTACACGTCACTTAACATGCATGTTAAGAGGTCAGATATACAAGCGCTGCTCATACTGTATAACTTTCAGACGTGCAAACTGGTTCACTCGATACTAATAAATGTCCTTTATGTTCAAATTTGTCAATATAAGCTGATATACATTCATGTATAATTTTTAATTAGTGACCTGTGGTATATTAGCAATTTATTAGTGATGAAAATGATGAAAAAATCTGAACACTTGGAAACTAGATGCAGGCTTAAACCATATTTTGAGACAAATATGAAGACCATTAAACATGACCAGACATGCTGTGACTAAAATAACTGGCCAATAGATACTCCTAAAAAGATGACTAAACTGATCACACACTCAGACACACGGGACTTGAGATCATGTCCATGCCAATCCAGAACCATGGAGTGTATAGTAGTTGGGATTTTGGACCTAATTGCTGTCAAGATCTTTATTTATTATGGATTATAGTATTTACCTTTTATGAACAAGGTCTTACAAACAGTATGAATAAGGCTGATTGTGCAAAATGGTTTTGTTATTTCAAAAACTATAAAAAGACATACTTTTTATACATTTGAAAATCAGAAAATCAAGGTCCATCTGGACTTTCAGAACCTTTTTATGCATACAGTATATGGCGTAGAACAGAAATTTTGACCAACAGGATTTCACTGTGGGAGGGGCTACTAAGCTCAACAAGATGAAAAAGAAAGCAAAATCATGACAAAATGTCTCGTTTTGTGGTGTCTCATTTGCAGCGTATTCATTAAACACAAGGGTAACAAACTTGTGAAACTTATTTTTAAGTATAGTTTAAGTGATTAAGTTTAAGTGATTAAAAATCTAATGCTGTGTTTGAATGAGATTCATTGTACAAAATGGTTGCAAAACCCAAAACTAAACTAGAAAAACATAATTTTATTATTCTAGACTCAAATTGATATACCGAAAGGACCGAAACTTCTAGGTGAAGATGTTTCAAGTTTTTCCTGATCGAGCAGTTTGCCATTCACTGACAGTGTTCAAAGGTGATCTGTGAAGTTCTTTTGGGTCGTACTTCTTAATTAACCGGCGTTCCTCCTGCATTCTTGGCATGATCAAAAGATCTCTGCCGGCAGAACAGGAAGATACTTTCGATTAAAATGAGCCCTGAAAGTATATTAATAGCTAAGTCTGTTAGCACTCTCAAGGGAAATGGTAAAACCCAGCTCTTATGAATTCATCCAGACACCAGGAAGACTGCAAAAATAAGTCTCTGGCTTTTAGACTTATTTTCCTCACCCTTGCCTGCTACAGACTGGAAGAATAAACTGGATTGACTGTAAGTGGGAAAAAATTGCAGGGAATTACACCTATGGAGTGGACATCCCTCTCTTTCTCACCTGGCCTCTTTTTACCTCACTTTCTTGTTCATTAAGGTGATTGACACTGGAGCTAGAGAGGGGCAATAGGTGCTGGTGTGCAAAGGAGAAAGGATAGAGATCCCTTTGTAATTTCTGTTTTGTCCTGTTTCCACTCTCTTTATCTCTGTCTTACATGCTTCATTCACAGCACAATCTCAGCGTCGTTCTCTTTCAATACCTCAGTCAATCGAACAGAAAACTGTACATCATGACCGCTGAAAAGTGCTATAGCTGTGTGATTTCAAAGATTTTTTCAGACGAAGTTGTGAGGAATGTATCAGTGTGATCCCACCCGATGTCCTTTTTTCCCCATGTCCCTAATGGTTTAGCCTTAGCCTAGTGGTTAAAGATCTGGGTTTGGTGACTGAATGCTTGTCGTTTGGGGTCGGTAAGATTTTTTTAAATGTAATCTCTTATGCTCACCAAGGCTGCATTTATGTATACAATAAAAACAGCAATCTTGTGAAACATTATTACATATCAAAATAACTGTTTTCTATTTAAATATAGTTTAAAATGTAATTTATTCCTGTGATGCAGTCTTCAGTGCACATGATCCCAGAAAACATTTCTTATTATTATCAATGTTTAAAACAGTTGCTTAATATTTTTGTGGAAATCGTGGTATTGTTTTTTTCCAGATTGTATGATTATTAGAAAGTTCAAAACAGCATTTATTAATAAATCGATTTTTTTATAACATTATAAATGTCTTTACTGTTACTTTTGATAAATTTGATGCCTTCTTACTGAATAATTACCTAGTTCTGGCATGAAACTCTTGATGGTGCAGGCTGATAGGTCCTTAACTCATTTGGGAGAGATCACATCATTATCTACATGGCACAGCTGATTGGTTGCTGTGTCATAAGCAGCCAATGAGCTGCGGCTCAACATTCAAATACTAGTAGTGTTGCTGTTTGCAGCGTGCTTCCAGAAAGCCTCCACCTTCCCCAGCTCCACCTGTATAGATCTGCTACGAAGGGTTAATTCATGTATGCTACATGCGCAGAAGCAGCATGTCTTACTTGCTCACAGCAGCATGTCTGTGAATGTATGATTTTGTCTGTAAACTGTGTGACTTTGTGTCTTCTGCTGAACACAAAAGAAGATCGTTTGAAGAATTTTGGGGTCCAAACTACTTTGAACTTTTATTGTATTTACCAAAAACACTAAGGCATTTTTTCCTCCCCAAAATATCTTCTTTTGAGCTCCAGGAAGAAAGTAAGCCATACAGGTATGAAACGACAAACATTTGGGCAAACTATCCCTTGAAGTGCAATCCAAATCAAAAACTGCAAGAACAATCAGACATTGATGGTTTAACCCTTCCATTATGAATGAAGAGGTAAACATGTTTACCCTTGCTGCTCCAAATTCATTTAGATATTCATGAAGTGATATTTGAGTTCGTTGACAGAGGAAGGAATGCACATTGAGAGATGAAGAGGGGTTCATCTGTTTATTTCATGGCGTTTTATCTTCTCCTGTTCAATTACAGATCCAGATATTAAGAGTGACAGATGATCAGAATAACATGCGCCTCCAATCCAAATATTATATGTAGTCATATGCATGTGTGTGGCTTCTGCTCATGCATGAACATGGGGTTGTGTTTGAATTACCCATTCCTCTATATCTCTCTCTCTCTCTCTCTCTCTCTCTCTCTCTCTCTCTCTCTCTCTCTCTCTCTCTCGCATGTATCTGATGCTGCTGGTGTTCCTCTGTCAGTTCCTGATGATGTAAATCTTTCATGACTTGTCTCTCATTCTCACTTCCTCCCTCATGCTTATCCTGTTCTTTTCCTTTCATCCGCTGTTTCTCATGTCCTTTCTTCTCTCTCATCTGCTCTTCATTTGCCCCGGCACACCGTCTTCCTCCCTGAAACTTCATCACTCACTTTGTGCTTCACCCTTGTTCGTGTTTGTAAAGTTTTCAGGAGAAGATGGGTGGGAGAAGGAGCGAGAGAAAGATCACAAATGAGATTTCTTTAATATCTCAGCTATTTCTTCTGTGCATTAATGAGAGCAAACTTTTGCTTAAAGCTGAGTTTTATTTTTCGCACTATTTTGTTGCCTAAGACTAAATGTGCAAGTTGTGTAAGATTTATTTCATCCTAAGGCAAAATCTGTTGTCTTGGACCACATAACTGGCTGATAAATTGTCTTTGCGATGAATCTTATCTGGCAATGTTACAGATTTTGGTTCACATTCCTCCTACGACACCCGTCTAATGAATAACCAATTGGAGTGCAGAAATTGATTTTTCATTTTTGCATGCATTTTGTATGATCTCATACATTTGACAAAAATGTGCTGTATAAAACAGCAGACTACTGGGAATAATTTCTTTCAATGCAGAGAACCAATTTACAGTGTTAACGAATTAATCTGTAATGATCATTTGCGGTTTTTAATCTTGTATTGTGACTAAACAGCTGAATTCTTTCTTTTTCAGAACAATTTTTTGTAAATATACGTGGTTTGTTGTCATAAAAGAATTCTTTGCCCCCCAAAAATGAAAATTCTCTCAACATATACCTTTGGGTCGTTTCAAACCCATATGATTTCCTCAGACCAGCAAACAAGTTAGTCATCAAATTTTTTTTTCTTCAAGAGGGTTCATCATTTTTTTTTTCAAAAAGTCAGTTACATAAAAAGGTTAATTGGTCTAATTGAAATCTGAATTGTTTCATTTTAAATGTAAAGTCGTAGCAATTTTGTTTATTTTTGTTATTTTTATTATTTATTATTATTTATTTTTAATTTTTAAAAAGTCTGTAGTTTTTTATACATTTTGTTTCAGTTTACAACTAAAAACGCTGTATTATGCTTCCAGGCCAGTAGTTGGCGATCTCACTTTGTAAAGAAATATTATCCACCTACAGAGTGAACATGCAATGCGTATGACACCACCGGTTTCACAAATTCATGTATTTGTTGTTAACATAGAGACGATAACGGTATCTGAAACCCGGTTTTTAAAAACTTGCATTTCAGGCCGTCAAAACGCAGTTGTCATGTAAATGAATGGCCAAAACGCATGAAAAGTTTTCAGTTTTTTGGTGAAAACGCTGTAGTGGAAATTGCCCTTATTTAACTATAATAACCCTGCCTCAGACGTACTAAAAGAATCACGAAGGATCCAGTATCGTTAAGTGCAATCAGAATCAGAACCAAAATCATTCAGATGTCTTCCTAATTACTGTGGTGACCTTAAGCAAGACATTTGTTTTACTCTCAGGAACGGGATTGGAAAACACACATTTTGTCAAAGCATGTGTTCTAACCAGGCCAGAGCTCACTGTTAAGATATTTCTATACAGAACTAGATAAAAGATTCATGTAATGAGGTCGTGTGACAACAATGTAGCACAGTTTGTTTAGTTGGAATGTTTATTATTTTATAATGTGTACTGTGTCACTTGCTATTTCTAGCGTTTTGGCAGTGCCAGGCATTTTGGGTCACATTCTCACAGTGTGACTTCTCCTACGACACCTGTCTAATATATAACCAATTAAAGCACAGCATTTGCTGAGTTTGTGGTGTGAGAAAGAAAGCAACAGAGACAGAGAGCGGGAAAGACATTACCTTAACTCTTTTCCCACCTGCATTTTTTTTTTTAATAGTTGCCAGCCAGTGCCAGCATTTTTGATAATGTTCACAAAACTTTCATGACCCCCAGAATATTTTGAATGTTCTGTATCTGAACATACAATATATATTCTTATGCTCTTCCAAAGAATTATGGAAGCATGTTTCTGCCAAAGAATAAAACATTTTAAAAGGTAATTGCGAATTTTTGTCTCACAATTGCGAGTTTACATCTCGCATTTCTGACTTTATAACACACAATTGCGGCTTTTTCACGCAATTACGACTTTATCTCGCAATTAATAGTTTATATCACGCAATTATGACTTTTTCTACCAATTGCAAGTTTATATCACTGTGATGGAAACAAGCTTCCATAAAGAACAGAGCCTCTGCTTTAAAATAAATAAATAATTAAAGAAAGCATTTTGGGGGTGGAAAAAAATGCTGAGAAAGTCACATTTTTGTCAAAGACCGTAGTCGCATCAGATTCAGAACCATGATCAAAATATAGATGGAGTAGATCACGTCCATCAACACCACTAAATCTTTTACAGTGTATACCTCTTCGTGAGTTTGACATATTATTCGGTTACTGTAGGCAGTTTTGATTTATATGCTGTTAAATGTTTGATGATCCTGTTAGTGTGTGCATAAGCAATGCTTCTATCGCTTGTTTCTGCTTCTTTGCTTGTTTTTGGATCTGGAGATTCAGTACTTTTTTTCAGAAAATGCTTAATACCGTATAACAGTGAAAACATGGATTTGTGGAAATTCTGACAATGGTGGCGGAAAAGTTAACTGTTAATAAAATGTCTCTCTCTCTCTGTCTTATGTTTAAATATATACACACCACTGTTCAGCAAGGATGCATTCAACTGATTGAAAGTGACAGTAAAGACTTATACAGCATAATGTCAAAAGATTTAAAAAAATGCTGTTTCTTGTTGTTGTTGTTTTTTACTTTCCATTCATCAAAGAATCCTTAAAATCATTATCAAGGTTTCACACAGATAAAGTGTTTTCAACATTGATAATAATAAGTGTTTGAGTCCCAAATCAGCATATTAGAATGATTTCTAAAGGATCATGTAACACTTAAGACTAGTAATGCTGCTGAAAATTCATCTTTGCCATCTCAGGAGTAAATTACATTTAAGAATATATACACATGAAAACAGTTATTTTAAATTGTATTATTAATTCACATTATTAGTTTTTACTTAATATTTGATCAAATAAATGCAGCCTTGGTGAGTATAAGAGACTTATTTTAAAAACATTTAAAAATCTTACCAACCTAATCTCAATATAAACATATCGTCATATTTCTCATCACATTTCAAATGATCTGAGCTAATCCACCCATACTCATTTTACTGACAAATAGAATTGTAGGACAAATATTTTTGGTATCTAAAACTTTCAAATAAAATGTTTTATCTATGAGTGTGATTACTCTACAGCTGTGTACGTACATTCTACAGCTCATTTTGTTGGTTAAAGTGAAAGCAGGAACTTATAGGTATGGCTTTTCCATTAAGGGCAGGTCAAGAGTCAGCGAATTCCCATAATTACAAGTCGTAGGTGTGACAGAGGGGCCAAAAACAGTGGAGCTGATGTTGTTTTGGGCTTAAAATTTGAGGATATTTGATATATTTTGGTGAGAGGAATGTTTTTTTTTCTGATTTCTTTATTCTTTCTTTCTCTGCTCTCTGTGACCTGATGAGCAGTAAACAAGAGGAATCGTGGTTCCCTTGGTAAGACACTCTAATGAACTCTTAAAGCTTGTAATCGTCACCCGTCCTCTCTCTTTCATTCTCGATCACATCTCCTCTTCTCCTGTCTCCTTGCTCTAATGACATGAGATCATCATCTGCTTTGAGATTTTGAATTATGAAGTGAACATTTGTCCTCTTGGCATTTCCCTTTCTGATTGCCCAGAAGACAAGACACGGGCTATGTTCAGAATGAGAACAACGATGAGAAGTAATAAAACGTGTTACCAGTAAATGCAATATGCATGTATTTAATTACAAACTTACTCATTCTGTAGTTTATCTTGTATGTTTAGTGAATCTCTCTGGGGTTTTTTACCCTGTTATTTTGCATTCTGTGTATCACATGTATATTAGTACAAAATAGCATATAAATAATTATTGCCTGATCATTTTAAATGCTTCCGCGGGACTTAGAATTAAGTCGTCGTCACCCCCCCCCCCCCCCCCCCCCCCCCCACACACACACATACACACACTCACACGCACCCACAGCATGATATATAGTTTTATACTGGTTAATTTGTGCATCTACCAATTGAGTTGAGAATCCTGAGAAAAAATAATTTCCTGGCTTTCCCTTTCCTGTCTGCTCTCACCCATGCTGTCTTCCTCTGTGTGTGTGTAATCTCTCTTGTACTGTGTGTTTAGATGGATTTGTTAGAGGCTTTAGATAATGGATTCTCCTGAGAGACAAATTTAATATCTCCACATGTCGTAATCTCACTCACTACTCATGTAGACACTGGATTAAGATTATTACATCGGATCTTTCTGAATGACCCCTATCCTCGTGTGTGGACTCTTGTGTGTTCCTGTAGCTGTGCTCTACATTGTTTTACAACCATCTTGATATGCTCAAGGCCACTAATCTCTGCGCCTGATGAAAACCAACCCGTGGAGGACAACGGCGTGTCAACACCATGTCAAACACCATTCCGACTTAAGTGCATGAGGCTGTATATGCGGCTGACAGCGCTGTTACCTCAGAAGCACGACACTGTCTTTTCCCCTTAGTGCAAATCTTCCTTTTCATTTGCGGCATTCTTCGGGCTACTGTACTTCTGAGCTCACTCTGAAAAATAACACGCAGCTATAATCAGCACTTCCCCAAGCACAATATGAGAATAGATAGACTCGCAGAATTATTCTGTCAGCAGGGGTGAGCGATGTGAGCTAGAGTGTGATTCTTGAATTCGGTTGGATGATATTTAATGTATTTATGTTAATTGTTTGCCATCCAGCATGATATTGCAATTCACACAGTGTGATTTAGACATAGATCTATCCATGCATCCATCATATTTTAATAACTAATATAATAACCGAATAAATAAATTATATAAAACTTATTAAATAACTGTAACTTGTTAAATGATATTAGCTTATATTAATGAATCCATTAATACTTTATTTATTTATTTGACCATATACAGTGTATATATATATATATATATATATATATATATATATATATATATATATATATATCTTTTTTTCATAAATAAATACAATTTTAATAAATAATTAAAACATTTTTTTTTAAATAAATAGGTTAATTCTTTATTAGTAGTAATTATTATTTATTCATTTATTTATTCATTATGTATTCATTTATTTGACCTCATTTATATAAATAAATCATATTTTGCATAAATAAATACTAATTATAATTTAAAAAAATGAAATAAATAATAAACAATACATAATTCAAATAATTAGGTTATTTGTACATATAATTAGGTAATAGGTTAATTAGTTTGTTAATTTTTGTTTATTTTTTATTGAAATTATTATTTATATAAATAAATACAGCCAAAATCCATGTGGCCGGATGGATGGATGGATGGATGGATGGATGGATGGATGGATGGATGGATTGATGGATTGATTGATTGATTGTTGTTGTTCCAGGACCAACATAGGATGTGTAAATCTCTCTTAGCACTGATATTCTGCATACATCAGTAGTACAAAATTGGAAACGATTTACTGTAACACCATATGCATCAATGTTTTGCTTTGAGCCCTTGGTACTGTATATAAATTTAGAATGTGCCAGTCTATGCAAATCAGGTTTCATGCTAATAAGATCCAAACCTAAGGTGCCATAGTTTAACACAGACTGGCTACATTACAGTTTTTTACAATCGCTATGCCAATTTTTTCAATACTTTTAACAAATTTCCTAAACTCTTAACACAGTTAGCGCTACATCCGTCTGTGTAAGCTATACTAGTAAAACATTTCTTGTTGCTTTAACACAAAATGCATACAATTAACACAAAATTAAAATGCTTGAACTTCTTTTACACACAAGCTCAAACAAGACCAAAACAATGGATTTTTACTGGCAACTTTACCAATGCTTTAAAACGTCTCAGGTTACGTATGTAACCCTGGTTCCCTGAGAGGGAACGAGACGCTCCGTTGAGACGCGGTGGGAACGCTCTGCGTGATTGCGTCGTGAAGCACGTGTATAATCAGTCCAATGGAAGAGCGAGACGTCATAGGCGGTGACGTCATAGACCAGGAAGCTATAAAGCACACCAGAAAACAGACCGCGACAGCTTCTGAAAAAGCCTGAAGCAAGTCGATTAGGGCATGCAGGAAGTATGGCGGGAGAACGCAGCGTCTCGTTCCCTCTCAGGGAACCAGGGTTACATACGTAACCTGAGACGTTCCCTTTCAAGGGAACTCGAGCTGCGTTGAGACGCGGTGGGAACCCCATACCCACTACGCCATAAGACAAATGCCCGTTCTGTGTGAAGTCCTTGCGCACACTAGAAGCAAGCAACCTAGCCCCGGGAGTGGAGAGGTGTAGGTCATAAAATCTGACAAATGTATGAGGTGAGGACCAGCCTGCCGCATTACAAATATCCTGAAGGGAAACACCCGAAATTAAAGCCTAGAGGCAGCCATACTCCTAGTAGAATGGGCCTGAACAGCCACAGGTGAACGCTGTCCGGCCGCTTCATAAGCAAGTGAGATAGCCTCAACTACCCACTTGCTCATTATCTGTTTAGATGCAGGGCAACCTATCTTAGGTTACCCGAAGCAGACAAATAATTGTTCTGATAAACGCCACTGAGCAGCTCTGTGGACCTAAGCATCCAAAGCCCGGACAGGGCATAACAGATTTAAGATTTTCCTGATCTGGGGTATTAAAGGTGGAGGACAGAAGGCCTGGAGCACAAATGACCCGCACATTTAGTAGGGACCTAGAAATACAACCCGATCTGGGGTGAAGAAATACTACCACCAACCAGGTGCAAATCCAAGTACGTGCAGGCCCCAGCCTCATGTACCACGGAGAAGACGAAATTAAGGATCTCTCCTCAGAGATAGCCCAGCAAAAAAACATTCATTACAGAAATCAAGTACTGTACCAAAAGGGCAGAAACGAGATTCAGAAGGAGTTCTCTGCACCAGGCAGAGAACAGCATATTAGTCTTCTTGTGGAGGGAGCTCTAGACTGGAGTTTGGTCTCCACGACCTCGGTCGAGAAACCTGAATCTATGAGCTGGGCCCCCTCAGAGGCCGAGCCCACAGTATCCACAACTCCGGAGCTCCCAGGAGCAAAGATATCGGGAAAAGCGTATAGGTGTAGTGGCAACCACACCTATTACATTACATCCAGTCCAAGCGGAGCTGGATGCGTGAGGGAGAAACACAAGGGCAATGCATTGTACAAGCGATGCGAAAGGTCGACTTGTAGTTTGACCGAAGTTCTCCCTAAGAAGCTCCACCACCTCGGGGTGAAGTCTCCATTCCCCGGGCCACAGCCCCTCCCTCAACAGGATATCTACTCTGATATACGAGACCATCAGTGTGTTGTCCGGACCCTTCGCCGACCAACCACTCATGATTGCCCCCGACTTGTGAGGGAAACATCCGTCGATAGCATTATGCGTCGACAAGAAGCCCCCAACACTGGGCCTGGGCGAGGAACCAAGGTTCTTCCACATGACCGAGGCACGAAGGCATAGCCGCGTGACCTTGATCATGCGAAAACGGATTTCCCCTCGGAGAAAACCCCTTGGTCCCGAGCCACCACTGCAGGGGTCTCATGTACAGAAGGCCAAAAGTAACTACGTTGGACGCAACTGCCATGAGCCCCAGCCAAAGACCGTTCACCGAGCGGCCACTCATGACCGCCCCCCATCCTGTGAGGGAAGCATCCGTCGATAGCGTGACGCGTCGACAAGAAGCACCCAGCACTGGGCCCTGGGCGAGGAACCAAGGTTTCTTCCACATGACCGAGGCACGAAGGCATAGCCGCGTGACCTTGATCATGCGAAAAACGGATTTCCCCTCGGAGAAAACCCCTTGGTCCCGAGCCACCACTGCAGGGGTCTCATGTACAGAAGACCAAAAGTCTCAGAGACTGTTTGCAGTGAGTGACTGACCTAGTTTTACATTCTTTACGGCTGTGAGAATCGCAGAAATACGTGCAGGAGACAGACGTGCTTGCATTGTTGTCGAATCCCATAATACACCTAGAAAGTGGTCCTCAAGCTGGGAGGAGTACACTCTTTTTGGTGTTGAGCCGCAACCCCAACCTCCTTATGTGGGACAGAACGACATCTCGATGTTGAACTGCCAAAAGCTCGGACTGAGCTAAAAATCAACCAATCGTCGATATAATTTAATACGCGAATGCCCTGGAATCTCAGAGGAGCCAGAGCTGCATCCACGCATATTGTAAAAGGTGTGGGGTGATAACCTAGGCCGAATGGAAGAACCCGATACTGGTATGCTTCGCCCCTGAAAGCAAACCTCAGGAACCTCCTGTGATGAGGTCTATTGTCTATTGTGTCTATTGTGTCAAACCAGTCCTCGGACTGAATCCGTGACACAATCATATTTAGCGTAAGCATAATATGCTGTTTAATTGACGGGACCCGCGCGGGGAGCGCGAACCGAACCGTCCTCCTCGAAGAACGCCCGGCGGGAGCGGAGCGTCCTCACGGACAGCTTCTCGCAATGCTCACAGTCAGCCCCCTCGAGAACTGACTGTGGCATGCTCCACTCCCAAATAGTAACAAAAAGCTGATGTGTGTGTCCCCACCCGTGATATAACGTGGGCAGGGAACAACACAAAAGCTGCTTGCTCTCTTTCGCCATAATATATATATATTGCAACTTGACAAAAAAATTGTTCTAGCGATTGTAAAAAAAACTGTAAGAGTGCACATACACAACTACGATTCTGAAATGGTATTCATTTTAAGACTTTTCAGAAGTAGCACTCCTATATATCTTGTTCCTCTTCTTATTGACTTGTCCTGTTGAATTCCATTCGCACGCTCCAATCTTCTGTATTTCATTTTCTGCTCGCAGATTTCTGCTAGGTTTTTTTGTGGTTTGTTTGTCATCTTTTTTGAATGATGAGGTACAGTGAGATGAATGCATAAATTACACACATTCCTACTGAGATGACAAAAGTTAGAGCATCTATCACTGTTGTGTTTGGAGGATGTGAGAATCCATTACACCTTTCCAGTCACTGATCAAAGATCAGATCAAAGATTGTGTGTGTGTGTGTGTGTGTGTGTGTGTGTGTGTGTGTGTGTGTGTGTGTGTGTGTGTGTGTGTGTGTGTGACAGTTTATCTATCATGGTAGGCTGGTTTTCATCTGAGGTGCATGTTCTCACCTTTCTCGTTGAGTCTTAAAGAGAAAAAAAATCTGTCATTATTTACTTCATTTTTATTCCATCTTTTATTTCTTCACATTTGAAGATCAAATTACAATGAATGGACTGGAGTTTTCAAACATTAAAAAGGAAGTACAAAAGTACTATGAAAGTGTCATAAAAAGTATAAAACTGAATGACTCATACACTATATATTCTTATTCTTATAAAGCCATGCCATAGCTTTAAGAGAGAAACAGCCCAAATATAAGTTTATAGATAATCTTCTACTCCATTTAGTAAATGAGTTGAACTTAAAGGGATAGTTCACCAAAAAATGAAAGTTCTGTCAGTATTTACTCACCCTCATGTTGTTCCAACCCCGTAAGACCTTCGTTCATCTTCGGAACACGAATTGAGATATTTTTGATGAAATCTGAGAGCTGGATCACTCCTCCATAGGCTTCTTCAGGGATTGAATTTGCCGGCCTCGAAAAGTTATTAAAGACATCGTTAAAATAGTCCAAGTGACTACAGTGGCTCAATCTTAAGTTTATCAAGCGACGAGAATACTTTTTGTGCGCAAAAAAACAAACAAAAATAACGACTTTATTTCAACTATTCATTTCCTTCTCTATGGGCCTCTAGTCAGTTAAACCTTTGGCACGTACGATCACACCGGTGTGATCAGTCTTGGCTGGTCCCTGGAGCGTACGATCACACCGGTGTGATTAGAACGGTCAGTGCATCACGTGATCAACTGCTAAATTCAAACGTGCTTTCGCGCGTTGACTGGCGCTGAGCCAGAGACGGAGAGCACTTAGTGCTGTCATATATCACAACTGTTGAGTGTTTTCAACCACATAATGTTTATTTTAGGTTTCAGACACTTAAATACACATAAGTACTACCAAAACAATGATTTTGAGTTTGTAAAATACAAAATAATCCTTTCCATTATAATAAGACGACACTTTTATTCATATCAGATACACATTATCTAAGTAGCTTTACATTTTACCCTATTCTTCTCCCAGTTCACCAGCCAGTTACTTTCATGTATTTTGTGAGAAGTGGAGGAATTGACGTGTTGTAAATCCAACAGATCCGATTCTCTGAACTGGGAAACAATCTAACATGGCGCCGCCCATTGCGCATACAGCTCAACTAACGCGATCGTTATAAAGGTGTTTAAACAACAAAACACATCCACTTGCACATATTTGACAATCGGAATATCAGTGTTTCATGCTATAGCTAATACATTTGTGTATATTTTTAATAAAAAAGGAAATATTACATAAAAGCAGATCATCATTCAGCGCTGTGTTGTGGTTGCGCTGTGTCACGTGACAAGCAATGACGCGTCACCATGGAAACATTAAAGTGACAAGTTCTAAATAACGGTCGCCTTGAAAAACTCACGCTGGGGGGGCAGTTAGAATATTTTAAACTTACGTGTGAAAGGGTTAACTTAGTGTAACAGCGTAGAGCTACGTCACACGTACGCTCACTATTGGCCGACACTGGTCATCTGGGTGATGCGTGTGACGTACAACAACAGAAGCGTACGCTGTTAAACTAGTGAACTGACTCGAGGCCCACAGAGAAGGAAATGAATAGTTGAAATTAAGTCGTTATTTTAGTTTTTTTTGCGCACAAAAAGTATTCTCGTCGTTTGATAAACTTAAGAATGAGTCACTGTAGTCACTTGGACTATTTTAACGATATCTTTGATAACTTTTCGGGGCCGGCAAGTTCAATCCCTGAAGAAGCCTATGGAGGAGTGATCCAGCTCTCAGATTTAATCAAAAATATCTTAATTCGTGTTCTGAAGATGAACGAAGGTCTTACGGGGTTGGAACAACATGAGGGTGAGTAAATACTGACAGAATTTTCATTTTTTGGGTGAACTATCCCTTTAAAGAACTGATTCATGAACTGATTAACTGAAAAAATCTTAATAGAACAATTTGCTTATGAATCAAACATCATGAGTTCTCTCATGACCGTGCCAAGGAATACACTGTATGACTTATATAAACAACTATTTTATGCTGGTTTTAAAAGTATCATAAAAGTATAAAACTGTATAACTCAAATGCTATATTCCAAGTCTCATGACGCCGATAGTTCTAAGTGAGAAACCAGACCATAATGTCAGTGCATAAATAATCTCCCCCTCCCTTAAGTCGATGTGACCGAATCACTGAGTCAGTGAGTTGAACCGATTCAAGAACCGATTCATGCATGAATTCAAATTGGTTCTGTGAACTGAACCAACTGTTTACCTCAACAAAAAAAAACTTTATTTTGATGGTCCCTTTAACACATTTGGTTTTCTATTAGTAACATTGCACCTACATGCAGGGGTTAAATTGGGATTTATTATGTGGGGGTGCTCTCCCTATGGGGGTCCGGGGGTATGCCCCCCCCCCCGGGAATTTTTTTGAAAAATAAACCATTAAATTGCACTTTCTGGAGAGTTTTGTGCAAAGAAATTGAGTATTAGGCCAACATGATATGTGAAAAACTGCAAGGTTAAGAGCATATCCTTTGCATTGTTGTAGTATCAACAGGTAGCTATTATGCTAGGACACTTAGCATTTACATTACTGTTAATCAGTCATCACTTGATTACACCTTGTATTACCTTGTTATGATAGTGACCCATACAATGTGCCAAACATAATGTGCCACATGAAGAGACAGTGCAGCATATCACAGTAGCAACAGCTGAGAAGATTTGGGTCTGTGGTGACAAGGTCCACCTCACACAAACTTCATTCTCCCATTCTCTCTCTTTACTACAATACACACACACACACACACACACACACACACACACACACACGGTGAATCTAGTCTTGGTTATTTAATTTTGATTTAGTCTTATTCTCCTTACCTTGTCATTCAAGGCCAGGGCACTTTTTGTACATTTCTGGAACTTTTGCGCGCTTCCACATCCCGCGCAACTACAAATCTCCCAGGAATATACATTATATATTGCTGCGTACCTTTATCCGTGTCACCTAGATGCGCACGCGAGCGGTGCGCGATCATGGTCGACCGACAACGAGATTAAGCAGCTGAACAAAAATACGGCCGTGTTCCGATAGTTCTCATCTCAGCTCCGCCGAGACAAAATAGACATGCCATTTCAAAAAACTTTCATTTATTGTCAGAAATATGTTTTCAAAAGCATCACTTTCATCAAATTTTATGTGACATAATTTCCAGTTGGCAACTGACTGCAAACGAGCAGGCTTATGTGCCAGGGCTGAGCCCCGGAGAGCCCCAGCCCAATTTAACCTGCCTACATGTTTACTAACTCTCATTAGAGTATTAGTAGAGTATTAGTAGACTGGTAGGGTTAGGGTTAGAGTAAGTTGACATGTATTTGCAAAGTTACTTATAGTCAACAGAATGTTCAAAATCTAAATAGAACAATTAACTTACAAATCAACCATTACAAGTTCTCTCATGAATGTGCCATGGAATACACCATATGACTTGTATAGAATAAAAGTATAAAACGGTGACTCAAACACTATATTCAAAGTCTTATAAAGCCATGCGATATCTCTAAGTGAGCAACCAGACAAAATGTAAGTTCATAATTAATCTCCTCCTCCATTTAGCCAATACGACCGAATCAGTGAGTTGATCTCAAGAACCGATTCATGCATGAATTCAGATTGGTTCTATAAACTGGATCAACTGATTCATTGGATAGATCTTAATAGAACGATTACTTTATGAATCAAACATCACGAGTTCTTTCATGAATGTGCCAAGGAGTACACTGTATGTATGACTCATAGAATAATTTTCTGAAAAACATCACATCAGTCATATGTGCAACTCTTTTTGCGATTGAAAGCCCCAGTTCCCATTCATAGTAATTGCACGGAATGACATGAGGACGAGTAAATGACATAATTTTCATTTTTGGGTGAACTATTCCTTTAACGATGCAATCACATGTCATTTTCGCCACTCACCTATCTTTCTCCATCTCTTTCTTTCCCTCCTCTATCATCTGTCAGCCATGGATAGTCATTTGACTTTCCTCTGCATGTATTATTTTTCAAAGAACGAATTGATTCAGAGAGAGGATAAAAAGAGGAAAGAAAGAAAGAAAAAACTTAGCACCTCATCACAAAACCTTATCTCCCCCATGATGCTCAGTCTATTAACCTGATTGATTGTGCCAATAATCAGCCCTCTCTCTCTCTTTCTCTATCTCTTTTTTACCATTCTTTTCCCTTACTTCATCTCAGACGTTATTGCCCCCGCTGAATTGGTTGCCCCGGTGATAGTGATTGCACCTAAGAACACATCAGTGGTTGCCGGGGCGGGTGAGGCTACTTTTGAGTGCGTCGCTAATGCAAGGTGGGATGTTTGTCATTGTTATATTGTTTTTTATTATCCATCACAGTCGTGATGTCATTTACATCAGTCAAAATTGTGATTGTGTCTTTCATTTCACATGTCTTACAATAAAACTTGATGACTTTGACTGTTATGTATTTGTTTCAACTTAATGAAGCTAAACAGGTTTCTTTCCTGTCTGGGCATATTTCCTGTTGAAATTTAGGTGTTGACTTCATATATTAATAATAAAGGAAAATCTCTCTTTTTTAAAAAAAATTGAGCCTATAGCCTTTAGCTTTCATCACAGCCAAGAGATGCCACAAACATTGATTTGCCACTTACATGTTGGTTGAAGGTGGTCCTCATTCTAGAGAGCATTTGATTGAACAAAAAATTGTGTAATGCAGAATGAGTCATCAATGTTTTTTATTTGTTTTTTTAAATTTGTATATCTTCTAATAGTGAATTTTGTTAACATTTGAGTATATTAGCAAAAGGTTGATACTTCTCATCAAGGCAGCATTTATTTAATCAAAAATGCTGTAAAACTGTAATATTGTGAAATATTATTATACAGTTCAAAACAAATGTTTTCTATTTTAATATAATTTCAAATGCTATTTATTCCTGCATCATATATTTAGCATCATTACTACAGTCCTCAGTGTCACATGATCTGTCAGAAATCATTCCAATATGCTGATTTGCTGCTCACGAAACATTTCTTATTATTATCAATGTTGAAAACAGTTGTTTAATAATTCTTTAGAAATTATGATACATTTTTCAGGATTCGTTGGTGAATTTTGGTGATTCCTTAATACAAAAGATTATTTTATTCAACATTTAAACGAAATAGAAATATTTGAAACAATAACAATTTTGCAAAAAACAGTTAGTTTGAATAATAATTATATTTCACAATATTACTTTTTCATTGTATATTTGATTTTAAAAAAAGCGGTTGTTTAGAAAAGTCCTGAATTTTTGTGCCATATATTGATTTAAAAGAGAATAAAGTCAAATGCGCCTTTAACCCTGTTGTACCCTATATAAAACCCACAAAAGTTGGCTGGAAACATTAAAATGTGTTGTTAGAGGCCTAGCCAACCTGTTAATCAGGGGTCACACATATTTTTGACCAGGTATTTTTCTTGCATGTTTAACGCATAACTAACTGTGCTCTTTATAATTCTTGGCATGAATATTAATTTCAGTCTGGCAGTTAATGTGCTGTGTGTTGTGTGTGTGCGCGGAGCAGATCTCTTGACAGGCTGCAGGTGTTCTGGAAGCGTAATGGGGTGAGACTAACAGCAGGAGTGGACTCATTCGGTCGCAGACTGGTCATCAGTAACCCAACCTCAGCAGACGCGGGTCTGTATGTGTGCGAGACTGCGCTCAGAAACAGCAGTCAGAAGAGCACAGAGGCCAAAGCGTACCTCTCAGTGCTGGGTAAGATCATTGCTCTTTCTCTTTGTGCTTCATGCAGGTTCTGGCAGATGTTTTAAGTATTATTTTACTGAAATGACCTAGAGAGCAAGAGTTTGTCAGATGGATTTGATTTAAGGAATATCATTTAATTAAATACTGCAGTGAGCTCAATTCTTTTTCATGTATAATGCCAACGTTTTGTGTTTTAAAGCAAAGTTACGACATTTCGTTAATGCCTGTGGGCGGCTATTTCTAGTCAAGTACAGCTCCTCTCAACTTTTCCAAGCTTATATATCAATTACTGTAGATATGCCAAATCAGCAGAAATGTATAACATTAAACCAAAAATAAAAACAATAACAATAACTTCACCAAAAGTGAAATGAATAAGCCTCAGGCTGAAGGAAAAGCAAATTCACACCTGTATAGTAGAGGGCGCAGCTCAAACAAACTTTTCAGCTCTGCTGATAAAGAGAGCTGTCTGTTAATACATGGAAAAACAAAGTAACTTGCGTTATTTATTTGAAAAGTAACTGGGATATTTTTGTTGTAAATTTGAAAGTAATGCGTTACTTTACTAGTTACTTGAAAAAAGTAATCTGATTACATATCTTGCGTTACTTGTACCCCAACACTGGCTGTAGCCATGATCTCTTCACTAAATTTAAAGTCAGATGGATTTTGATTAGCTGTCAATCTCATTTGTTTTTTTAATCCTTGTTCTAATACATTTGAAGTATTCTAAATGAGTGACCTTGTGCATTAGAAGTTAGTAATTTGCATAAAACATGCCAAAACCATCTCCATATAGAAGGTTTTTACAGCCTTTTGATGCTCTCTAATGACACGCTTTTGCCTGAAAGCAAGTGCAGCAAGGTCGTCAAGCAACGTATTTGAGGTTTCAGTTTGTAAATTTTTCGTAAATTTAAAAAAAAAATATTACGAATGTTAGTGAATAAATCATTAAAACATATCAATTGCTGTAGATATGCCAATTCAGCAACAAAATTTTAAAACATCTTCAGATTTGATCATCACACCAAAAACGAAAACCATAACGATCAGTTACATTTAAAATTACGTTAACATACGCACCAATGGACATGAATTTATTTATTTTAAGTGCACTGCTGTAGTTATGAATGAATTAATGAATGATACATTCATATAGCACTTTACTATGTACTACTGTACACCCAAAGCACTTTACAATCATATCAGGCGCTTCTCCTCAAGCACCACCAGTGTGCAGCATCCACTTGGATCACAGTACAACTGCACCAGCGCTCTCACCACACACTAGCTCTAGGTGAAGAGGAGAGAGATTGATTCAGTTATGCTCTCACTCCACACTCTTTAAAAGTGTATGGATTTTGATCCATCTGTCACTGGGTCCCATTTACTTTTTCCACCTAATTCACAACACGTGTATGTAACTGGTCCTACTCTACCCACTCCGAGTGGGATTCCAACTGTGGTCTCCGGTGTGGGAAGCGGCACGCTAACAAGGAGACTAAAGACTGCAACCTCTAGCATCAGTCGTGTTCCTAACCTCGTTCTAATGTTAATGTTAATTTTTAGTATTGTAAATAAATGACCACATGACACTCAAGTTTGCTACCATCACATGCAAATGCCTATAGTATCAAAACGTTGAAATATCTCACCTCTCTGCTCATGAATATTAATTAGAAGAAGTGGCATGCCCCAGTTGATCTAACTGATTTACTGAAGGGTTTAAGGGGACCTACACTGTTGAGAAAGCTCTCAACAGAGCATTTGATGGATAGGTATGATTAAGAAATCTTACTGAGGGTGTGGAAAGTGTAAATTTGAAATCAGAAATACATTGGATTTTCAAAATCACAATTAGACCTGCCTCGGTGACATTTTCATCTACAGACGCCTACATCAGAGTGAGTTGCAGCAGAATTTAAACCGCAACCGGTTTAAGGGGATGTAGTGACATTGTACTTACTCAAATAAGTACTGAGTAATATTAATGAACTGCATGTACTTACTATAGAGTTACTTACTACTATACTAAGTGCACGTAGTAAAGTGTAACTACTGTACATCACCTTGAAATAAAGTCTTGCAATAAAATATTTTTCTTTGTATATCTCAGTAAGTGGGAGGACAAATAAATAAAAAGTTCTAATGGTCTCTATGCACATTTATTCACACAATAGCATGTTGGCTCTCAGTATTCCTTGTCACGTCATTGGCATTGTGTCCGAGCATCACGACTCTCAGTTTCCAATGTTTTCAGAAGGTCAGTGGTCTTTAAACATCCTCAGCCTCTTTAACATCCCTGCTCTTTGATCCAAAAACACAAATATTACTCTCTGCCTCAAGATCTTTTTCACCAAAAGATGAGCTATGAATATTTATACCTCCACTTGCACTCTTATTAGAAACAGCAACGAATATTCTTTCAATGAGCTTATCTGACAGGTGTGCGCCTTACATGATTGGGCGAAGGGGGGGGGGGCGCATGCATATGCATGAGGCAGCCAATGGAGTGATGAATAAATTGGGGCTGTTGGAGGCTCAGAGAGACTTTTATAGAAAGATAAAGTGAACATGTCAGTGCAGCCAGCAGTGGAAAAGAGGTTGAGACGGAGGAGGTATTTATTGTTTCTGCAGTTGAATCCGATCCAGGCGCCAGTCTGAATATGTATATCCTGATCTGCATAAACGTACAATGAAACTGAATAAGTGCTCATTTGTTCACTAAGAACGGAAAGGAGAAGAGGAAAGAGAGAAGAATGGATGGGAATGAATTGGAAAAATTGTGACATTGTTATGCCGTTCGTTTTTTTGCCGTTGTTGTTGTTGGTTGTTTGATATTCTTCGGTAAGTGAAAAGCTGTTATCAGCATTACGGTTAACAGGTCCTTTTGTCTCCTTTCATTTGGAGTGAGATAGAAAGAGAGAGAGAAAAACAAAAACAAATGCCAGGTGTGTAAAAAAGTACCATGAGTCTTGCTCTTTCTTAGATAAATAAAGGGGGGAAAAAGGCTAGAGGATGAAAGGGTTTTCTTTTTGTTATGTATACTTATATATAAAAAAACGTTTTACTATTATAATGGGCTAAGTGTGGCACCAAAGACCGCTGGAAAAAAATCTGAGCACATATCTTGCCTTTTACATGTAGTTTATTGAAAGTATACATCCATACTTTCCCTCATTTATCATGACCAAAAAATACACTTCCTGAATATCCACTGTTATGCCAGCAAACTCCAGAACACAGATTGGTATTAAACGGTAAAAATATAAATCCAAGGCCTCAGTTATGAGGTACGCCACACATGATGTCTTCCACAAACACCCATATCTAATCATCCATAAAAACTATGCTTTAGCAACCACTTAGAACACTAGAAACCACCCAGTACACCTTCACCTCATTTCCTCAGAAAATGTTAAAATGTTGTTTGTACTTACACATTTGTGTGTGTGTATGTGTGTACAGCTTTATATATGGTCAAGGATATATATTTACAAGGATAGTAAAACCTGAGATCACCTACATTATGGGGACCAAGGGAAATGGGTTAATAAACATATAAATTTTTTTGAAAATGTAAAAATGCAGAAAGTTTTCTGTGATGGGTAGGTTTAGGAGTAGGGTTTGGGTTAGGGAATAGAAAGTACAGTTTGTACAGTATAAAAATCATTACGCCTATGAAGAGTCCCCATAAAGTAGTGAACCAGACACCAACCAGTGTGTGTGTGTGTGTGTGTGTGTGTGTGTGTGTGTGTGTGTGTGTGTGTGTGTGTGTGTGTGTGTGTGTGTGTGTGTGTGTGTGTGTGTGTGTGTGTGTGTGTGTGTGTGTGTGTGTGTGTGTGTGTGTGTGTGTGTGTGTGTTTGTGTCCTTGTCCTTCACAGAGTCCCCGTACTTCACGTCAAAACCAAAGAGGTCGGTATTAACGGAAGTTGAGAAAACTGTGGAGCTTCAGTGTCAGGCCAAAGGTAAGCCCCGCCCCTTCTAGAAACAGACAGCCATGTGTTGCACCTATCAAATTGCTGCAGCACCTCTGAGTTTGACCACTTTACAGTCATATAATACATGTCCTAAATACTGTTGTATAACTAATCCCCTGCAGGAAACCATAATCTTTATATTGTCAGGAGTGTAAAGACTGCCAGCTCTTGAATAAAAAAGCCACTTAACTTCCAGCGCTGTACCTGTCAATCTCAAATGTCTTTTTAAAAGCATAATGTTTCCATTTCTGCACAAAGTTATAGCACATTCAGTTTATTGTGGCCGGTGTGCTTTCAGCCGACAATTTGCTGGAAGAACGTCATTCAGTTTATGTGCTGAGTCAACTAGAGACGTGCTTTTATCATAATCATTTGTCGTCTCACAAATTTGACCTTTTCGCCAAGCGTGCCGCATCGACCCCTGCTCGTTTCCGCAATGTGTCCTTATTCGAATTCATCTTTATTTAATCGACTAAATGATAATAAGTGGCCAAGTACATTAGAAAAGGCGAGCGAGACGCTAATGGTATTAGCTGTTAATTGGCGTCAGTGTTCATACTACGTTAGGATCTAGTTAAAAGACATTAGGTATCATTGGCTCACAGGGCAATGGGAGGAGTAGAATCCAACTAGAAAATCCTTTTAACAAGCTGTGTAAATCTGACCTACATTTCAGCAACAAAGTGCCAAGTGTCTAAAAGTTAAACTTTTTATGACTTCTAACAAGGAAAATTCATAAAGAGAGACCTCAAACGGTTCTTTCTTCTCAACTTTTTTCACGTAATATTTTTTCCTTTATTTAACGGAAATCTGGACAGTTTCTCCTTCATGAAACTTTTTAAAACGACTGAGACTTTTCATCTTTTTTTGGTGGCAAAGATTGTACCTCTGCAATTTACACTTTCTGAGAATCTCAGCTCGTTCTTTTTGCACTTCTGTAAGGGTGTGAAGCTGAGTTTGTGCGCACTATGTCATAAACTGTCAGAAATTTAATTACAGCGAGCTTGTTTTTGACAGTCTTATTTTAACATCCTTGTCTTGCATCCCGTGGGTGTGACACGACTATCGACGCCGAGACTCCTCCATAGGAGCGGATTCAAGCTATTTGACCTTTTAAAGTGTTGAGCTGCAGGATTTATACATGATATATTCTTTAATTTGCATATCATGATGAGCATATCATGAATTCCTTCAGATGAACTTAATTTACAATTATTGCTAATGCATATAATTGCCGTTTTATTCATTTTCGCGCTCACTTCTTGATTTCTCGCTCCCTCTCTCTTGATCTCCCTCACTTATCCTCCTCTCCAAATCTTCTCCCTTTTCTGTCGGTGAAGCATGTCAAAATTTTATTGGAAGTTTAATCAATCAAAGCCAATTTATTAGATTAAATTTTCATTAATTAAACCAAAGGGTGCCCTGATGACGGTCTATTGATGAAAATGTTAACTTTGTGATAAATCAAACTGTGTGTGTGTGTGTGTGTGTGTGTGTGTGTGTGTGTGTGTGTGTGTGTGTGTGTGTGTGTGTGTGTGTGTGTGTGTGTGTGTGTGTGTGTGTGTGTGTGTGTGTGTGTGTGTGTGTGTGTGTGTGTGTGTGTGTGTGTGTTTGGAATAATTTTCTCATCTAACAAATGTCAAATGGCATTTGTGTAAATCTAGCCCTTACAAATTTGGTGTATATAAGGTTGGAATACTTAAGATTTGTTTTCAACTGTTTTTGAAAGAAGTCTCTTATCCTCACCAAGGTTGCATTTGATCAAAAATACAATAAAAACAGTAATATTGTGAAATAATATTACAATAAAAAAAACTGTTTTCTTTGTTAATATATTTTAAAATGTAATTTATTCCATTGATGACAAAGCTCAATTTTCATCATCATTACTCCAGTCTTCAGTGTCACATGATCTTTCAGTAATCATTCTATCACAGGAATAAAATACTTTAAAAAAATAGAAAACAGTTGTTTTAAATTGTAATCATATTTTACAATATTGCTGTTTTACTGTATATTTGATCAAATAATAATTTACCCATGGCATTATAGACTTAAAAAAAAAATCATATTTATTCAAAACCTTTGACCAGTACTGTGTTGTCATTTATATTATGATATCTGCTGAAATACCTTGTGACGCTTTATGTATTTTTCAGGAATTCCCACACCAAAGCTGGAGTGGTTCAAAAATGCCGTCCCCCTCTCCACACTGAACAACCCTCGATACAAGCTTACGTCTTCTTCGATGGTTCTACAAGTTCGGAGAATTCAGCCGGACGATGCCGGAATATTCCAGTGCTTCGCTCAAAACATGGCCGGAGAAATCCAGGCACATACCAACTTGGTCGTCACAAGTAAGATGAATAGTTATAGAAATATTTCACCCAAAAATGCATCTACCATCATTTACTCACCCGTATGTTGTTCCAAACTCATATGACTGATTGTCATTTGGTAGATATTTTAAATTTATTTTTGTGCTTGAGAGCCCAAATAAGATTTCATTGTATGGACACAAGAAATTCTTCAAAATCTTTTTTTAATTTGTATTATTATCATTTTTTTCATAAGAAAAAGAAAAGTCATATGAGTTTGGAATGACATTAGGGTGAGTATTTGATGACAGGATTTTCATTTTTGGGTGAATCATTGCTTCAAGCAAATGGGAAGATGAAGCATAAATAAAGCCATGGATGTTTTAAAAGTCAGTGATCTCGCTCTCTTTTCCTCTCGGTTGTGAATTGATCAGGGAGTTCAGAGACCTCTCATTGATCTGTGTAATTAATCAGTGTCTACTGAGAGATCAACCTTTAACACACACACACACACACACACACACACACACGCACGCACGCACGCACACACACACACACACACACACACACACACACACACACACACACACACACACACACACACACACACACACACACACACACACACACACACACACACACACATACACACACAGCACTTAATCAACACCTCCAGCTCTCTCTCGCTTAGTCATCCTCATCTCTCTTTTGCTCTCAAGCTTCATTTCAGTTCACACCATTTTTTATTGAAGTTTAAGACTTTTAAAGTTAGGTACATTCATCAAGTGAATAATGAACAAGTGAATAATAATGGATGTTATAATAGTGGTGTGATATTTAGAGCAGCATGTATGTATAAGTAGTGACCCCAGATACTTAAACACTTAAGTTTCACTTCATTAGATAGTATCAAAATATGAAACCAACCATCTGCAAACAAATAATGCTTGAGCTACACTACCATTCAAAAGTTTGAGGTCAGTAAGATTTTACAAATGTTGTTATTGATAACAATACAGTAAAACATTAATATTGTGAATATTATTACAATCTGAAATAAGTTATATCCTAATATATTTTTTTAAGTAAATTGATTCCTGTGATGACTAAGCTTACTTTTCTTTAAAAATCATTCTAATTAGCTTCTTTTAGAAATTGTTCTTCATCGTCATGATCCTATTAACTACCACATCAGATAATCTTTTTTTTTTTCAGAATTGTTTTATTAATAGAAAGTATTAAAGAGCAACATTTATTTTAAATATATCTTGCATCCTAGGTGAATAAAAGTTGTAATTTTCTTTAAAAACAAACAAACTTTTGAATGGTAATGTAACTAACTTTGGGTTTCTTAAAATTCAGTTACTCCTGATGTAAGAGATTTTAAACATTGTCACACAAATAATGTTTTTAAGTGTTAACCAAGTATTTCCTGGCATCTCAAGATACTGTATGTTAGAGTAAGTGACATCTAAGACTATATTAAATTGTGTTTTGCTTTTTTTCACACATTACAGCTTATATTAATAAAAAAAATGTAATTTGTCATGCTGAAGGACAATTTTGATTAACTTAATGTCCCCCTGTAGTCTTAAAACTCATGTTTGATCATCAAAATTACATACTTAAACAAAAAAAAAATTCTTCATGCCTTAAAATAGCTTGAATGTAACTCCACACCCTTGCCTCATTTAGTATACTGTATGCGGTTCTATGAATATGCAAATTTGCCTAAATTATTTTTAAGTGCCCAATATACTTATTGGGGTCACTCTATATTTACTTAGATTTTCAGTTTTCTGACTCACTTGTTTTCACGGTAGGCGTGTCACCATCTTTCACCACGCCCCCTTCTGACATCACTGTGACTGACGGAGCATCAGCTGTCTTCACCTGTGAGATATCTGGCGCCCCTAAACCTGCCATTGTTTGGAAGAAAGGTACGCAAATACATTCACACCTGTTTGCACATCATTTACACGATTAGCATGTCAGCAGTTTCGTGACTAACCCCTGTGATTCTCGCAGGTTCTCAGGTGTTAGCGAGCGGATCGGTGCAGATACCTCGTTTCACTCTGCTGGAGTCTGGAGGCTTACAGATACTACCCATAATGCCGAGCGACGCAGGGAACTACACGTGTTCGGCGTCTAACTCTGAGGGCCTGGTCAACGTCACCGTGGCCCTGACAGTCTTGAGTACGAAACTGTAATTTTTTGAATATTATGCTGTTTTTAATGACTTGAACAAGTACAAACAAATTTAGCATATTTGAAATTCAGCACCGACAGGATTGCAGACAATTTCCAAACATGCCTTTATCAGCAATCATTGTTTGGCTTAATAGCGGCATTCATTAGCTTGGCTGATTGTAAAGGCATGGCAGAGCACACTATTTGTGAAATGTTAAGTCTTTTACAGTAATTTCACACCGGAATAGTGTCATCCTTAAATCCCAAGGCCTCGGTTTATCTGGCTGTGCATGCTTAATGATGCTGATGTAGGTTTACGCTTGAGTGTGGGTGCGTGGATGTGTCTCAGAGCATTTTTGACATCCAGTCTAAATAATGCTGTTTGTGGATTGGCCACTTAAAAGGAAAGCAAGAAGTCTCTCTGATTAAAACTACTGCGTGTAATTTATGCACCGTTGGCGGTGCCAAATGGAATGTCAGAAAAACTATCCTTGTCTAAATTGTTCAGTCAAAAAAGATAGTCACACCATTGGCATCATGAGCTGGAAGTTTACCTGTCGGGCAGCACAGCGACGGTATTTGCAACATACAAATGGCTGACTTTTAGTTGTCAGTGAGCATTAAACTGGAAGATAGCGTTTTAATGTTGAAAACTTTACATGCATTAGCTTTAATCAAGTCAATTGGACCCAATGGGTTATGTGAGTGGTAGAATTTGTTCATTTGCTTAGCCGTACTATATGGTCATTGAGACGCAGTGTGAATATTCAAACGTTCATGCTTTGTAAATTTCATTCTGTTTTGCTAATGAAGCTGTCAGTGGGAATTACTTAATAGGGTTAAAAGAACTGTGAATAATGATGTTGGTAATGATTAAACTGTGGCATGATTTTTGTCCTAAACTGCATTTTATTAATCAGGTCGAACCTTTATTTCAACACCCCCTGAGGATCAGCGTGTCATTAAGGGAACTACCGCTGTGCTGAACTGCGCGGCAACCCACGACCCCAGAGTCACCGTCAGGTCAGAGCTTGAGCCTGAGATGCATGTTGAGGAACATGTTTATGACATTTTCATTTCAAAAACGTATAAAAATGTTCTCCTGCTCCGTTAGGTTGGCTTTGGCTAATTAGCGAAGTCAAGCATTACTCTTGCTGTTCATCATTAGGTCACTGTGATTGTGTCACTGGGTACACTGCCAAGTAAGACACATTTTGCTGATCCTGGAACAACATTCCTGTCTGAAAATGTTGTACTAATCCTGTCCCTACCCCTAAACCTAACCCTACCACATAACTTATCCCTAAATGCAGAGGGAAATACAGTAATAGGTGAATAACACTGATGTACAGTAGAAGCACCTAACCCTGGCTGTAAGCCTAAACTTGACATAAACTGTAAATCTGTCCCTAAAATCTGATTGGTTGATTGGATTGTTGTTCCAAAATCAAACAAGACCTTGATCCAGGCATATGTTTTACTTTAGGAAATCACGTTCAAGACCTCTAACATAACTCATCCTGCTCCACTGGTGGTACAGGCATAAATGAAACCTTAAATCATGCCACTTGAGTACTTTTCTAAGCTATCTGAAGGTGTACTTGAGGTGGATAAACTATGATGGAAATGCTAAATAAATTTCTACAGTAGAGGCACATCAAAAATAAGTCAGATGATTGGCTCTCATAACTGTCTCTTATTTCTACTGAGTGCCAATTTAGTTTTTAGGAAAACGATTTGTTTTTGCAATATTTATGGTTTGCAATCAGCTTCTTTTTTTTTTGCATAACTTAAATTTGCAACTTGGATGGAAACATATCAACAGAGACTTGGGCTAGTAAGCAGCAACCTAGCAACAATTCAGAACACCCTACAAACCTGCTGCCCTGGCAACACAAAATCGTCCCGGGTTACGTATGTAACCCTAGTTCCCCGAAGGGACGGACGCTGCGTGTAATCGCAGTGGGAACGCCCCCCAGCGTAGCGCGTCTGAAGCATGAATGAAATCAGTCAATGGAGCGTCACAGCGGGTGACGTCACCGACCAGGAAGCTATAAATATCCCCTGAATACACAAGCCACCAGCTTCTAATGTTACTGAAGCAAGCGATCCAAGGGGATGCCGAGAGTATGGCAGGACACGCAGCGCCCGTCCCTTCGGGGAACTAGGGTTACATACGTAACCCGGGACGTTCCCCTTCAGGGACTACCGCTGCGTGTAATCGCAGTGGGAACGCAATACCCACATCCCCATACGACCAAATCCCCGTCGTGTGTCATAAGGAGACACAAGCCGACGAGAGAACCTGAGCCCCGGGAGTGGAGCTAAGGTCAAGGGAATAAAATCTGACGAAAGTGTGCGGTGAGGACCAGCCTGCCGCATCACAAACGTCCTGAAGAGAAGCTCCTGAAAGAAGAGCTGTAGAAGCAGCCATACTCCGGGTGGAATGAGCCCTTACAGCCAAAGGTGAAGGCTGATGGGCCGAACCGTAAGCAAGCGAGATGGCCTCGACCACCCACTTGCTCATCCTTTGCTTAGATGCTGGACACCCCTTCTTAGGTGACCCAAAACAGACAAACAATTGTTCTGATTTCCTCCACAGGGCAGCTCTGTGGACATACGCATCTAAAGCCCTAACAGGACACAGCAAATTAAGTTTCTCCTGGTCTGACGTCAAAAAAGGCGGAGGACAGAAAGCCTGCAGAACTATAGGTCTAACCGAAGTGGTTGGTACCTTAGGAACATACCCTGGTCTCGGACAGAGAAAAGCTTTTACCATACCAGGAGCAAATTCCAGGCACGAGGGAGCCACCGAAAGTGCTTGAATATCTCCAATTCTTTTTAGAGACGAGATAGCAAGAAGAAGGATAGTCTTTAGTGTAAGGAACTTTTCCAAAACTTCCTCGATGGGCTCGAAAGGAGCTAGGGAGAGACCTTCCAAGACGATGGCAAGATCCCAAGCTGGTACCCTTGTGCGGACTGCAGGCCTCAGCTTCAAGGTGCCACGAAGGAAGCGAGATACAAGTGGGTGTCTCCCGAGAGAACCTCCACTCGAAGGGTCGTGGTAAGCAGCTAAGGCCGCCACATACACCTTCAGTGTGGAGTGAGATAACCCTGTGGAGAGCCGGTCCTGCAGGAAATCCAGCACTGTACCAACCGGGCAGTTAACTGGGTCCTGCTGGCGCTCTCCACACCAAGAGGTGAAAAGTTTCCACCTCGCGGCATATAACTTCCTTGTGGCGGGAGCTCTGGATTGGAGGATGGTCTCAACGACCTCAGTCGAGAGACCAGAATCTATGAGCTGGGCCCCCTCAGAGGCCAAGCCCACAGCCTCCATAGTTCTGGGCGGGGGTGAAAGATCGACCCACTCGCCTGAGAGAGTAGATCTCTCCTGATCGGTATCTCTAGGGGAGAGCCGTCGAGGAGAGACACTAGGTCCGCAAACCATACTCGGGCCGGCCAGAACGGGGCTATTAGCAGAAGACTGAGCCCGTCCCGGCGAACCCTCTCCAGAACTCCCGGGAGCAGAGCGATCGGGGGAAAAGCGTACAGACGTGACCTCGGCCACGGATGTACCATCGCGTCCAACCCCAGTGGGAATGGCAGGCTGAGAGAGAACCACAGTGGACAATGTGATGTCTCTCTGGAAGCAAATAGATCTACCTCGGCACGACCGAAATGTTCCCATAGGAGCTCCACCACCTCGGGGTGAAGACTCCATTCCCCGGGCCTCGGCCCCTGCCTCGACAGGATGTCTGCCCCCTGATTTAAGTACCCTGGGAGATAAATAGCTCTCAAAGAAAGAATTCTCCCCTGGGACCATAGGAGAATCTGACGTGCCAGTTTGTAAAGTGGGCGAGAACGCAGACCCCCCTGATGGTTGATATAAGAGACCACCGATGTGTTGTCTGTTCGAACAAGAACATGGTGGCCCCTTAGGTCTGGGAGGAAGTGTTTCAGAGCCTGAAACACTGCCAACATCTCTAGACAATTTATGTGCCATAGACGGTGATGGTCCCCCCACAGACCCCGAGCTGGGCGACCACTCATGATCGCCCCCCACCCCGTGAGAGAGGCATCTGTCGTTAGCATAACGCGACGACAAGGAGCTCCCAACACCGGGCCTTGGGAAAGAAACCGAGGATCTTTCCACATAACCAGGGCGCGAAGACATCGTCGCGAACTCATGATCATGCGAAACGGATTTCCCCTCGGGGAGAATCCCCTGGTTCTGAGCCACCACTGTAACGGTCTCATGTGCAGGAGGCCAAAAGGTATCACGTTGGACGCAGCTGCCATGAGACCTAACAGTCTCTGGAACTGTTTTACAGTGGACGACTGGCCTAGCTTGACCTGATCTACTGCGGCGAGAATCGAAGCAACACGAGCAGGTGACAACTGTGCCTGCATCGTCGTCGAATCCCACAATACACCGAGAAAAGTGGTTCTCTGTAATGGAGAAAGAACACTCTTCTTGGCGTTGAGCCTCAACCCCAACCTCTTGATGTGAGCAAGAACGACATCTCGGTGCCGAACCGCCTGCTGTTCTGATTGAGCTAGAATTAACCAATCGTCTATATAGTTCAGAATACGAATGCCCTGCAGCCTCAGCGGGGCTATAGCTGCATCCATACACTTCGTGAACGTGCGGGGTGACAGTGCTAGGCCAAACGGAAGAACCCGATATTGGTACGCTTCGCCCCCGAAAGCGAACCTCAGGAACTTCCTGTGTTGAGGGAGGATGGATACATGGAAGTAGGCGTCCTTTAGGTCTATCGTGACAAACCAGTCCTCGGATCTGATTTGTGACACGATCTGTTTGAGAGTGAGCATCTTGAATTTGAGCTTCCCTACAGTGCGATTTAAGAGACGCAGATCTAGAATGGGACGCAGCCCTCCATCTTTTTTCGGAACGATGAAGTACCGGCTGTAGTATCCTAACTCCCTGCTGGGCGGAGGAACCCGTTCTATAGCCCCTTTGTGCAGCAGAGTTTCTACCTCCTGTTCTAATACCAGAGCCTGCTCGGGGCCCACCACCGTGGGCAGAAACCCCTCTGAACCGAGGTGGACGCGTTCTGAACTGAATAGCGTACCCGTTCTTTATAATATTCAGGACCCACTGAGAAACATTGGGAAGCATTTCCCATTCCGCCAGGAACTCTACTAAGGGAACCAGCCTCTCGAGGCTGGCCTCTGGATGAACATCCCGAGTGACAGACACAGCGCCCTGTAACATACTGGCAGGAAACAGCTGGTCTGAGCACTCCACAACCCTCCTCCTCGGAGGGGGCGAGCGTCCCTCGGGAAATCGCTCGCCGAGTCTCTCTACGCCCTGTATAGGCAGGGTTAGTAGAACAGACCTCTGAGGGTATCGAGAAAGACAGGGCGCCGTGTTTTTGAGCGGCGAACTCAAGTCTTTCCCGATGGGGACCACCCTCAGAGTCCTGACGTTCAGCCCGTCAGGACTTTTTCGACGCGGCCTTCCTGGCGACAATGACTGACCTCAGATCAGTCCTGCCCCGAGAAGGCCGCGCCGGAGAGCGCCCCGACTCGTCCCTCCAGTTTGTCTGCGGGGGGGCACGAGACGCGACACTCCGCTTCTGCTGTGCTCTTTTAGAAGACGAACTCGACGGCTGGGACTGCCCTCGCTCAGCAGCCCCAGTGACGCGCACTTTGAGAGGGATAAACTTATGAAAAGCAGCCGCCTGTTTTTTCTCTTCCTGGAACCTCTCAGTGACAGAGTGAAGAGCGTCACCGAAGAGGCCCGCAGGCGAAACAGGAGCATTTAATAAGAGAGATTTATCTTTTTCTTTCATAGAGGTTTGACTCAACCATAAATGCCTTTCTGTGGCCACCATGGCTGCCATAGACCGGCCAACAGATTTAGCTGTTTCCCTGGTGGCCCGGAGAGTGAGATCAGCAGTCTGCCTGAGCTCATTGATCATATCTGCCGAAATTTCTCCCCCCTCACACACATCTTTGAGCAGGTCAGCCTGATAAGCCTGCATAATGGCCATTGTATGCAAACATGCAGCCGCCTGCCCAGCCGCCGAGTAAGCCTTCCCCACCAGCACAGAAGTATTTTTCAGTGGTCTAGAAGGAAGAGCCGGTGCTTTAAGCGAAGATGCCGAGGCAGGAGAGAGATAGCTCGCGAGCGTCTCCTCCGCCTTCGGCATCGTCACATATCCAGCAGACTTTGCACCAAAAATATTACCATAAGCATTGGATTGATTGGTATATATTCTGCTCGAAACCGGTCTAACCCAGGTCTTTGAAACCTCAGCATGAAGGTCTGGGAAGAATGGTAAGCACCGGCGAGAAGGCTGAGGACGTGCAGAGAGAAATCTATCATCTAGTTTGCTTTTATTTCTAGATTCTTGTTTATCAGTTGGCCATTCAATACGTTTTTCAACAGCCCGAGATAACACATCCATTAAACCTTCTTCAGCAGTATAATGAAGTGAGCTAGTTTCCTCTGATGCCAAACTTTCGACATCCAGATCCTCAGAACTGGATAATCTAAGTTCCACATCATCGCGTGCCTCCACCCGGGCAGAAGTAACCGCCGCAGCGCGTGCTTCCAGAGCCGGGTGAGAGGCACTGGATCCCGCCGGAGAAAGCTGAGATAGGGCGGGGCCCGTCTCAGCGTCGCCGGTGAGATCCATCTGCGAACCCCAAGTCAAGCGCCGCCGCTCTGCCTCAACAGAAGCGGGACCCGAGCCCTGGGGAGCTCGCAACAAACCACTCTCCTCAAAGAGCGATCGCCGCGAGCGCAGAGTTCTCAAAGGAAAATGCTCGCAATGCTCACAATCGACTCCCTCGAGAGCCGACTGGGCATGCTGAACTCCCAAACAAGCTACACATAACTCGTGAGAATCCCTACCCGTGATGTAACGTGTACAGGGGGGAACACACTTTCTATACTGCTCGCTCAAAAGATATCAGACACACACAGAGCGCTGCTGAAGTAACAGTAAGCTGGTGGCTTGTGTATTCAGGGGATATTTATAGCTTCCTGGTCGGTGACGTCACCCGCTGTGACACTCCATTGACTGATTTCATTCATGCTTCAGACGCGCTACGCTGGGGGGCGTTCCCACTGCGATTACACGCAGCGGTAGTCCCTGAAGGGGAACTAATATTCACAAAATATTATAGTTGTAATTTTTTAGTTTTAATATTTCACGTAAATTGATCTTGCTTTAAGCATACAGAGTACGGCATACTACCTTTCAAAAGTCTTGGTAAGAAAGATTTATTTATTTATTTATTTTGAAAGAAATTTAGACATTATTGAGCAGGGATGCATTAAATTGATCAAAAGTGAAAGTAAAGACTTTTACATTGTTACAAAAGATTTTTTTTTTTCAATAAATGCTGTTCTTTTGAATTTTCTATTCATTAAAGTATCCTGGAAATTTTTTTTATGACAGTTTCCACAAAAATATTTAGCAGCACAATTGATTTTAACATTGATAATATTAAGAAATGTTTCTTGACCACCAAATAAGCATATTAGAATGATTTCTGGGGATCATGTGAAACTGAAGACTGATGCTGAAAATTCAGCTTTACCATCAAAGGAATAGATTACGTATTCAAATATGTTAAAATGGAAAACTTGTAAATTGTAAAAATATTTCATTTTTTTCTGTTTATTTCTTTATTAGGTATAAATACATTTTACCCTGTTTTTGTTTTTGTTTTGTTGTTGTTGTTGTTGTTGTTTTTTGGGGGGGGGGGGTTGTTTACCATATTATATAGCCTTTATCCACTTTGTTTAGGTCATTATCAAGCACATAGGGAGGAGAAGCTGATATGGAATTTGATGTTGTTCTATTTCTGCAGGTCTTTGGAGTGTGATATTTTTGGTGGATTATGAGTCATCATAAAAGAGTCTTATTTTCCTCAGATATGCATGGAATAAAGGAACCAAGCCGCTGAGCGTGTCGACTGGTGGGCGAGTGTCAATGAAGGAAGGTTCACTCCACATCAGCCAGACGTGGTCCGGAGACATCGGAGATTACACCTGCAGGGTCATCTCACCAGCTGGAAATGACTCCAAAACCACCCGACTGGAAGTCATGTGAGCAAAAATAGACACAAACACACAGATCCTTGCCAACATCCATGTTTTGATACGAAACGCTTTGAAGGGACTACACTTGTACAGTACATGTGCACTCTTGTACGAGTATCTAGTACGTATTGGAGTGCTACTGTAGGAGGAAGATACTTGGATCCTAGCTGCAGTTCTGAAGCCAAGAGAACCATCCAAAAATGGGCTATAATGATAGGACAGAGGAGGGAGCAGCTGCTATTGTGTGTGTGCGTGTGTGTGTGTGTGTGTCGGGACGCAGGACGCGGGAGGGAGATAAAGGGAGAGTAGAATAAGATAGGCCTGATGCCCAAGGCCAAGATCATCTCCTTTGATGACTAGCCAATCAAGAAAAGCCAGTGTTGCTAAACTTTAGCCAATGTTGCTAAACTTCTGTGGCATCAGGAACTAATTAAACACACACACATACACACGCTCAGATATTAATTACTGCTTCTAGATGGCTGAATGTTGTGCTCCCACAGATTGTCATATGGGTGGATGCATAAGACTTCTAAGTCTTTCTTAATCAAGTAACATGATTGTATATACAGTACCGTTCAAAGGCTTGGGGTCAGTAAGGACATGAGATCACAGCAATAGCAAACAATCCAATCAATTCCAGATGGACAAAATCATCTATTTTTTCTTGATTGAGAAATTGTTTCACTGGGATATACGTCACTATAAGGAAGAATAGTGAATAGAACAGGCTTTAATACTTGTATTCAGCATGGATGCATTAAATTGATAAAAAGTGTCAGTAAAGACTTAAATTGTTACAAAAATGTATGTTTTTAAATAAATGCTGTTCTTTTTATGCATTAAATAATCCTGCAAAAAATGTGTTCACAGTTTCCACAAAAATATTAAGTACAGTAGCACAACTGTTTTCAACATTGACTTTATATATATATATATATATATATATATATATATATATATGATCCACTCAATCAGCATATTAGAATGATTTCTGGAGGATCAGGTTTCCCAAAAACTCATGCCATTGGTTGAGCCAAATGCTGCTGTATTGCTACTTTTCGGGTAAATCCACCTACAAGCTTAAATTTTTGTGCTTATAAGAAATTATTTATATGCGTCAAAATTGTGAGTGCAGCTTGCGTAATCGAATCGGAGCTCAACTTGGAGAAAAAACGAGAAATATTACAAATCATCAATCATACAAAACATAACTGTAATAAACTATGATTTGCAGATGCGCTTTAAGTGCTGCAATGTAATGCAATTCTTTTAGTACTACTTAACGGAACTCATAATAAAGCAATATTTAATTTAAGACACGCTAGTCTGTGAGAGAAACTGGGTTTCGGCAGACTTTAGAAAAAGACTCCTAACAGCTGACATTTAAATTATGAGATACAAATTGAAAACACATGCGATTTGAATAATAACAATAATACCTTTGACAGTCACATTAAGATAACAGAGCACCACAATATATTCCTACCTTTAATAATACAGCCTGCAAACTCTGTTGAAAGAAAACTCATCAGACGGTTGAAGGAGAGGCAATGCTTCACATGCTAATGTGATTTCACAGGCGTTCAAGTTAATCTCATGCAGTGGACAGGTCCTCTTATTACCAAATGTTAGACGATGGCTGAGCAGTACCTCGCTTTAAACAATATTAGATGTTATTGCATATTTAGGCAGCTGTGACAGATGGGAAAAAAAAAACCTGTCACACACATATTACAAGCATCTGCAAAGCACATAATTGTATTATGTGATATTGTAATGTAGTTTTCATAAATGTAATGTTGTTGAAGGAACAGTATAACTTTTGATCTTGCATCATAGTGGAAAGTAGTGTTAAAGAGTTAGTTCACACAAAAATGAAACTTCTGTCATCATTTACTCACCCTCATGTTGTTCAAAATCTTCATGACTTTATTGTGTGGAAAAACAAAAGGTGTTGAGTTGACTGTCCATGCTGCTCTTTTACAGTACAAAAAATTCCAAAAGCCCCATAAAAGCACAATAAAAGTAATCTGTTTTGCACATATTCAAAGTTTTATGTCACGATCCCTAAAATCAGCGGCCGTGACATTATCCCAAATATCTTTTGTGTCCAACGCAATATAGAAAATTAAAAGGGGGAGAAACTGAAATTAGAATTTTGTATAACTATTCCGTTAATATTATAGTATTCATGAATGAATGTTGTGATTTTGTAAGCCAACAGTTTTTGTTATTTTTGAAATTGAAATAAAAAATTATATTTAGTAACTCGGAAAAAAAACATACTTTTTGTCAAAGAATCTTTTTGTAAGTTGCCTAGGATCTTTTTGATATCCCACAAACCCCTTGCAGCCACGATGAACACTTTTTGCTTGCAGAAGGTTTTTTGAGTGATAATGCTTCTATCTACTCACCATTTGTCCTCCACTGAACCTCAGGAGCACTGGAAATTAAAAACTGCAACAAAGACACAAATCTACAAAGTGACTTATTGATGTATCTGAATATATAAGCCTAAAGGCTGTTTATGCTATTTAAGTCAAGCATCTCTACTATTGCCCATAGTGAGGGTGAGTGATGTGAACTCATAACCCTAATAAGTGTAACTCTTTCTTCACTGTTTGTGCAACAGACATGAATGATACCTCAAACCTGACTTGACTTAATTCGAAAACAGACTAAAAAAAACTATTTCAAGAAGTCTGAAGTCATGCAATAGTTTTGCTTGACCAAAAGAGCAAATTTAAATCAGAATTTGAGAACTAATCCTTAAAATGTATCAGGAGAAATTGGACAAAGAATATTGTGCATTGATTTGAATTTGAATCTTAATTTGAATCTGATTTTGAATTACTGTATTTTTGATCAAATAAATGCAGCCTTGATGAGCATAAGAGACTTTAAAATCTTACTGACCCTAAACTTTTGAATGGTACTGTTCATATTAACGTTTATTATTTAACATGTTACCAGTTAAAAAGTTAGTTCACACAAAAATCACTCCCGTGTCGTTCCAAACACGTCAAAACATTTGTTGATCTTCGCAACACAAATGAAGATCTATTTGATGAAATCTGAGAGCTTTCTGTCCCTCCATTGACATATGCAAGTACCGCTTTCAAGCCCCAGAAAGGTAGTAAAGTCATCATTAAAGCAGACGTTGCATGAACGCGCACTGGAGATGAATATGTTGTAAATAAAGTGATAAATTATGGGGGGGTTTGCAACCGGAGATTGCAACCGACTTTACTGCAGTGTTGTAACGTATTTCCAAGTGAAACGGAATATTGAATATAGTGCAGGGTTTTACTTTAGCACTCCTCCTCTCCATCCCTCGCTCATAGCAGACTGACGGTTGGAGTGGAGTGGTTGAGGATATTCCACCCAAGCCGTCAAACTGACATCATCAGAGAAGGAATGCCATTCCAGAGCGGAAGCAAATTTTGATTTTGATTAAAGATCATCATGACAAACATTTGTCAGTATTGCACAGATTAATTGTTCACCACAAGACTTGTAATGTGCGCTAACCTTCTCCCTGTGGCGCTGCTCTGCTGGCGACTCGGACTCCGTAGCGCGTGCTTCGACTCTCCTGAAACTGATTTTAATTCAACTTATTTTTCATTTTAATTTAAATTTGCCTCCTCATGAATTATAGAAGTTTAATTATTTTTATGTGTATGAATATTTTGTGTAATGGTTTTTTTTTTTTTATGTATCAGGTTTTGGCGAAATGCTGGCTATGGAGTCAGGGACAATAAAGTATATTTCATTTCAACAAAGTAAATAGGTTAAATTTTGATTTCATGATGACTTAAATGACAGAATTTTCATTTTTGGTTGAACTAACCCTTTAACCCGTTCAATTCACTGGGGCTGAGTTAAACGTTTTGTATGATTTGTATTTGAATTGTATGTGAATTTTGTTTTAATTCACTGCAGTGCAAAATGCATATATGGATATTTAGATTTTTTATTTGGTTATCTCTGTCTTTTTAGAGAACTTCCCCATTCTCCACGTAACCTGCAGGTGTTTCTGAATGAGACTGACAGCAGGACAGTTCTTCTGTCATGGGTTCGGCCCTTTGATGGGAACAGCCCTCTACTGCATTACATCATTGAGCTCTCGGAGAACAGTAAGTGTGCGTGTGTGTGTGTGTGTGTGTGTGTGTGTGTGTGTGTGTGTGTGTGTGTGTGTGTGTGTGTGTGTGTGTGTGTGTGTGTGTGTGTGTGTGTGTGTGTGTGTGTGTGTGTGTGTGTGTGTGTGTGTGTGTGTGTGTGTGTGTGTGTGTGTGTGCTATTTATATGAGTTTTGGCATATGGTTTATTAAACCTAATGCACCTTAGCTGCAGCTTTCAATTAAGCTGGTTTGCAGCCAGTGGATTCCACTGAAGAAGTTCTTTGTCATTTACCTCTCACTCTCTTTCTCCCTGAGCTCTAAAAAACAGACAGACAGGCTAAAGTGAGTGAGAAGAGAAGAGAAATGGAAGCTGATTGTAATGGAGGGTAGTGGGACGAGGTTTGTTTTCACTGTATTATGCCAAGACTCTGTTATTGGTGGAAGAGATAGTGACAGGAAACACAGAGAGAGAGAGATTGATTTGTGTATCGTCAAAGGAAAAACAATGAAAAATGTGGGTGGGGTGGGGGTGCTGGATGCCCATTAAACACCAAGACCTTTCTCTCCTCATATACATACACACACACACACACACACACACACACACACACGTGTGTGCATCCCTGTGGCTTAATATTTACTACTCCTGATGAATTTGTGATTTATTTCTGCAGTTGCTCATAGTTTCTGTCTTCTTTTCTCTTGGGTCTGCTTGAGTGGTTTCACCATCTAAATTGTTCATTGATCTGCTTCCCATCATTTTTAATGTACTGCAAATGCACACACAAACACACACTCTCATATATTGGGTGTTTTGGGTTGTAACGCCTCCAGAATAAACAACAACGCTGTCAAATTCATAATTTACCCAAGTGCTGTAAAGAAAGAGATAATTCAAACAACTGATAATAAATCAAGTAAAATGCATAAGATAAAAACAATACTCCCCTTTGAGACTTAATTTTTTTGTCTTTGAAGTGACAAGTGTAAATAAATCTCATAACATTTATAAGTGCTGTTTTACATTATAGTGAGCCAGTTAAAAATGATTTCTGTAGAGTTTGTGGAAGTGACAGAAAGATATATCGTCCAGGAGAAATAGTCGGCTGATATTTGGCTATTATATTATTATATTTTAATTATTAATAGCTTAACTGCTTCTAGTTTTTGCCTAGTTTCAATTTTGAAATCTACAGCCTACAAATATGATCCATTTTTTGTTTTCAATTTATTTTTCATGAATTTTAATTAAATGTTTTGTAAAATAAGGATTTGTTTAATTTGATCAAATTTGTATTATACATCTTTTTTTCTTATTTGCTTTCATTAAATTATATAGTGTGTATCCTACTATAATTCATACTGAATTAAATTCATAGGCTCTTTGTATTTATAATAAATGAAAGAAAAAATATTTTGAGGTTAATAGTTATTTTAAATTTACTGTATTTTTGATCAAATAAATGCAGCCTTGGTGGCAAAATGGTGCCTTGGAGCCTTGGTGACCACAACCCCTCAGGATCCTGTTTTGGAAAATGTCAGATTTTGGATTTTTGCATTCCAGCATTTGTTTTTAAATGATCCGGCAATAACAAGTGCATTACATGGCGTGTGTGTGAGTGAGTGCGGGTTTATGCAGATATATTTAAAGGTTGGGTTTTGCTATTGGCCCTCCGCCTCAACCTATATATATATATATATATATATATATATATATATATATATTCAGCTTTCTTAAGTTCAAAATCATGGTTGGTAGCGGTACGAGTCAAAATGTGAAAAAGACAGTCAAGCCTATTTTTTTTTTTCATTTTCCATATCCATGAGTAAAGCTAATGATATTTCTGATCAAAAGAGATTGGGGAGATGGAACTGCTAATACTAATCAGGATAGCGGGAGACACAAGTAACGGGTGTTAGATCAGTCAGAATCAAAAATCGATGTAATGGAAGAGGCAATGACATTAAAGGTGAGAGAGATTATCACTGATGAACTCAATAATATTTGTAGCTATATACATGTAGTTAGGGCCATACAGAAACTTATGAATTATGCTTTTATACTGTAGTTGTGCCATCACCACTTAATGACATCACTGTATGTTCGGGGGAAAACTTAATTTTGTCTGTTTGTTGTTCTTGACAGATTCTCCATGGAAAGTCTACATGGCTGATGTTAGCCCTACACTAACCAGTTTGCTAGTAATTGGTCTGACGCCAGCAAGAACGTACCAGTTCAGAGTTTGTGCTGTCAATCAGGTGGGACGTGGGCAATACAGCGCTGAGACAAACAGGTAAGCAGTCACAAGCTAACATCTTAGTCTACATGCTTAGCATATCGCTAACTGGTTAAGTAAAGCTCTATTATAGCTAAAACAAGATCAATGTTTTTGATCAGGCATTGAGGAAGGGGAACGGATCTTGCATGGCGATGGCATTTAACAGCAGGAGCTAACAGGGACATGCTAATGAGCTAAACTCTGATTCCTTGATTGTAGCAACCTGATTTACAGGCAAACCCAAAATCCTTTCAATCCTGACCATTGTAACTAACATAGCCAGTCAATTAGCTTGGAACTGGTAATTTTCCCCAACTATTGACATTTTTGTGTGTCCGACACACGCACACACGTCCTCAGTCAGTCAGAGAGAACGTTATTAAATGTGAGAACAAGATTTGAACCCTGTCAAAAGAAAGGCTGATTGTAATTGAATTACATAAGTGCTTTCATCACTGGCTCTGATTGTGACCCATTATGACACATAGACAGAAAAAAGAAAACGCTTCCGTATCCAGGAATACTATTAAGGTGTGAGAAATAGCCAATGCACACATTCGCAAAGCCAATTCCACACGGTGAAAGAATGTCAAATACAACTTTGTCTGGAGGGAAGGACACTTCAGCACACACAGAGGCTACTGCGTTTTATGCTCTCTGTTTTGTTTTGTGAAATTTTATTGCATAAATTGGCACACATCACAATGACTGAATTCCAAATCGAATAAAATTGCTCAGAGAACTTCAAAAGTCCTGAAAAGTTAAAATGGCTATTTTTCAAGCACTAATGCACATGCCAAGCACTCTTTGCTTAACGACAGGAAGAAGGGCCTGCTCAATCATCAAGGACATGTTGAAAAAGCTTGTCATGCTGTTTTCTAGTTCTTAGCTTTCATTTGAAGCCAGTCTCCATTGACATTGCCAGCTTATATTCAATGGTAACAGTTGAGCCAAAGACTCCCTCTGCGCTTATATGTGAAATGCTCAACTGCTCAGGTTTGATTGGTCCTGAAGTGGAATGTTTTTTATTCACTAATGTTCAGTACTGTCTTTAATGCTACTGTAACAGTTCGGATATAGAATAGATACTTAATACTAAAATAATGCATTTTGTTTCAGGTATTAATTTGTAGTTTGCTCACTTTGACCCTACATAAATGATCAAAAGTGTATTCTATTCAAATATTTTTTAATTCATATTACATTTTTCTAATCAATTTATACAATCAAATATTTAATTCTGATTAATTAGAAGTCAGTACGTAGTTTGTTTTGGCATATACTATTGTTCAGAAGTTAAGTTTTGTTTCTAAAAGAAATACTTTTATTCAGCAAGGAGGCTTTAAATTAATCAAAAGTGACAGTAAAGACATTTATAATTAGGGATGGGAATCGAAAACCGGTTCCACTCGAGAACCGGTTCTAAATTTTACGATCCATCGATATTGTATGCCCTCGACGTTAACGAGTCCTCTTATCGATGCCCCTGCTCTGAGTCAGCCATAGTATGTACAGACCGTGAACTCACAACTGTCCCTTTTGTCCTTTATCAAGCACCATAGCACCGCGTCCAAAGATAATCTTTGTCCTGCAAAGTCTTATTTGATCAGTGAGTAAAATTGTCTCTCTCTGGTAATGTAGATGAACCGCTGCGCTTGTGACAGGGCGCATGTTAAACTGATCGAGCAGAGAGAGAGAGAGAGAGAGAGAGAGAGAGAGAGAGAGAGAGAGAGAGAGAGAGAGCCCCGGTCGCGCGCACGCACTCTCTCTCTTCGGAGCAAGGCGAAAGTAGGCTTCACCGTCTCAAAACTAAGCGCCGTCTTCCTCTCTCCCTCGCACATATTAATCAAAATAAACGACACGATGGTAAGGTAGGGAGACTAAAGTTTTATGTGGAGCATTCGGAGATTTGTTTTTCCTGAATTGCCGCTGGGTGTGAATTGTGCTAAAATACGTTGCCTTATCTTCTCTGAAAAGTCTTCCGCACATTCAGCTGACATAATCACACTTCAAATAAACGAAAAAAAAACGATCCAGTGATGAAATGTTTTCTGTGATGACACACATCTTGTGGGATATCCCAACTGGCGGGATAATCACACAACGCGCACACGTCCGATAATGACACGTCCAATTCGCGAACTAATGACTCATTTGAACCGATTCGTTTTAATGAATGGTTAAAACAACTGATCTTTCCAACACTGAACTCACGGGACGTTTAATCGGTGTATAACTAATCGGTAACACTTTACAATAAGGTTCCATTTATTACAGAAATTACATAAAAAGTACAGTTTGCTTAGTCAAGTGTAAGCATTAAAACGACTTGTTTTCCCCCCCGAAAAAGACTACTTTTTCCCACACAGTGCTATCAGGAATCGATAAGAGAATCGTTAAAGAATCGGATCGATAAGCAGAATCGTTAGTGGCATTGATATTGATAAAATCTTATCAATTCCCATCCCTATTTATAATGTTACAAAAGATTTATTTTTTTAAAATAAATGCTGTTCTTTTGAACTTTGTTGAAGAAAAAATACTTTTAGGACAAAGGACACTGAAAAATTGATCAAAAGTGACAGTATACTTTTACATTGTATTTCAATTTAATGCTGTTCTATTTACATTTCTATTTATCAAAAATCCTGAGAACCTGCATCATGGTCTCCACAAAAATATTAAGCAGCACAACTGATTGATAATAATAGGAAATGTTTCTTTAGCAGCAAATCAGCATATTAGAATGATTTCTGAAGGATCATTTGACACTGAGGACTGTAGTGTGTATATATTTTTATCAATTGACAGACCTAATTACTGTACTTGAGACTTCACTTTGTCACTTGTCAGATCTGATGACTGTATTCAATATTTCAAGTCTTTTTACCCTGCTCTTTTAAACGGATGCAATGTGCTCATATTTATCTGTAATACCATTGACAACAACTCAATATGCAATATCCCAGTAAGTCAGTCATCCATGTCTGAGCCTATTAGCAACACTGAAAACAGATTTGCAACATGCAAAATCCGTTAGTTACTGGCACAATTACAACAACTCTGTCCTTTAAAAACTCAAAGACAACAATTAGGGTATCCCCTAACTAATGTGAGCTGGCAGTCAACTTAAAAGGTTAGTTTCCCCAAAAATGACAATTCTGTCATCATTTACAGTTCCAAACCCATAATATAGACTTTCGTTCAGCTTCAGAACACAAATGAAGATCTTTTTAATGAAATCTGAGCGATTTCTGTCCCTCCATTGGCACTCCAACTACCACTTTAACGCTTTAACGCTTTAACGCTTGCAGAAGCTCAAACGTGCTGCGTAACACGAGAATGAACCACATTGGTTTTTGCAGAAGCTCAAACCCGCTGCGTAACATGAGAATGAACCTCATTGGTTCTTGCAGAAGCTCAAACGCACTGCGTAACACGAAAATTAACTTCATTGGTTCTTGCAGAAGCTCAAACACTCTGCGTAACATGAGAATGAACCTCATTGGTTCTTGCAGAAGCTCAAACGCACTGCGTAACACGAGAATGAACCTCATTGGTTCTTGCAGAAGCTCAAACGCGCTGCGTAACATGAGAATGAACCTCATTGGTTCTTGCAGAAGCTCAAACACGTTGCGTAACATGCGAATGAACCTCATTGGTTCTTGCAGAAGCTCAAACGTGCTGCGTAACATGAGAATGAACCTCATTGGTTCTTGCAGAAGCTCCAACGCGCTGCGTAACACGAGAATGAACCTCATTGGTTCTTGCAGAAGCTCAAACGCGCTGCGTAACAAGAGAATGAACCTCATTGGTTCTTGCAGAAGCTCAAACACACTGCGTAACATGAGAATGAACCTCATTGGTTCTTGCAGAAGCTCCAACGCGCTGCGTAACACGAGAATGAACCTCATTGGTTCTTGCAGAAGCTCAAACGCGCTGCGTAACATGAGAATGAACCTCATTGGTTCTTGCAAAAGCTCAAACTCGCTGCGTAACACGAGAATGAACTTCATTGGTTCTTGCAGAAGCTCAAACGCGCTGCGTAACACGAGAATGAACCTCATTGGTTCTTGCAGAAGCTCAAACGTGCTGCGTAACACGAGAATGAACCTCATTGGTTCTTGCAGAAGCTCAAACACGTTGCGTAACATGCGAATGAACCTCATTGGTTCTTGCAGAAGCTCAAACGTGCTGCGTAACACGAGAATGAACCTCATTGGTTCTTGCAGAAGCTCAAACGCACTGCGTAACATGAGAATGAACCTCATTGGTTCTTGCAGAAGCTCCAACGCGCTGCGTAACACGAGAATGAACCTCATTGGTTCTTGCAGAAGCTCAAATGCACTGCGTAACATGAGAATGAACCTCATTGGTTCTTGCAAAAGCTCAAACTCGCTGCGTAACACGAGAATGAACTTCATTGGTTCTTGCAGAAGCTCAAACGCGCTGCGTAACACGAGAATGAACCTCATTGGTTCTTGCAGAAGCTCAAACGCGCTGCGTAACACGAGAATGAACCTCATTTGTTCTTGCAAAAGCTCAAACGCGCTGCGTAACACGAGAATGATCCTCATTGGTTCTTGCAGAAGCTCAAATGCGCTGCGTAACACGAGAATTAACCTCATTGGTTATAGCACGTCAAGCGATCATGTTTGAGCTTCCGTTTACCACAACTGATGTGTGAGTTTTACATGTGAAAAAAAGCCTAAAAAGCCTAAAAGTTTTACAATCTCTCCAACGGAGGGACAAATCTCTCAGATTTCATTAAAAATATTTCCATTTGTGTTCCGAAGATGAACGAAAGTCTTACGGGCTTGGAACGACATGAGGGTGAGTAAGTAATTAAATAATTTTCATTTTTGGGTGACCAATTTAACTGATATGTAACTGACCTCATGAATCCATAAAAATAAAAACAGGAATTGTACAATTTAGGGTAATTTATCAAATCTTGATAGTGTACTATTCACTCTGTTACCACAATGACAGATACCACACACTCTTAGACTTGATGTGTAAAACAGTGATTTTGACTCATGTCTTGTATAAAAACAAAGAAGTTTCATTGTTATTTTAGTTTTAACTAGATAAATAACTGGTTTTAAAAGTCAGTTTTTAATTTACCAATACATTTTCCTGTACTGTTTGTTTTACATGCATATTCCAAATCAGTGTATAAATGTAATTAAAATAACCACGTATCTTTCAAACTGAATCTTTCATTTAAAATGCTCAGTTAAAAGAAGAAGAAACGACGGAGGAGAGCGAGAGTGAGAAGATGAAGACGAACAGAAACACAAAAAATCAAATATTGATGGAGAGGGCACTTATTAAAATTTGAGCACCTATCTGCTTTGGTCTCGTTTCCAATTAATGTCAGGATCATCATCAGTTATATGAAAAATTTAAATCTCTATTTCTTTTATTCTTCTTATTCATTTTTTGGCAGAGTACCATCAAAGGAATAATATAATAACCCAGAATATGTACTAAAAAGTATTTTTTAATTCCATTCAGGAGTGTTTCATATCTAGAAGTACTTTTTTGGCACACCGTAAACAAAGTCAATGTCCATCTAACTTTTTTATTGAGTGATAATATGTTTTGAATTTAACAAGAGCAAACTCAGCACTTATCCATTGCATGTAATTAATAAACAACAATTAATGCCATTATGACTAAAACAATATAATAAAAATCCCCTCAATCCCCAACCCCGCACCTCCAGTACGGCAAAAGAAACAACGTGATAGACTAAAATAACCGCTTCTAAGCCTTTTAAATTGGTTTAGGATGATTATTGTTTATTTGACAAAACATCAATCAGACTTAGCAACTTTCCTACGAGATTGCTTGCTTGAGGCACCAATAGGCCTTGCTCACTTAATCAAGCTAATAACCTTTAAACCGCAGATTAGAGCAAAGGATTGTTTATCGCCTGCTCTGGGGATCTACAGTCTCTAGAATCCTGCAGACAGACTTTGAGAGCTAAAGCCCACACTATTGATCAAATTGAGAAATTAAAGGGTTCACTGATTTACACTAATGGGGTCAAGCTAAAACAGATATTTCTGTTTCTGTAACTACTGATACATATCATTTTGATATTATATGAGCTGCAATATCATTATGTCACGAGTTAACATTTTAGTGCTTAATTTGCTCCCATTCGGTTCATGAAAAATGATTCACATCACAGGAAACAAGAGGTGTTGATGGTAAGATTTTGGGATTTGTCAGTGCCATCCATGGTTTCTCAGGGTTCACATTTCCAGCTGTTTAGTTCTTTGTAGCCAGATTAGGGGAAGAAACATTGCATTTTTATGCTTTTTTCAATGCATTTCTTTTACAGAATGCATAATACATTATGTGCGTTTTTAAGCCAATCATTTTGATTAAAAAAGCAAATGTTCACTTCTGTTCAAAAGTTTGGGGTAAGTAAGATTTTTTAATGGTTTTAAAAGAAGCATAAATCTCACCAAGGCTGTATCATTACAACATTAATATTGTGAAATTTGACCTTTTGAATAGATTTTAAGATACATTTTCAGCACCACTATTTCAGTATTACTCTAGTCTTCAGTGTCACATAATCCTTCAGAAATCCTTCTGATATGCTGACTTTGTGTTCAAGAAACATTTTTTATATTTTCAGTGTTATATTTTTGTGATATTTTTAATAGGATTTTTGATAAAAAGGTCAATAGAACAGCATTTATTCGAAATACTGTACATTTTCTTCAGCAATGTAAAAGTCTTTACTGTCCCTTTTGGTCAATTGAATGTGTCCTTGCTGAATAAAACTATACATTTCTTTATTTGAATAGAAGTACATGAAACAGGCTCATGGTGAAAATGTCCTTAGTGATGATTCTCCTCCATTTTGTCTTATTAGTTGTTTTTAGAGTGTTGTGATTGCCTGTTACAGAACTGAGGGAAGTTCAGGTAACTCCAGTGAACCCTGTTTAGCCCAGCAGGGTCAGTTCTCAGTTACTCATGCACTATTTAAGATATTTTGAATAAGCCAGAAAGATCAATTTCAATCTCTCCAAGACTACTGGATAAGCTCTCAAGGAAACTTTTTGTAACTATTGATGCCTCTGAGAATACTCCCAGATAAGGATCTAAATATTTCTCTTTTATAATGCGATTCTAATGGTGTTATCTCTCAGGCTGATGCTGCGAGAGGAACCGCCCAGTGCGCCTCCAAAAAACATTGTGGCGAGTGGCCGTACCAACCAGAGCATCATGGTCCAGTGGCAGCCGCCCCCAGAACCGCAGCTCAATGGAGTCCTGAGAGGCTATGTGCTCAGGTATGGTTTCATGTATGGCTTCACAATTTGAATATTTCAGTATACTTTAAAGGGATAGTCCTCACAAAAATTCATCATTTCATTTATTCACACACGTCACTCCAAACTTGTATGATTTGTATGACTTTGTTTGTAACAAAAAACGGTTTTGGTAACTAAACAGTTTCGGTTCCCCTTGACTGTCATTGTATGGACAAAAAAGCACAATGCAAGTAAATGGGAGGTGAAACATTTTTATTATCAACATAAAAATATCAGAATAAGAAAGAAATGCAAACAGGTTTGGAACGTCAATTTTTAAAAGAGGGTGTAGGTAATGTAGTTTTTCACCAGGGATTCCACTGTTAAACATGATTATTTAAAAAAAAAAATCTGAAATAATTCAGGCTGACGGCTTCAGTAATTCTCGCAGACTCGTATCTCACAGTAGGTCTGTCTTTAAAGGTTTATAAGTTACCGTTCAAAATCAATGTCACTATGGAATTTCTCTCCGGAACCCGACTGTTGCACTCTATAGGAGATGCTATGAATTGTACAGCATAAGCTGTGCTTACAAAGACAAGCTTCACTACTGTTTTTTTTTCATACTTATAGAAAGGAATTTAAGCGCCACTCACATTTTCTACAGATGCAATGCAAAAATCTAGTTGAAATTACGAGTGCGTCCGTTTGTGTTAAAGGTTCACAATCAACTTCCAAAAAAACATCCTTCTCGTTCTCTCCCCCTCAGGTATAGATTGGCGGGTTTGCCTGGTGAGTTTCAGCTGAAGAACATCACCAGTGCAGAGATTAATTACTGTCTGATTGGAGAGCTCATCATCTGGACGCAGTATGAGATCCAAGTGGCTGCCTACACTGGAGCGGGCCTGGGGGTGTACAGCCAGTCTGTCACTGAATACACACTGCAAGGAGGTTAGACAATCACACGCATACGCACACAAATAAACAGAAACAATGCCTCATCAGTCTGAGCAAACCCTTGATATTTCAAATCTCTTAGCACATGTGTTTTTGGGTCCTCTTTCTCATTAAGCTACCGATATCATAAAGGATCTAGAGTAACCATGGGAACCGTAAAATCCATTAGCCGGCTTTACTGCACAGATCGGCCATCTGAAAGATTATTTCTAAGAAGAGTAAATTTATGGACTCTGGGCAAACAGTGACCGTAGCCCATTAATTAATCTAATTTGCTTTATGTGCGTGAATTTGTGTGTCCGCGGAAGTGTGGGGGTGTTCGGAGATCCTTGGGTCGTGATTATTCATATTATTTAACGTCAGTGTAATGATACTCCTGCAGAGATTAATAGAGACCCAGTGTCCGCAGGAAAAGAGCCGCTTCCTCATAGAGACTGGAACAAGCGCTTTTGTGCATGTAGTTAGAGGCGTTTTTTATGTCCCAGTTCAGATTACTGGACACTCTAATGTAACCTTGTGTTTGAAATGAAAAGGGCAGCAGGACGAATCGGAGTGCCTAATCCAATTGAGCAATATCTAATCTGTACTCAACTTGCCAGGCCTGACCTTAAAGGGGCCATCTTAAGCACATTAAGTGTAAGCGGCATTGAGTCTTTATGGAAATATGATCTTGTTCTTTCCACTTCCCGCTCAGGCCTGCTGCATAGCACCGATAGGCTACAAAAAGGCTTTGAAAACAAACTGTAGTTCATGTATATTTGTATGTGTTTATCAGTGCTGCTATGAATGATCATTTGAAATATAGAGTAGGCTATGCATAGAAAAGGTGGTTTTGGGTGGTTAAATAACAGGTTATTTAAAAAAGAAAAAGAAAAAAAGTGCAGAATATTCTGTTGTGGTCATCAATAATTAGTTTACTTGATAAGAAGTGTCTTAAAGTTCCCATGTAGTCAATTTTATCCCTTAAAACTCATCTTTGATCACCAAAATGACATATTTAAACAATTTCTCCTTGAAAAGAAAATGTATTCATTCCTTAAAATAGATTGATGTAACTCCCTTGCCTCAATTATTATACGCAGTTCTGTGGATATTCAAATTAGCCCCGCCTCCACTCGCGCCAGCTTAGAGATCCACTCGTTGACCTGATTGGTTATGTAACTGGCCCAGTTGACCCTTCGCAGGGAGTTTGATTGACAGGCGATCTGACCAAGGGGGTAATCCATCAGGCGGAAACTTAAGCCTCGCGGGGGCCGCCATTGTAGCAGAACTTCACCTGCTGTTAGCATTCCATTGACTCCCATTCATTTTGGCGTCACTTTGACAGCGAATAACTTTACATCTGAGGCGTCCAAATACTGCATTTGTCCATTATTTATTTCTAAAGAAACACTTCTATGTATAAAAGGCTCCATTACTTTGTATCTTAGATTATGGCCCTGTAGAAGCCGTTTTTGTAAAAATAGGCTAACGATTGCGTCATAAAAACGCGACTTTCTGTCGCACAATAGAGAAATTACCATATAGACAGGAGGAGAAGCTCACAGGCAATCTTTTACTGTCTATGAGGCAATCGGGGGGACATAGAGGCATAAAGTCAAGGGAGAAGCCCATAGATAGAGAGTCCATAAAAGGACAAAATATTTCAACATCGTTTTTGAGGAATTAGGTGACTCAGATTCGTCTTGGCACAGCTACTAGAAGATTTACAACTGTCAGACTGTCGTCAAGCTCAGTTTGAGCCTGCGCAGTCGCTCGGCCATCAGGAAGTGAGTGCTCAAATCGGGCTTCAGTTTTCTCCGTTGAAATCAAGGGGGTCGCTGTGTCCATTTCTTTTACTGTCTATGGATCTGATCAATCATAATCCGCCATCCGCCATTTTTGTCCGACAAAGCAGTCAGGAGAGTTAGTAGATTAACATTGGATGATTTGAAAAACGCTGTGTAATGACGTCTTTCCGCGGTTAAAACAACATTCCTTCTGATGTTCTTTCATGTTTATTTGATGCTATAAATTAACTAGAAGGAAGAGATGATCGGTTCACAAGCTCAACAGGCTCAACAGCGATCTGTCATGACACATTAAAGAGCCACAAAACGGTATATAGTTTAAATTTCTTTTTAAAAAAAAGACCAAATTGGAAAGTTGAGACTTTATATCAAAAGTAACCTGGTCTGTCCTGTCTGTCAGCGTGTTGTCAGTGTCCTCTCTGCTCCGCGATGTATTTTTCACTGCGTGCGTAAGAACGGCGTGGCTTGTCGGACATAGCAACAGTAATTAAAGGGGGCAGGTCTTTGCGAACGGTCAGTTCTGACCACTGTTAAGATCTACGTTGTGTTGTTTAATTGAGAGAAGACACTGGAACTGCTGCTGACGGAGGGTTTATTATCATGGAGCATGTAGATGATCCTGGATGGATTAAAGAGAGAATACAGCAATGAGAAATGTTTTCTCCGTTATTTTATCACCTGCACAGATTAAAGTCCCGTTAATTAATCAGTTAAAATCACCACATTCTGTTCACGCACACACATATAGAGCCTACTGAAACTGCTGTACTCAGTAATAAGTCGATTAAATCCTATCCATTCATAAAACTCTTCCTAGGACATTTATAAAAGTCTTAACAATAATATTACTGCGTATTATGTACTTAATCAAATTTCTGAGAACTTTAATAGGCTTATATTGAAAGAGCACCTCTAACTGCTTACCTCTCCTCAGCGTGCTCAAAGCAGTCTGAGGACGCAGGCAGCGTGAGCTGAATGGCAATGACGTCACAACGTCAGTACAAATACACCATAAAACTCCTTTTCCAAATTGACACTAATGATGTTCAAAACAAAATTATTGCGTTTTTTAGACAAATTGGTATAAAGTAAATAAATAAAAACCGACAGGAAGGATTATTAGTGAAATACATTCATTCACATTGTGAATATTTACTCATGAATATTAACATCTGTCACAGTTACAAGGTAGTTTGTGACGTCAGAAACACCAGCAATTTCGTACCGCATCTTTGAGACTGTCTCTGGTTCACTGCAGTTTTTGCAATATTGTAGGATAAATCCAATACCACTAAAAATTAAGGCTGTGTCGAAAATCCCTATACACTCATCAACTATCCCCTACATTATTCCACTAATATATTACACTTGAAGGAGTGAATGAAAACGAGTGAGTGAATTCAGACACTGAGTGCACCAGAATGGCTGCCACTTTTATAGTTATAGTTATAGAATAGTTTGTCCTGGTTGTTTAGTAATTATTTAAACTTAGCAAACTAGCAGCTCAAGTAGTAAGATTTATTTCGAACTCTGTCATGGAAACAATTTAATAATCAATTAAAAAGGAATTTATACTTGTATGATATTATGCTGTACCCTCGTTGGACCAGCGGTTTGGAAAATAGATAAATGAAATCTTCTAAATCTTCTGGTCAGACGCGGGAATTCATTCGGCATGTGACTCTCACAGTGCATTATGGGTATTCTCTAGCCGTTGAATGTACATAATTTGTACACTCGTTATTGCTGTGCATTGTGGGATTGAATGAGCGTACTCGTCAACATCCACGATGGTTTTGTACACTACTACAAATTCCTGTCCCCTCAAATAGTGCCCTATTTACGGGTATAGAGGGCGATTTCGGACACAGCCTATGTTTGTAAATTTTCAAAATATTTAATTAACTAATTGTCTCTGACTGCTCAGTCCCCACAGCGCCCCCACAAGACGTGGATGCCGTTGCGCTCAACTCCACCACCATCAAATTCACCTGGACACCACCACCCCAGCAGTTCATCAACGGCATCAACCAGGGATACAAGGTAATAGTGTAGAGGGAGAAAGATGTCAGTGTATGAGAGAAAGAGAGACATTGGCTCACATGTTCTATTAGAGGTAAAATATTCAATTAAATTTGCCTGGCATGTTTATTGTCTTCTGGGGGAGTGTATTCATGATTGATTGGCTAAATGCCTGCAAAAACAGCAGCTTTAAATTCAAATAAATAAAACATGAGTAATTCAAACCTAACAATGTATGTTAATCACGTTTGGTTTATGTCTTGTTGTTATTTCGCATCTCTCTCACAGCTGCTGGTGTGGCCTGAACACTGTCCAGAATGCATTACAATGGTGACCATTGCCCCCGAGTTCCACGGGTCACGTCACTATGGTTACGTTAGCAATTTAAGAAAGTTCACGTGGTATGAGACGGCGGTGCTGTGCTTTACCACGCCTGGCGATGGGCCAGCTAGCACTCCACAGCTCATCCAGACACATGCTGACAGTGAGTACACACACAAACACAACAAAAAAAGACGTTTTGGCTACATTAATACTATCAGTCAAAATCCGATTATTTGTGTATCCGATTGGAATCTGATCTAAAATTATTGTGTATCGCAACTGTTCAGATCCGATTTGTGTGTCCATGCAGCTCTTTCGTTTTCCGGAATATCTGCATTTGTTTCTATGACAATGACGTTGCATTGGTAGGCACACGCCAACAACAATAAAAACAACCGCAACATGTTGGGATTTGCAATAGAGATGTTGTCTTGCGTCTTGTGTTTTCTGAGGCAGCAGCTAAACCATTGGAGGCTGGGATGCACAGTTTTTTTCCACGCTGTCGTCTCCGCCGATTTCAAAATATGTCTATATTTCAAAATATGTTATATTGACAAGTTCTGCTCGTCCGGCACTTTGCAACAACACAGCATTGTTTCGCCAGCGACTTTCAGCATGTTTCCTATAACAACGTTTGACGTTTCCATTTTATGTGGCGTGGGATTTCCAGAAATGGATGTAGCTTGAAACTGATTTGTAAAAATTGCATTTTATGTTATTTTTTGCCGTTCACACTAGCTAAATCTGATCTGATTTCAATCAGATATGCACAAAAATAGGATTTGGACTGACAGTCTGAATGTAGCCTTTGACTAAAACAGGTTCATGTGACAACTTGTCATTTCTAAATATCGGTATTTCAGTAACACTTTACAGTAAGGCTTCATTTGTTAACATTAGTTAACATCTTAGTTAATGCAGACATAAATGCAAAAACTCATTTCCGGGAGGTAACGAAATAAGAGGGGAGTCTCGACGAACTCCAAACCCAAGTGATAATAGGAGACCTATTTGAAACAAGTTAGTAACTTGTGTAAATAGTGAACCGTCTTGGTGACCACTTGTGATCGGATCGCTGAAAACATCTTAATACCAGGTGAAAACAGGTGTTCTCTCTCGCTCGCTCGATATCCAGGATATTGTTTATAATTTGCGGGCATCAGGGAGCAGCTATCAATATGTGTGAGACTTCCGCAACTTCCGTTAGAGGTGGGATGTCTGTTAATTTCAACATTTACTAATACATTTGTAAAATCAAAAGGCGTATCTGTTAACATTAGTTAATGCACTCAACTAACATGAGCGAACATTGAACAATTGCATGTTATTAACTAATAATAGCAATGGTTAATAAATCCTATGAAAATGCATTACTCATTGTTATTCAATGTTGTTCATGTTTGTTAATGCATTAACTAATGTAACAAAATTAGACTATTGTGAAGTGTAACCAGTATTTCATTGCCTTTTGATTGGTTTGGTCCCTATGGAAGTCTTTCCCATACTATGGATGTTCCCATATGAATTGAAGTCTCCTGTTAAGTCTGATATTTCTCCTTTTAAAAAAAAGATAGTAATCACTCATATGTCTCCACTAGAGCTTCAGAAAAGATCTCAACATTTTCAAAAACTTTGCTCTTATGTATGCTCTTATTTCTCTTCAGATTCTTTCAAGACTAAATTATCTGAATGATTCCATCCACATTAATGTTATATACAGTTACTGGTGGTCAGAAATAGTGTCATTTGTTTCTGCTATCTATTATAGCAGAAAACAAAGTTGATACTTCAATAAAAAATAAATAAAAAGAACTTGAGAGCTCTTTTACGTCTGCTAAGCAATGAAGAGCAACCTCTAAGCAATAAACGTGTCCTCTGGGATAAAATGTTTTGCTTGCACTCCTGACATGTAAAATCATATTTCACACTCTTGCAGATACCCACACACTCTTACAGACAGTCTGTCTGTATTTAATTGGAGACAATCGACGAACAGTACTTGAAAACTGTCCAGCAGGCTTTAAGAGATCTCTCGACAAAAAACAAGCCTGTTTGTTTGACATTTCTGTCACCAAAATCGATACGGAGGAGAAATTTGGCCCTTTCACTATGCATGCCGCAATTTGCCACGTAATTGTGCGTTTTACATCGCCATTGATTAGTCTTTTCGCTGAATATATATTGGCCACCCGAGCGCTGTTTTCACGTCATACCACAGGCACGTAGAATCAGCCTTGACTAACCTGCAATTATTGAAGCAGGATCACTCCTCTTAGTCAAATGCACATGTGCTCGCTATTGATTGTCCCACCATGCATGTATACGCTTGGAAATGTGAGTGAATGCATGTGCAGCTGTTAACAGACAATGTAATTTTCATCAGATGATAACAGCATGTGGTCTTCTTTACACTGTTAAGCCACAGGAGCTTGTTTCCCTTGAATAGCTCAATCACAAACAGGTTAGACACACAAACCGTTGTGCACACGGACTCGCTCTCTCATCTCTCAGCTTATTTGTACTAGAAAGTCTTAGCGGCGTGGTCGTGCAAGCATTATGTGTGAAATTCGCTTTGTTTGGTCTGGATCTTTTGATTGATGTTCCCTGGTTGTTTTGAAACTTTCGGGTTTCATTTTCCAAAGAATGGAATGGAAACCAAATGAATAAAAGTTGTTAAAACCGAGGAGGTCTGAAATACCTGCCGAAAGCTATCCGTTAGCTTTAGCTAAATGATTAAGCATCAAGTGTGCCTATTTCACGCCTTCAAAAATAATTGGCCACTGGTAAAACATGAGCTATGATAGAATAAAATAAATGAGATGCGTATGCCAGATGTGTATTACTCAGAATTAGTTATTTTTGTATTATTTAAACCATTATAGTATGTATTAATATTTTTATATTTCCAGTTTTAATTTTGATTACATTTTCAGTCATTTTATAAGATTTTGTCAATTTAATTTTTTTATAATTTCAGTTAGTCGACAAATGCTAACTAATATATGTTGAATTTTTAAGTTTGCATCTAATATTTCTGTTTTATTTTATTATTTTCAGCTTTAATTAAATAAACAAAAAAAATATGGTTTTAGTGTAAGTTAACCATAACAACACTGCTCAGAATCAACTTCTATTTTTAAACATCCCTTTATAGAGAAAACTGTGTTTTGAACCCATGTGAACTGTGCTAACCAGCTAAACCTTGACCTCTTGGTCAGAATGAGCGACACTTTAACAAAAACAAAAAAAATGAATTGAAAGTAATTGAACTGGAGTGCAGTGAATTGAATGGAGCATTACGTTCTCATAAGCACGTGATTGATTAACCTGTCAGTCTAGCGTGACGACTTCCTCTGATAAGGTCCGCTTGACAGTGCAGGTCATGAGGGTTTGACACACGCATGTTAGATCTAATGAGATTGAAGCTTTATCCGCACACATTAACCACTGCGCTTTTCAGCCAACTGTCATGTTCACCTGTCAGATGGATTGTCTTGCGGGGTGTGTATGCATGATTGATTAACCACTAAATGACTGCTAACTTGTGTGGGTAATTGCCAACAAACACATAATTTGCTTTCGCCTGTTTGCATTTGTGATGCAACGGTTCCACAGCAACAAGCTCTTTGTTGGGAGTATTATGGTCTTGCGGACTGAGGTTGCAGGGTAATCCTTTACCATGAGCGGGTTTTAAATTTCCATAAAGTAGTGCCAAATAAATAATAAGCTTTATTCCACTCACGCATTCACACACACACACACACGTTTGAGGTCAGAGCATCGACAAATTTTTTTTAGCTGGTTTTAAAGGTAAAACTGTAGATTAAAAAAGTACAATTCATATGTTTAGGTGTAAAGATGACATAACATAACATGTCATGTTTCTTCGTGGCTTTATAACACGCACGACACAGGAGATGTGAGGGAACAATCTTTATTAACTGAGAAGAACACATAGGAGAAAAAAACAAAGCTACAACATTTAAACACTGATGAGACGGGACAATGAACTGAAAGAACTACATACATAGGGAGAGTAATCAACATAAAACAGAACAGGTGCAGGAACTAATTAACAACCAGGGAAACTGGGAACTCAGGCTAAACAACGAAAACAGTGAAAATGAAACCAAAACAGAACATAACAGAATAATACATGTTACAAGAGATCAGATGTGCTCCTACAGTAGTCACATTCAAATCCAGACTCAAAACACATCTGTTTAATTGTGCATTTACTGAATGAGCACTGTGCCACTGTTCGTCCGACTGTTTGCACTGTATTTTATTTTATGTTTTAATTATTCTGATTTCTGTATTTTATCTTTTATTCTAAACTGTTTTAATTATTCTGATTTCTTTTGATTATTTTAATTTCTTCTATGTAAAGCACTTTGAATTACCATTGTGTATGAAATGTGCTATATAAATAAACTTGCCTTGCCTTGCCTTGCCTTACAAGTATAATATAATATAATATAATATTTACATTTACCAGAGAAAGAGTGTCAGTTAACATGCAGTAACATTGCTGAGTGCACCTTTACCTTTACGTTTGTGTGTTGTAGAACCGGGCCTTGTGACTCAAGTGAGCTTCACTGAGATCTTGGACAAATCTCTGAGGATCAGCTGGCAGGAACCAGAAGACAAGAATGGCATTATCACAGGTGAACAGGCTCAATCACAGATACAGGTCACCCACCAGTTCACAGGAACTCTCACTAATCATTCCAACGCTGCATGTGAAGGTGTCCTAGGGATTGATTTTTATTAAAACTTTTTTGTTGTTGTTGTTGTTTTATTAAGATCACATTTAAAACTGGGAAAAACTTTTTTTTATTTTCCAGATGCCTTTCATGTATTGATTATTTTACCCCTGTCCCAAACCCTAGAATTTCATAAAATGTTTTAAATATTTTATTGAAATAAATTACATTTCAAAATAATTTTTAGCAACATTTTCATTTTAAACATTTAACATTTTAATATTTGATCATCTAAACAAACATTAATTGTTCTGAAAATGGTTGAGATGAAATATGAAACAATCAGTAGATGTCACATGTGAACAGTATGTTTTTATTCTGTCACTACCAGTCAAGCTGTAATTTAAAATGACGTAAAATCTAATTTACACTACTGTCATTTGCATTACAGAATGCTATTAAAGGAATAGTTCATCCAAAAACGAAAATTCTGTCATCATTTTCTCATTTAAGTCTTAAGTCAAAAGTTTGTATTTGGTTACATGAAAAAAATACATGATTTAGAAAATACTTGATTTACTGTTATGTTACATCATTAGTAAGTATAGTCAGTTGCGTTACAACTGTACTTTTAGTTAATTACTCCACAACAATGCTCTGGATTTAGTTGGATAACCTACTTACACTAGTCTTAAAAGTTAGTAATTTATATTTTTTCTTCAAGGCTTGTCATAACTTTTTCTTAAAATCAGTTACATAAAAAGGTAAATTGGTCTAATTTGAATGTGAAAAGTAAGAACTAACTGCTAGTTCTTAAGACAGTCTTAACTCAATGGCTAAGTTTATGCAACTAACTAATAGTTAGAGTAGCTGTGAGTTCATTGATTCTCTGCATCTTCCGTGTAAAGCATGATCCATGCAAGAGACCGTTAAAAAAAAGTTCAAATCAGCCAATTATAAGAGAAGCTTACTGCCTATGTAGATAAGATTCACTAAGCTTACATTTCTCTTTCTCCTCCTCTCTTTTCCACCTCTCCATAGGTTATGTCTTGTGTTGGGAGGAGGACGGTCAGAACGAAACCCGCGTATCTCAGACTCTGTCCAACTCCACGCTGGCGTATAAAGTGACCGGGCTCACTTCACTCACCACGTACACTCTGCAGGTGGCTGCCGTAACACAGGCCGGCACCGGTACTGCCACCTCATTGACCATCTCAACAGGACTGCCGCCAGGTCTCCACACTCTCAAACAAACACACACTTCAATGCTAGCATCACTTTAATGCATCAAATTCTCCCTTGGGGATCCGTGATATTCACCATGTTCAAACTCAGCTCATGAAACAGGATGCCGCAGTGGGGCGCATATTTCACATAGACCAGCAATCCGAGACACACTCAGTAAGACTGTAATACATCACATAGAGTCAGTATGAAGCTCTTGGGGCCGCTGTGTGTGTGCGCGCGTGTGTTGGAGAGAACATGAAATAAATGATGATGACCAAAAGCCAAGCTACACTCATTATCTCCCACTGATATGCTGTGGAGTCAGGAAAGAACGAGCTTTATCTACTGTTGAATGAGCCACCGTGAACCACCCAAATATCATTATCAATCCATTTAATTATCAATTAATCATTTACCCAAACCCAATGCGCACTGCTGTACACAAAAGCTAATCAACTTTGAAGTGAGTTATGGGCCCATTTACAGGAGTTTTCTTTGAAGGATAATGAAGACACAGGATGGAGAAAACAGGCAGAGAACAGAACTGAAAATGTCTAAATGTTTCAATTAGAGCAGCTTGTGACTGACATAAATATGTTTTGTTGTGTTGGTAAACAGAGCTACCTGGTGCTCCCTCCAATCTGATCATCTCTAACATCAGTCCTCGCTCCGCCACCATAAAGTTCCGGCCCGGCAGTGACGGCAAAACTGCCATCTCCAGATGGATCGTAGAAGGACAGGTGTGTAGGCGTGTGTGTGTGTGTGTGTGTGTGTGTGTGTGTGTGTGTGTGTGTGTGTGTGTGTGTGTGTGTGTGTGTGTGTGTGTGTGTGTGTGTGTGTGTGTGTGTGTGTGTGTGTGTGTGTGTGTGTGTGTGTGTGTGTGTGTGTGTGTGTGTGTGTCAAATTTAGCAAACCCTCTATTGCAAAAGTGGCTAACTTTCCCACAAATGGCTAACAATGTTTACAGAATAGTTAACTTTGGCATCAGTAGCGATTTGCTCTGTACAGAGTTGTTAACTTTGCCACAGATGTCCGTATTCTGTCAGCTGAATGAATGGTTACACAATAAGTCCATTGTATCAAATTATTAATTTCAATGTTAGTACATTGTAGTTAAAGCCACTTGATATAAAGTGGGACCCAATTTTCTCTTTTCAAAATAGTTTACTTAGCTGTAAATTATACTTTTCTCTCTCCAAAATGGTTAACTTTCCCATGAATGTCAATGTTTTGTCTGCCCAATGGTTCAAATGGTATCAAATGGCACTGACACTTGTATTGTAGTTTTCTCTTTGAAAATTGGTTAACTACCACTTATAACAATTTTCTCTCTCCAAAAGGGTTAACTTTGCTCTTTGAATTTTTTAATGCGAATATAGACAAAAAAAAGGATATGTTATATACATTCTCTGTGCTACAAGTGACGCTTTTGTCTCTGAAAATTGGTTCATTTTGCCACGAATATCAAATTTTATGGCTGTCGAATGGTTAACTTTGACACAAATGGCAATTTTGCCTCTGCAAAATTATAACATTTTGCATTGAAGGGTTTTTTCTCTCTAAAATAATGTTACCTATGCCACAAATTGCTGTTTTCCCTGCCAAATAAGTAACTTTGCGCCGAATGGCAATATTCCTTCTGCCGAAAGGTTAACATTTCCACAAACTGCAATTTTCTTTCTGCCAAGACTGCTTTGTGGAATATGAATCTTCAGTGTATGTGCTCATAGGTATAAACATGTGAGTAAGTTTGTGTGTATTTGTGGGTGTGTGTTATGCCCTTGTCTGGCAGGCTGTGCTCCAGTGAAGATGCTGTTGTCTGACAGGTACTTTATCTCCAGGGAGAAACAGGCTTGCTCTTGAACTAAAACATCTTCCCCCGGAGAAAACGCACACACACACACATGCGCACACTCTCTATGTGACATAGTACGAAAAGGGTAAGGAGTTGTCATGCACCGTGTCTCCCAGCCCTTTAGGTGTGGTGTGTGTGTTTGTGTGTGTGAGCATACGTGTTAAGCCCCTCTTGGATGGCGTCCAGTGCTGTGCAGCGCTAAGAGAAAAACTCCTCCTAATGAGATCCCTCCCTTTTCCCCCTCCGTTTTCTCCGTTCCTGTCTTTAATACTGTTTAATCGAGGGAGAGCAGGAGGGAGGGAGTCAGAAGGAGGGATGAGAGAAGAGAGAGGAGAAGATTAGAGGTACTGAGGTGGCACTAATGGGGTCTTAAGTCTATGGGTTAGAAATCAGCTTTTTGTGGTGTGTTTTTTACAGCTGACTTCTTCACAGCCGGTTATTTCGATTCCCTTTGTAATCTTTTCACCTTTCCTCTGCACAAAACACGCTGTGTAGATATGGTGTTTTCATGGAGACCAAGTGCTAGTTGTTTCAACATATGGTTTATAATATTTAAAGGGACATAACTTGGAAAACTGCATTTTTCTTCCTCTCTCCACAGTTCTCCCAGATCATTAGTGAATATTAAGCTGCAAAAACAATGTCACCAACTGGAGCTCATTAACATATTACCACCCTTATTTATATACCAACACCTGTTCATTCATAAAGTGATAAAGGAAATCTGTCATCATTACTGATGTTGTCCCAAACCTATAGGACTCATTTTCTGCCAAAAAACAACAACAACAGAATATAGCATTCTTGCCCATATTATGGAAGTAAAATGGGTCCAGTGCTGTATTGGTCTTTAAACTTCCTAGTCCATCCTGATGAATTATAGTGTGAACTGTGAGATTGTCCAATCATACCAGAGCTCATTTACATGGAAATGTGGAAGGTGCAGTAGCCAAAAACAATCAGAGGCACAGCGAGAGAACTCTTTTCTGTGAAAGAGCCCTTGACTAACAGTAGTGAACTTAAGGGGGAAATTGAAATGCTTTAGAAGTGTAAAATATGGCCCCTTTTAAGTATTTTGACAGTTTATACATGATAATGATAGGAAAGAGCTAACCGCATGATATTAATCACAGGTTGCTTTATGAATAAATGGAAGCAGCTCAGGGAGGTCCTAGAGGATATGTGAGTCACGTGATTGTGACATGTTTGAAATGATAAGCAGTTTTTGTTTGCAAATAATGACTGGTTATATTATCCGGTGCCTCTTTGTAGCATTTTTTCATGTTGTGGATCTGCTTTTTAATTAGCTCATTACCTCATTAATGCCTTATTAAGATCAAGGTGGTTAAAAAAACAAGCACTTTACGGCTCTAACATTTCATTGTGGAGACCCTATGGCAACATGCTTTTGATTAGTGTAAAAAATGGAAAACAAAGTCAACAGCCCTGATATGGAGTCTGTGCTGCGGGCAGCTTGGTTGCTTTTCACTGTCAGTCTAAAGTTTTCCTGTCATCAGCTCTGACTGCTGAATCTGACTCTCAGTATATTTGAAATGACACTGGAGGAATGAGGAATGCAGGATGTGTAATACACACGGTATGGGGTACCTAGATTTGCCCATATTTGCTGTATACATCATGTGAAACTATAAGCAATCCCAACTCTAATTTTAACATCTCATTTGTGACTCATTTGTTGACTACCAAAAGTTAAGGCATTTTTACATAGAACTGAATTAAAAATGTGAAAATATCTCTGTCGCACCGGTCGCACCGGTCTCTAGCCTCTCTCGGAGGAGCGGAAGCATAAATGGAAAATGTTACGACAGTGGAGAGCGAGAGAGGAACAGGCCTGGATTTATGTTGTGTTTTGTCATATGTGACAGCAGTCGTCTGTGAGAGGCTGCTGTCTTTACTTTCATTTTGTATTTGTTTTTTTTATTATTAAAGTCTTTAAATGTTCGCCGGTTCCCGCCTCCTTCTTCCCATAACAACAAACCGTGTTACACAAACCAATAAAGAAATTGATTTCTATAATAATACGATTGTACTGTAAAATATAAAACGTGTATAAATATCGTAGATATCATAATAATACTTTAATTTAACAGAACAACAGTAAACTTTACTATCTTCCATTTCCAGTGTGATTGATTAAACATTCTTAGCTCATTATTTGATAGGGCATTTTTATATAAAATTGGAATAAAAGTGCAAAACAGCTAAATTAGAAATAATGATGACTGAAAACCACTCGCTGGATTAAACATGTATTGAGGAGGTTATGCAACAACATTTACTACTGATTTTTTTCCCCCAAGATGATAACTAGGCATCTCTAGCTGCTATAAACATGCAACATAATGAGGTCATGTAATGAAACATACTACAGTTTAAAATGTTTGTTTGTCAAGCTGCATATTCTTTCATGCGTGTGTGTTTTTTTTGTGTTTTTTTAAATAGTGTCTATATTCAGTGTAGTATGCAGTTGGCAGAACATTGTTCACTTCAAACACATCCTCTGTGTGGCCACAGGTAGGGACTGTGGGTGAGGAAGAGGAAGAGGAATGGAAGGTTCTGTTCGAGAAAGACCGTCCGCCAGCCTCAGACACTCTGGAGATTCCCAATCTCATCCCCTTCACTCAATACAGGTGAGCCTTTCTCCTTTTCCAAACCTGAAACCAGTTTCACATCAATCAAATTAACCAAATTGTGGTGAGAAACAGGCCCAATAGCTCTTATGTGAAAGAACCTTCACAAACCTGTTAACTCTTTCAGTTTTGGTGTGTAAAATCTCAGCTGTTAATGACCTTTCAATATTTAAACAGTTGTTAAAATCCCAGCATTCTCTGCTTTTATATATCTCCAGCTATCTTTTTTTTTCATTTCTTCATTCTCTATCTCTTTCTCTCGTTCCCCTTTTCTATTTCTCTCCTTAATTGATTTTCTCAAGGTCTTGTGGAAAGATTGTCTTCTGATTCTCGGCACACTATCTTGTCCTAAAGGGATTACAGATGATCAGAGGCTGTAGAGATCTGTTATCCTGTCCAAAATCCCCTGTCCTCCCACTACTCAAGAGCAAGATCAGGGAATTAAAAACACTGTTTTTTCTTCTCCCCCGGTTACATATGCCTTGCAGGTTTAGAATGAAGCAGGTGAATATTGTGGGTTCGAGTCCCTTCAGTCAGCCCTCTCGTAAGATGCAGACCCTGCAGTCGAATCCAGATGTGGCCCCGGCAGATCTCGTAGTGTTTTCTGCTAGTGAAACCAGCCTGAGGATTCGCTGGGAGGTGAGAAAGGGACACACACACACACACACACACACATGCACATGCGCACACACACGCGATCCTCAAACAGTTACGGTCAAGTTCACACCAAGTCCAGGTTTTCTGCATGTTAATGTGATTTTGTGTTCTGCACTATACTGTTAAAAAGTTTGGGGTCAGTAAGATTTATTTATTTCTTTATTTTAAGAAAAAATATTTATTTTATTCAGCAATGATGGATAAGATTTCTGAAGCATCAGGTGACACTGAAAACTGAAGTAATGGCTGCTGAAAATTCTGCTTTTCCATCACAGGATTAAAATACATTGTCAAATATATTAAAACAGAAAATAGTTATTTTAATTTGTAATAATATTTCACAATATTACTTTATTTTCTATCAAATAAATGCAGCCTTTTTGAACATAAGAGGCTTCTTTCAAAACCATTAAAAAATCTGGTTACACTTTATTTTAAGGTGTCATTGTTACAGTGTAATTGTATAATTAATGTTACTGAGTAACATTAAGCAACTACATGTATTACTGTAGGGTTAGGGTAGGAATAGGATTTGGTTGAGGGTTAGTTGCATGTAATTATGCATAATTTACTGTTATTACTATGGTAATTACATGTAACATATGTAACAAGAACACTGTAAAACAAAGTGTTACCAAAATTCGTACAGACTCCGAACTTCTTCTACATTTCTGCACATTTGATAGTTAATATATTTATGTATAGAACGGTGATATGATTTTTTTAATTTTCCCAATCAGAGTAAACCATGATTAAACCAAACAACATGACAGTTTAATGCAGGATATAAAATACGATACATAAATAATCTAATAAGATCATGTAACGAGTTAGCTCAAAGGGGAAATATTAATAATAACTCATAACTTGTTATGATTAATTATGAATATTTAGGTCAGTAAATTGGATTAACTTGAGGTAGCTAAATTAACATTACAATCAATTAAGCAGTTCATCCAACAAACTCTTTTGATTATTCATTTATTCTAAGAAAAGGGTATCCTTCATTGCCACAGAAAAATAAGACTTTCTTAGCATGTACAGCGCTTAGAGCATGTAACAGGGTCAATATCGTAAAATAAACTTTGTATGCAAACAGAGAATCAGAACCAAATAGATATTGTGCACAAGTTTTATTTAAAAAAAAAAACACGAAAACATAACTAACATACAAACAATTACACATTCATTCATGCATTCATAGGTAGATGGTTAAAGTGACAGAATGAAACCGGAGGCAGGAACTGGAACTATGGAAAAGATTCATTGAACATGAAAAGAACCATCAGCTTATCAATTTCAGAGCACCTCATTAAATGTATACTTGCATGGCCTTTGCAGTGGACACAATTCTTGAAGTTGTTGAAAATTGAAGTTGTTGATGGTTTTGTGAGTGTCAAATGTTGAAGTTGCAATCGTTTTCTTCTCCGTTGGATGAAGAAGATATGATGAACTTGCATGGTTAGTTCTCTGAAGGTTTTCTCTCTCTCCATGAGCACATGGCTGATCACATGCAGATTGTGACCTGCCGGCCCTGGGCCGGAGAGGCCACGCAGGCAACTAAGGAGTGAGGAAGTCAGAAGAGTTGGTTGCCCATTCAGTGATGGTAAAGTTGCAGTTTTCTTCTGAGTTTTATTGAAGAAAATACAGTCTGACTCTGTTGGGAGAGTGAAGGCATAGCAGGCTGTGGTCACAGCCTGCCGGGGCCTGGGGGGTCCCCACAGACATCAACCCGAAGAAACAGCAGTGAAGGTCCGAGTAAGAGAGGACTAAGAGAGGGAAGGGCTTGTGGAGGTGCAATTTAAAGCCTGAGAAAGGTCCCACCTCTCAGGTTTGGCTTGACCAATAAGAAAGGTGGAGTTTCCAAGCTGGGAGACTTTGATTTGTGGATCTTTGTTTCAAGCGTGCTCATTTGCATGTGCAGCTGGATTGATTGCTGATGAAGAAACTAAGGTTACATTGACCATTGGTTCTATCAAAATCCACAGTTTCAAAAATAAAACTTAATAGAATTGAAAGACACTAGACAAAACAGTAAATCATTCACACAATGTTCTGGGGTGCATGTTCATTTATAGATCCGTTCGTCTATGATTAATGCAGCAAATTTTGTTACTATCCTCAATTAAAGTCTGTTTCTGTCTTCTCTATCTGGACCACATGATCACATTTTTAACAGCAATAAAACCAACTTATCTGATCGTAGTCATGGTAACCAAAGACCCTTCTTGCCCTTGTTGGGGGATGGGACCACAGATCCCAGAGTGAGTTTTAAATATTATTTGTTAACTATATAATTGTGTCCGATTTGTCTCAGTCGTTACAATAAATTAAAAAGCCTTTTCATTAATGAACACAATATTTAATTATTTTCATAACACACTGCTACATAATGTTACAATAACGTTGCAATATCCATATGGAATTTTACAAAAATATTTGAATACTTGCCATGGAAGACTCCTGTGATGATATAAAACTCAAATGCCCTTGTATTGGTGATCAGACATACATATTGGTACATCAGACATACATGATAAATATTTTTTTTTTAAATAAAATTTTTTTTTTTTCATTCTCTCTAATATGTATATGCCATTTATAAGAACCAAGGAGCTTTAAAAGGTTTTCTTGCTGCATTGAAAGGAGGTGGTTCTGGATTTTTGTGTGAACATTATCATTAAAACTGGAGCACTCATGCAAATATAGCGATTTCCGCACACTCAAAACACACGCAGAGATGGACACAAATACTGTCTGCTGTACACTTTACAGGTGAGGGATATGCTGGAAGAGTTTGACAGCTTATTTTTCCTCAGTTTTTTCTGCTATCACGAGCCATAGTGTATGTCAGTATCAGATGTAATTGCTGTTATTTTCTCCTTCACTTCTCCTTTTTTTCCCCTCTCACCTTTTCAAAGACTGAAGAGCGATCGAAGAATTTGAGTTGTAGAGGCACATAACACGAAAGCTGCCATTTCATAAGACAGGATTCCATTTAATCTAAAAAACAGTTTCTGCAAAGCCTCCGCTGGTCGTAGTAACACATTTGTGGGGTGCTGGTGCCGAAAAAATGACCCTCAGGACATAATAGTGCCTAATCCAGTACTTCACAAGCACTGAAAACGAAAACAGTGACCTATAAACTCTTTTTTATGAATAATAATTCATTAAGCTCGTACTAAAACTTCCATGTAGCTGCCATTGAAGAAAAGGTTATGCTTTTACCGCTCCCCTGTCATTTGCCAAGTAACCCAAGTTTCTCGAGGTTTAATGTCTTTAATGAGGAGAATTTACACTGTAAGATGTATTTCATGAGCAGTTGCCGTGGAAATGCATTGAGTTTCAGAAGTATTTAGACAGCTAATTTTCATTTCTCATAATGAGGTGAACTAGCAAAACCATTCCGCCTGTACATTTTGCAAACACAAAAACCCGAGTCTTATTCACTAGCCACTCATAATCTAGTTTAACTCTTTCACCGCCACTGTAAAAGAATAAATAAATAAAAAATTGCCAGCCACCGAAAGCATTTTTGATCATTTTCCCAAAAATGTATTGGCCGCCAGAATAATTTGTTGCGTGAATATCTGTACACACACTATATCAAAAGAAAGAACTGAGCCTCTACTTTTAAACCAACAACAACAAAAAAGGTTTTATTCTAGCTTCATGCATTTTTTTTTCAATTTTCTTTCAATTTCGTCAATGGCAAGGAAAGCTGACCTAGTTAACCAGGAAAGTTAACCTGACTGAAATAAAACAAGCTCATCAACAAGCTCATTGCTTGTTGTAACCATGGCTAGTTAGATGGAAAAAAAACTCAAATTTACATGAATGCGATAGCTTTGTTTTGTTTGTGATATATCACAACATATATCAAAACATCATATTGCAACCAACTAAATATTCACAGCTTATTGTGGAGACCGTAAGAACTGAAACATTGATTTGGCCCGTATTTATGAAGTCACTTGCATTCGTCAACTAGCCAAAAGCATTTTAATTGAAACGCTTCAAGCAGTCAATGTACTGAAGCTTTGAACATGGTAAGGTTTGGAGTGGGTATTAAAGTACTAGGCGAGCAACCATGTGCGAACTCTTGGCATCTGATGCTGGAAAATGTCTCTGAGCCATGTGCCAATATGCAACGCACAGCTGAAGCAGGCGAGGGACTGCGCTGCATTACAGCCAATTTCAGATGTCATTTAATTTATGTTTATGAGGAGATTAAGGAACTTCCTTTCTGTTTGCTGCACACAATTTGACGCTTGTGAAGGTTTTCATTCATCCAGATCATCGTAGAACTTAACCACTGGGATGAGCTCTGTGACATTCATTTCCAATTCCTGTTGAGTATAGATTAACTTGCAGAAAATTAGTTAAACTATTTTAGCTCTTAAATTGCAGTACATACCAATATAATTGCCCAAAATGTGTTTAGATAACTTAAGTTTCAATTTTAGAAGTTTTTAAATCTGATATTGTGCACTACCATTCAAAAGTTTGGGGTGGGTAAGACTATTTACATGTTTTTGAAAGAATTTTCTTACGCATTCCATGGTTACATTTATTTGAAGAATACAGTATATTCTTCAAATAAATGTATTATAGTAGTATACAGAAATATTGTTACAAATCAATATATATTAAAATCAAAAACAGGTTTTGAAATATTCTTCATTCACATGATTCTTCAGAAATCATTCTAAAATACTGATTTTTGATGCTCAAGAATCATTTCTTATTATCAATGTTAAAAACAGCTGCTTAATATTTTCATGGAAACATACTTTTTTCAGGATTCTTTGATGAATAGTAGTAATAAGTTCAAATAATAAAGTTAAAAAGAACAGCTAATATTTGAAATATAAATATTTTTGTAACAATGTAAATGTCTTTACTGTCACTTTTGATTCATTTAATGTATCCTTGATGAATAAAAGTAATAATTTCTCTCTTTTTATCAACTGTCATTGTTTCCGCAAAAAACTATTTTCAACATTGATAATAATAAGAACTGTTTTTTGAGCACCAAATCATTATATTAGAATGTGATTATTTACATTATATTAGAATGCAGCTTTGCCAACACAGTAATAAATATATACATATTTTGTACATTTATTAAAATAGAAAACAATTATTTTAAATTGTAATAATATTTCACAATATTACTGTTTTTACTGTATTTTTGATTAAATAAATGCAGTATTGGTGAGCATAACAGACTTCTTTCAAACATTTTAGTTTCCAAACTTTTCACCGGTCCGGTACTATGCCTGAAATGTTCAAAATGTTGTATCATGTCTGTCACACAGTTTAGTTTGTTAGCCATTCTATTTAGAATCCAAATCGTAGTTTTTGGGTCTTCTTATTGATGTACTGTATGTGTATCAGAGTCTCTCCTGCTCCAATGTTTTCCTCTTCATCTTTTGTAGCCTCTTCCAGAGCCAGCTTACAACGGAAATCCTGAAAGTGTGGGATACCGTGTGCGTGCACAGAGAGCAGACGGGCTCGGGACGCCCCGGATGGAGACGGTTTCTGAGCGCCTGTCTCGAGAGGTGACGGTGGAGGGTCTTGAGGAGTGGACGGAGTACGAGCTGAGCGTTCAGGCCTTCAACGGCATCGGGCCTGGACCCTGGAGCAGTCCTGTGCTGGGCAAAACTAAAGAGTCAGGTGACACACTATGCTTGCTTAAAACATAGCTTCTCCACTTTTGATTTTACAAAAGAAACAATCAAAATAAATGATCAACGGAGTTTGTTTCAAAGTTTCATATTATTTGTTCCTGTATTTGAGGAAAATAAACAAAATATAGTTGCTGTTTTGCCTCTAACCAAATGAAATATGTTAATTTAAGCATCATTGTGTTGATGCACCATGGTCACATTTCCAACTTGATCATTTTGCATTTCAGTTGTGTTTTATTAGAAAGAAATCAAATATAAGACAGGGATTTACGTAAAATTCTTAAAAAGACATGTCAGTTGATTTTTATATTAATACCACAAGTTGTTGCATTATTTAGGAACTTTAAACAAGCTACAGTTTAGCCAGCATCTCACTAGCCGATTTTTAGTCGCAAGCCTCATTTACATAGTCGCTGGAGACTCAGATGGAGTATTTGCCCGAGGCCGCGTCTCTCAGCGGGTGGCCGTTAGCAGACCCAGCGACTCCCTGCTGAGTTAATGATCCTGACAACTCAACATCCAGAAAGTTTGAAATGATCAGAGGCAGCTGGTGGGACGGGCACTTGTGGCCACTTACTGGTTTCAAACATCTGATTGCCAATTACTTTTTCTGTTGCTTGTGACTCAATATGCATTCTAAAACATCATGTTATAGAGGTCACGCTCATAAATAGTCATTTCTCATGGAAGAAATTATTTAGAACTGATTATACACCACTGTTCAAAAGTTAGGGGGTCAGTAAGTTGTTGTTTTTTTGTATGTTTTTTAAAGAAATTAATACTTTTATCCAGCAAGGCATTAAATTGATCAAAAACTATATTCATAAAAAACAATGTTCAGCATCAAAGCAGCATATAAGAGTGATTTCTGAAAGATCATGTGATACTGAAGACTGGAGTAATGAGGCTGAAAATTCAACTTCACATTACAGAAATAAATTACATTTTAAAATATATTCAAATATAATTATTTATATAATATTGCTCTTCGTTGATCATATAGATGCAGCCTTGATGAACATAAGAGACTTATTTCAAAAACATTAAGGGCCAGATTTACCAGTTCTAACAGCTTGCACCAGCACAAACTCTCTTGTGGCATTAAAAAATACTGTCAGGATTTACGCAATAAAAAATTTGCGCTGAAAAGGCATGGACAGTTATTTTTGCGATTGACCTTAAAGGATTAGTTCACTTTTAAAAATTTTTTTGCTGATAATTTACTCACCCCCATGTCATCCAAGATGTCCATGTCTTTCTTTCTTCAGTCGAAAATAAATTAAGGTTTTTGATGAAAACATTCTAGGATTATTCTCCATATAATGGACTTCATGGGATACCAAACGGTCAAAGGTCCACATGACAGTTTCAGTGCAGTTTCAAATGGCTTTAAACGACACCAGACGATGCATAAGGGTCTTATCTTGCGAAACGATCGGTCATTTCAAAAATAAATAAAAAAGTTTAAGTTTTATAAGCACAAATGCTCACCTTGCTCTGTTCTGTGATGCACACTCGTGACTCTCCTGTTCGAACTCGTTCATCAAAAAGAAACGAATCTTTTTTCGAGTCATTTTGTTCATTCAATGAACGAAATGACTCGAAAAAAGATTTGTTCATTTTGAACGAGTCTTTTTTCAAGTCATTTCGTTCAAAAAGATTTGTTCATTTTGACTAGACTTAAACTAGAATGTTTTCATCAAAAACCTTAATTTCTTTTCGACTGAAGAAAGAAAGACATGGACATCTTGGATGACATGGGGGTGAGTAAATTATCTATCTTATAAACTAATCCTTTAAAGCATATGCATTTGTAGATGCAAAATTTACAAGAGGAGAGTATTTAAACGAATCACGCAAGGTGATTTACTAAGGTTTGTGCTAGTCAACTTACTGTTATTTGCGCCATTATGTACCGCCCAAAAAAACATGTCTTAACCCGTTTTGTGCCTGTGTTGTCAGTAGATCACCCACACCTGATTATCATCGGCTCTGCTTGTTTGCGACCCTATGCTAATTTGTGCTGTTCTTGGTATAATGCGTTGGTCATTATGGAAATGATCTATGTCTATGTTCTTTAATGTGCACGTCATCAGTAGATCACGCGCAGAACTTTCCACTCCCATTGGCGCTTTTATGGAATTGCGCTCTCATGCATATTTCCCCTGTTTAGTAAATCTGGCCCCAAATATCTTACCTTTCCCAAACTTTTGAAGAGAACTGTACCTAGAAAAAAAATTCCATTGACTATAGAAATTTCCAAAACTTTGAAGATTTTATACATTTTCAAGACTTTTCCAGTCCTAGAATATCACACTTTAGAAATCGTTCTTACACTGAAGAACCGCCAAACTTGGATAATTTTCCTCAGCAGATGCAAAAGTTGCAAACACAAATTTTTCTGCAGTTCTACTCTAACAGAATAATAAAATGTCTTGTCTTTTTTCTCACTGAAGCTGTTCATGAACATATGCCGGCACGCCCTGAAGGAACAAATACACATTCAAAGCTTTGAATTGTGTCTTAAAGCAGTCCATTACAAGTGTTTATACTCACCAGTTCTCCTGTTCTTATATCACTGAGCTTCACATGTCAGGGAATCAGAGAGAAAAGTCAGAGGCTGTTGTTTAAGCTGTCAGCCCTCTTCTGTTTTTAACCTGTGAATGTGACAGACTTCAATAGAAGTGCGTGAGATTTCAGCAAAAATAGTCAGTAAATGCGAAATCCTGGCCAAAATGAATTGTTTTGAGTCGGCTATTGAGACATGGGCCTTAGGCTAATGAACTGTATTACTTGCTAGAATTGTTTATTCTTATTAATGATAAATGATAAATGTCTAATATGAGGTAAAACAGCTTTTAAGTGTTGTAAAATCACTGTAACACATTCTTGAGTAAGTTTTTGCTTTACTATAAAATGGCTTTTTATATGGGTGTGTTTTCAGTTCCCTCTGGCGCCCCAGAAAATGTGACCACTGAAGCAATGAGCTCCACGAGTGTATTGGTCACCTGGGGTTTAGTCCCTGAGCACCAGAAGAATGGACACATCCTTGGTTACAAGGTACAGTTACTATATCAAAGGGAATGCTTTGAGACCCTTAAAATCCCCCACAGACTTAACTGGAGAGTTCTGTCTGCCGAAACTCTGTAGCAGGGTGAATTTGTACTGTATATGGAGACGTCTGACTGGAATCATTGTAAATTGCTTCTTCAGGCAATCAATTATTGTTAAAAGTTCACCTAAAAATTTTAATTCTGTCATAATTTACTCACACTCATGTCGTTCCAAACCTATATTACCTTCTTTCTTCTGTGGAACACAAAGGTATTTTGAAAAATGGCTGTTATATATATATATATATATAAATTCTTTTATTTTTTAACATTCATCGAAATATCTTGTTTTATGTTCTCCAGAAGAACACAGGTTTAAAACAACATGCCGTCCTTAACTAAATGAGAATTATGATTTTTGGGTGAATTATCCCTTAATGAAATGAGAATTCACTCTGTCTATGTATATTATAGATCTTATTGTAAATTATTCATCCATGTATACTTTAATTTTCCAATTTTTTTTTACCTTGTAATGTTTAATCCAAATGTCATAACTTGATCTTTTGGCGAAACGACACACTTCTCTCTGATGCCGTATGATTTGCTTCCATCCAATCAACAACCAATGGATAGTGCCAAGTCCACGTCCTACATTTTTTCAGATAATCCATTACACTCGGATATTTGTCACAGTATGGAATAAAAGATTGGTCGCTACTTCCATTTCATTGAGACTTTTAAGTGTTATCTCTTAAAATGTGCAAAAAATCCCATGGGCTTTCTTTGAAGGAGGCAACTGAGCCATATCCCCATGTTGGTACCTACAGTACTGTAGGCTCTTTTGATCTGGGAAAGAAGAAACCAACCAGAATACCCTAACAACCACATAGCAGAACCACTCAGAAGCAACTCTGATGCACCATAGCATAAAAGTATATTGAGTAAACTTCTATACATCTAATGTTTGTATCAAGTGCCAAAGGCACTTTATACCACAAAAAGCTGTTTATACGCATATCTACAAAAGTTCTTCCTCATGCTTTTATGCACATATTCAGCCGAACATAGTTCACATTGAGTTCATTTTGAACACATCTATAAACTGTGTTAAGCTATTGAAGCCCATGTGTGCTGCTGTTGCTTGAATAAGGCTTTGTCAAATTTCTGCTTAGGCTGTGTAGAGTGACATGATGCAAGATCATGAAATTGCTGAAACTGTTTTTCCTTTTACACACTGTCGGAAGAATCCAATTGATAAAATGCTTAGACTGTAAAAAGTGGAGGGAAATGAAATAACACAATTAATTATTGATCTCTTCTGAAGTCAAGACCCAAGTTAGGCAAAACTGGAACTGATATCTGAAGAAACAGTGATGTTTAACATGCAAAAGTCGTTGACGCAATGCTAAGGTTTTGTGGGCGGTTGCTATGTGGTTGCCTACTGACCCAAGTCTAAAGAGTTAATCTCTACAGTACGTCTCTATGATATTCTGATCTATTTTAACCTCCACCAGGGGTTTGCTCAAACCCCTAACCTTTAGCATGAGTAATAGTAATTAGCAAGCACTACTACACACTATACATCTGTTGTTGATTTTAGGATGTTCCAACACTCTATAGCACATCAAAATTGTTTCTATGTGACCTATATTTCCCTTTATCTCTAGGTATTATACAGAGAAAAAGCTTCTGAGCGGGCTCCCCAGGTCCAGCTGGTGAACGGGAACCAGACTCACTTGCTTCTTTTAAGGAACCTTGGCAAGTTCATCGTGTATGAGGTCCAGGTGCTTGCATTTACACGTGTCGGAGATGGACCACCCAGCCTCCCCCCCACAGTTGAGAGAACCAAGGATGATGGTAAGCAACCAATAAAATCAATGCATCGCCCACTGAGCAACATGCATCATCTAATTCTTCAGATGTTCCCACTGGTTATGACAAATCGTACATGCATAATAAAAGCAAAAATAAATGTTCGCACACACATTGGGTCAAAATTAGACTTTGAGTGAAAGCTACCCATTTAGCAGATGTTCCTTCACACACTCACACACCAGTACACACGCACACAAATTCATAATGGTAGCTCTAAGTTATGTCTTGCTTCATGCTCTGGTGGTTTCCAGCTGTGCCCGGCATTCAGACTGGCATTACCTCCCATGTGGCTGTAGACACATACAAACACAAAGGCATATTCGCTCACACATTTGCCTGGTCTCCTGGTGCCCCCACTGCATGAAACCTCATCTTGCATCACTGTATCGCTTGAGTCACCTGTCTGAACCAAACTCTCACTCACACATAGAAAAGAAAAATCACTAATGAAACCTCAATTTTCTCCCAGACAGCAATGACATTAAATGGTGACTACATTTCAGATATTTCTTCTGAAAAAAAAAGACCCCGGTATTCTCAAGTCCATCTCCTGTTTCTCATTAGAGCCTAAAACTGTGCTTGCTTGTGAAAAAGTCGGCAAATAAAAGTCAGAGATTCCCAGCTATATGGGTGCATTCTTTTTATGGCCAATTTAAAAGCCTTCTCAGTTCTGTAATTAGCCATTAGAAAAATGTCATTGTAATACAGTAAAGCAATTTATTATTAAAAAAAATTATAACTTGCATTATTTAATATTCAACCACTATAATTATTTTCATTATTGTATTCATAATTATTTTATTTATATTTATATAAATATTATTTTGTAATTATGTATTATTAATTTTACTTATCATTTATTTATAATTAAATATTAAATATTCATTACAATGATCAATTTTGTGAATTAAATATTTTGTATATTTACTAAAATAAATATTACTATAATTGTGTTTTACAAATTTACTGTGAAATTATTACTAAAATTCTTTTCACATTGCAGTAATGAGAAATGTTTGTAAAATTATGGAGGCAAATGTGCTAAGTTATCATGAAGCTAATGGCACAATGGGGAAAAAAATGATCTGGATTCTTTTGAATCTAGAGTAGAAAATATGGCACAGGCATTACTTGACAGTTTTCATGAGATTCAACCAAGTGAGAACCTCATTAAATTTCCTGAGCTATAATAGAGCAACCTCTGAGCAATAAAATTTCCTTCGGGAAGCTTCTCTCAGAAATATATACTCCCGTGTTTGCATTCATATTTCCCCAGCACAGGGAAGTAAGCGCTGCCATCTTCCCCTTTGAAATGAGTGAGTGTGTTCATATGTGAACTGTGGAGTCTTGCCAGTGGAATGACAAATGCCCTCTTTCTGTCATTTTTCTTAATCGGCTCAATGGAGCAACATTCATTCGTAAATGTACGGGGAGACCAGGGAGACCAGATACTGGAATGTCTATGTGATTATTCTCTACACACTGACTCACACACGCACATCAGAAGTAGTAGATTACCAGCGCTGTTGGCCTAGTGTCCACTGGCAGAGTTAAATGTGTTTGATGAGGGATTATGAATCACTAATATTTATATTTATGGATTTATGGAATTAAACGTTTACAGCGAGGCTTTGTGTGTGTGTGTTAAGGGATTAAAATGTCATATTTATCGTGGCCGAGATAAAAGCTTGGTCCCACAAACAGGTTTTGAAGTGTTTGAAATATGTTCTACGTTTGCAGAAATCAGTGTGTGGAGTACAGTAATCTGTTTTAAATACCATGTTCGACTGTGAATCCTCTCTCACCCTCCCTCTCTTCTCTCCAGTTCCTGGTCCGCCCGTCAGGTTGGTGTTTCCAGAAGTGCGTCTCACGTCTGTCAGGGTTGTCTGGCAACCTCCCTCAGAGCCAAACGGTATCATTATGGGTAAGAGAACATAAACGTTACACAGCCAGCCACACACATTTACCTAGCTATATAAATGAGGACTTCTGTTGTTTTAGTATCATAAAATGTAGGATATCATTGAGGATATCACTGTTCTGTTGTTTTCATATAAAGCTATTGACTTATAGTACTTATATAGTATAATACTTATATCTTTGCAAAGGTTACAAGAATGTAATTTCGTCTCCTGTAAAAATGACGTTTAAGACCTTAAAGAAGGTATGTTTGTTCCCATTGCGCCCTGAGCCATTTGAAATTGTATTATTGAAAGGACATGCTGTGAATTGCATTTAAGTCAGTTTGTATCTGCGGGTGTCATGAGATTTTGTGTATTGGGATTTCAACCGTGTATTGAGATTAAACCGCCTCAGTTTTGCCGTTATCAAGACTACGGGACGTACTGATGCGCAGCTATAGATGACTGGATTATGGACACTTAACCACCCATGATGGATCATATAATCCCTTAATAGTGATAGAAATGTGAAGCCTCTTTACCTCGGATGATCTCTTGCCTTCTGTCTGTTTTCTACACACACTCGCATTGTGATTGGATCAATCGTTCCCTGTAGGATTGGGCGATATAAACCAAAAATCTTCAATCAGAGCAGAGCTGTCAGTGTTCCAGCGCTCATTTTATCCTCCCAGATCTTTGTAATATATTTCATACGTGAGGATACGCTGATAATGTGACTTTCACACATTACTGTCAATGGGTCTTCTGTGTTGATTTTCAATTACTGAACGTCTGGCTATATGGTGTGAATGAGGCATTGATGCCTTTAAGAGACCTTGGAGGCATTTCAGGCATTCAAAAATAATTTTTTGCAGTGTATATTTTATAACATGCCATGCATTATAATCTGTTGTTGTTGTTTTATATAGCTCCTAAATGAGTTTCAGTGATAATGTATTGAAAGCGAGAGCCTGTTGGCAAATATTGATTGGTGGAATGAGCCGAGGTCTCTCTCTCTCTGGTGTCTCTGGCATTTAATATCTCTTTCTTTCTCTCTCTCTCTCTTTTTGTCACTATCTCTCACACACATTATCATTCTCTTTTATTCATCACACTCTTTCTCTTGTTCTCTATCAGGCTCTCTTACATCTCTCATATGTTATCTCTGTCTCACCTTTGTATTGATTGATTTATGGACTTAAAGATGAAGTTTGTAATTCCAGTGCTACTAGAATCACCAAACGGAGTTGCAAAAATAATTACTAGTTTCCCAAACACCGCCCCATTTGCAATTGGTTGGATAGACAGACACCCACATCACATCAAACTCGTGTCACTGATTAGGCCTGTGTTACTGTGACTCACTGTTTTACAGTAGATCAAATGAATAGTCAATCAATTGATTGCCTGAAACTATCAACTTTGCAATGGATATTAATATGCAAAGTATTTATTAGCACGGAAACAAAATCAGCAGTTTAAGACATTAACTTGTAAACCCAAAACATAAGATACATCTCTTAAATACAAACAAGACTTTATTGAACTTTTATGATTATACCTGGCGCGAGAATAGCCTCATTGAAAACTCAATGCGAGGGCTAAATTAATAATTTTTGGGTGAACTATCCCTTTAATGCACCAGTTCAGGTAGAAACTGTATGTATTACTTGTTTTTCTTGGATTGCGTCTGTGAAGGGGGTTTTACATTTTTACACAATTACATTTTGGGAAATCAATATAAGAATTACTCATAGTCATCCAGCCATATTAAAATATTAGTTCACTTAATATTCTGTAATTATTTACTTCTGTCAAACCTGTAAAACTTCAGTGGAGCACAAGGAAATACAGTGCGCTTTTATGATGCTTGTGAATCCTTTTTGTACCTTAAAATCATCCTATACATTGTAATTTCATGGAAAAAGCAAAAGGTACATTATTCAAAAATGTTTCACGTTCCACAAACAGAAACTCATAAACGTTTGGAGTGATATGAGGATGAGTAAATGATGGACTAATCCTTTAAGCTGGGATAGGAGAAAGTATTTTTAACATTTGAAAAAATTGCATACTTTTAATCTCTTTGTTGCTTTTGTAAAAACATATAGTTTAAGCAGTAGCTGTGTGTACGCAGCTCTTCATGTATTCATGAGATATTGTCAGCGTGAGATTCCTGCTTTCATCTTATCACTGTCCTCTTTCAGAGACTCGTGTAGATTGTGGTGCTCAGCTTTGGGGAAGCTACTTTAAAGAGTCAAGCTAATCTTTTTTAGTGTTCTAAAAGGTTCAAAAAGTAGATAAACACATTTAAGGGGTAGATTGTCATTGTAAATGTATAACTTTAGTTAAAACATTTTGGTAACACTTTAGTTTAGGGTCCAATTCTCACTATTAACTAGTTGCTTAGCATGCATATTACTATCTTGGCTGTTTATGAGTACTTATAAAGCACATATTAATGCCTTATTCTGCATAACCATATTCTACATCCCATAATCCGACCCAATACCTAAACTTAACAACTACCATACTATTAATAAGCAGTGGTCAGGAATTTATTGAGGCAAAAGTCATAGTTAATAATAATAATTAGACCCTAATCTAAAGTGTGACCAATTTGTATAGCCATATTTATAATTTTATGAACAATGTGGATCTAAATTAGCTGGACAACAGATACATTTACAACAAAAATAATAGCAAGCCTAAATAATTATCTAATCTGTAACTGAGATAAAAACATATTGCACCTTTTCAAGATAATTAGAATGATTGCCGAAGGATCATGTGACACTGAAGACTGAAATAATGGCTGCTGAAAATTCTGATTTGCAATCAAAGATATATTAAAATAAAACGCAGTTATTTTATATCCTAATAATTTTTCACAATATTATTGTTTTTACTGTATTTTTGCATTAAATAAATGCAGCCTGTATATATGGGAAAAAATTTTCCTAAAATGAAACGTATTTACCCCAGTACTTTTTATTACCACATTCATAAACCATGATATTTAAATGATACTAGAATGTGACTGGTATGAACGTGTCCTAAAAACATGATATTTGAGCTTATTTTTATAATAGTCTCTCCTTTCCTTCTCTCATAGTGTCGAGGGTCCGCTGTAATGTGTCCTGTGGTTAGGGATCAGTGATTCCTGAGGTAACAGGGCACACAAATAAAATGCGCCTGACCGAGGGGGCAACAATCTGACCAATTACACGCCTTACTGCTCTCACCACGGCAACCCAGACATTAAAAAATGAGCACCGAACCACCTGGCATGGGTCACAGCTCTACCATGATAGATGAGGGAAAATACAAAGCCTGAGCTGTTGATTGTTGCCCGTTTTTTGTCCTTTTGCCTCCTTTTCTCTATGTCCAGGGCAAAAGCTACTCTCAGACAGTGAAGAAAAGAAGAAGAAAAGTGTTCTAGTTGATTTCTGCCTCTAGCGTAGCACAAAAAAAAGGAAAAAAAGAAAAGAAAAACCATCAAAAGAGAGAGTTCAGGAACAAGCGGGAAAAGCAGAGGATTTAGCATAGGCCCCTCTGGGCTTTTTGAGTTGGGTTAGCGATGGCCTCTTAATAAAGGAGGATCTTAGCGAGCTGTGCGTTCGGAAAGAGGAAGAGAGAAAAGGAAAGAAAGGGCGAATAAGAATCTGAGAAGACAAGGCAAAGGGGGAAAAAACATTGAATTAAAACCATCCTCGGCTCTGTAAAATCGTGATAATCCTCCAAACGGAGCACGCTAACACCAAGCGTCTCATGTGACTGAGATAAAAACCTCTTTCTCGGCCGTTCTGTAGATCCCCCACTTACAAAGAACTTAATTCTATCCATTTCTACGCCGCCTCATGTCAAAAACACCTTTTTTAACTGTAATAATCGCTTCCAGCCAGGTTAAAACATGTTCTCATACTTTAGAAATCTTTCACGGGACACTTTGGTCTTAGCATCTGCATTAAAATGAAATGAGCCATGTCTGCAGTTAGGAGAGGGTTATTAACTCTTATGAAGGAAGGCTGCTGTTGCAAACTTGTATAATGACCTTACGTATTTAGCTGAAATGTGACGCCTCATATGTTTAGACCGTTGTAATGATACACATCGGATGAATTGTTTCAAGCTGTTTTGAAATATGCTGTATGGTTTGTATGATATGGCTATGCCAGGATTTTTGATGCTGTTCTTTTTCCTACATTCAAAGTGTATGAGGATGTTTTATGTCAAGCTCCAAAAAGACACAAGCAACATCATAAACCACCATAAAAGTATAATCCATTTAATCTGTGTAATATTCCACGTCTGCTGAAGCCATACGATAGCTTTATGTGATGAACAGAATTAAAAAAGCCATATTAAAAACCTTCCCCTAATTTTTATTTGCGTGTCTGCATATTCGAATAATAATGGTAATATATTAATTGTAAATATTATTAAATTGTTTATGTATTAATGAATTGTTGTTGTTATACAATAAACAATATTTTCTATATAATTACTACTAATAATATATATTAATTTTAAATATTATTATTAAGTTGTTAATAGATTATTATTTATAATATGCTGATATTTATATATTTATAATTAATGATAATAGTAATTATGATTAATATAAATAAATACTATTTTACTAATATTAACCATTTTATAATTTAATATATTGTAATGATGATAATCATTTATTCTGTGATGGATTTAGAATATTTTATGTGCTATTTTTTATTCTGGAAATGCAGCATACACTGAGCCCAAGACAAATTTCCCTAAGGGGACAATAAAATTATAAAACTAAACTAAACTAAAACTATTATAATAAAAAGTATTATTCAATTGAATGATATTTACTTTATTTTAATTAATAATTTATAATAATATATTGTTAATATTATTAATGTTAATAAAATGTTAATACATCATTATTAATCATTCATAATAATAATAATAGTTAATATACATAATTGATAATTTACTATTATCAACAATATTTATAATGAATATACTAATAATGATAATAATTTGTTTAATTATATTAATTATAAATATTGTTACTCTTATTAAGTTCTCTTAATAGAATAATAATATAAAAATATGTCACATTTGAATATGTACATTTGACGTTATGTCAAATCAATAACATTGTTGAATATTAAGGATAATATACTAGTATAATATACTATAATGTTCATATTATATATCAAAATCATGTTATATGTACTACTGCAGTTTTACCCGGCTTTCTTATTGCAGGCTATCAGATTTCTTACCGTCTGGATATCAATGATCCCAACAAGTTCACCACGGTTGAGGTGGGGTCCAACGCGCGTCAGTTCACGCTGACGGGATTGATCCCAGAGTCGGCGTACGTGTTCCAAATCACAGCGCGCACTCAACAGGGCTGGGGACCCCCGGAGGAGGCCATCGTCATAACCACAGAAAAAAGAGGTACGTTTGCCGGTTTATTGCTGGTCCAAGGTATTTGATATGCAAATGTCTATGGTCTCTGAAATATCAACATGAGTAAAACTGATGAAAAACCTGTCTAAGATATACTACCTTCATAGAACCTTCTGTAGTTTGAGTAAATGTAAGAATACATTTTATTTGTTGGTAATATGAATATTTAACTGAAGCAACTTAGGTTTACTTGAATATCCATACATCATTTTTTAGGAAAATCATGTCAAAATAGGTATCAAATATGATACATCTGGCTTTTGAGGAACTTTTTTAATGTACATTCCTCAGTCTTCCTTTCAATTGTATAATATTTTGTCCCCTCAATAAAAACTACATAGTTTTGAGCAGAAAATTACATATTTTTGCTCAGTTTGTGCCTCTGTAAAAAATGTGTCCTTTTTTCTTCAAACATGAGCTCCAAGTTCTCCTATATCATACTATATGAGCCATCAAAACCTGATGTATCTAAGATACTCAATGAAATACACAATCACATATAACTTGTAACTTTTTAAGAATTTTTAAAATATATTTTGTCTAAAGGTTCAATAAACTGTTAAAAAAAACATTATAAAAAGTTTTTCTTATTCTAATTTCATATAATATAATTTCATATTTGTGTCATCAATTTGTTTATTGTTTTATTGTGGAATCATTTACATAAACAGTGACGAATCGGAAGTGATTATACTGTAGCTAAAAACTACTCATGCAATTCACTGAAATGCTCATGTTTCGTGTGTCAGTCTGTCTGTTAAAGTAGAATATCATTCATAAAGCTGATAAAGCACACTGTTCGAAACAGAATGAGGCCCTTCGGAGCTCACTGCATTAACCCCGAGCCGGGCCTGTGACACATGCATATGCCCAGCAGTGACTCATTACACATGTCCCACAGAGCGTCCGCAGCCCCCTCGTCGACTCACCGTGCCTCAGAAAGGGGTGGAGTCTCATAAGCTTCGTCTTCATTGGACGGTGGGGGGAGACGGCTCTTCCCCAGTGCGCTACTTCACTCTGCAGACATTAGAGCTGCCGGACGGCCAGTGGAAGACCCACACATCCTCCATCGGTCATAATAACACCTCCTGGGAGGTGGAGAGGTAACACAAATGCACACATATCTCTCTCTGATTAGTCATAACTGCCTGTGCGGGCAACGGCTGGTACAAGAACAGTCACTATTTATAGCAAAATGTGCTTTAGCTCTGACAGACAGGAGACATACACAGGATGGAGTTACGCTTGAGGTCATTGTTTGGATTGTAGAGTATGCAAACATGGAAATATGAAAATAATTGAATTATAATTCAACAGGGATAAATTTTATGTTGCACAACAAAAAAGTTACAAAAACATTTTTTTGGACATGGTTGCAAGGGTAATGTCATGTTAGCACTTTTGGTTTTTGTTTTGTTTTGCAGGACATGTATCACAATACTACCTTGTTTTTTGTTGGTTTGTTCTGTTTTCTTTTGTTTTTTTGCTTTGTTTGTTTATTGGGTTTTTTACATTTATTATTGTAGTACCAGCAGTTTATGGACTTATACCGTGGTAATTCCATAATTGTTTTTGACGGGGTTTTTTCCCAGGCATGTACCATGTTTTTTTTTTTTGGTTGTTTTTTTTACATACGCCATGGTAGTAACAAGGTGGGTTTTTTGTTGGTTTGTTTGTTATATATACACTCACCTAAAGGATTATTAGGAACACCTATTCAATTTCTCATTAATGCAATTATCTAATCAACCAATCACATGGCAGTTGCTTCAATGCATTTAGGGTTGTGTTCCTGGTCAAGACAATCTCCTGAACTCCAAACTGAATGTCAGAATGGGAAAGAAAGGTGATTTTAAGCAATTTTGAGCGTGGCATGGTTGTTGGTGCCAGACGGGCCGGTCTGAGAATTTCACAATCTGCTCAGTTACTGGGATTTTCACGCACAACCATTTCTAGGGTTTACAAAGAATGGTGTGAAAAGGGAAAAACATCCAGTATGTGGCAGTCCTGTGGGCGAAAATGCCTTGTTGATGCTAGAGGTCAGAGGAGAATGGGCCGACTGATTCAAGCTGATAGAAGAGCAGCTTTGACTGAAATAACCACTCGTTACAACCGAGGTATGCAGCAAAGCATTTGTGAAGCCACAACACGCACAACCTTGAGGCGGATGGGCTACAACAGCAGAAGACCCCACCGGGTACCACTCATCTCCACTACAAATAGCAAAAAGAGGCTACAATTTGCTAGAGCTCACCAAAATTGGACAGTTGAAGACTGGAAAAAGTCAGAATTTGGCGTAAACAGAATGAGAACATGGATCCATCATGCCTTGTTACCACTGTGCAGGCTGGTGGTGATGGTGTAATGGTGTGGGGGAAGTTTTCTTGGCACACTTTAGGCCTCTTAGTGCCAATTGGGCATCGTTTTTAATGCCACGGCCTACCTGAGCATTGTTTCTGACCATGTCCATCCCTTTATGGCCACCATGTACCCATCCTCTGATGGCTATTTCCAGCAGGATAATGCACCATGTCACAAAGCTCGAATCATTTCAAATTGGTTTCTTGAACATGACAATGAGTTCACTGTACTAAAATGGCCCACAGTCACCAGATCTCAACCCAATAGAACATCTTTGGGATGTGGTGGAACAGGAGCTTCGTGCCCTGGATGTGCATCCCACAAATCTCCAACTGCAAGATGCTATCCTATCAATATGGGCCAACATTTCTAAAGAATCCTTTCAGCACCTTGTTGAATCAATGCCACGTAGAATTAAGGCAGTTCTGAAGGCGAAAGGGGGTCAAACACAGTATTAGTATGGTGTTCTTAATAATCCTTTAGGTGAGTGTATATCATGGTAGTACCACTTTTTGTTTTTCTTTTCTTTTGTCTGACACACCACAGTAGTTTTATGTTTTTCAGGGGTAAATTTACCCATTTACCATGGTAATATCATGTTTGTTTGGTGTAATTTTTTAGATGTGCCATGTTAGTACCTTTTTTGTGACTGTACTATGATGCACCATGTTTTCCTGGACATGTACAATGCTAGCACGTTTTATATATATTGATATGTAGTCCCATAATATGTTTAAGGGCTTAATAATCTATTAATTTATTGCCAGAAGTACCCACTTTTTGGCGTGTTGGCACTGCAGGAACTGGGAATGATTTTAGTTATAGCAACGCCTTTTGGGACGACTACAGTGTAGGGTCTAACCCAGTACAATAAGAATTACCAGTGACGTGAGCGTACATTGATTGGCTGAACTCATGCCATACGAAACACTGGCATCCGCCATTTTTAAAAAGCCACGTAAACGCACAGTCTGTGTCCGAAATCTCCTCCTATACCCTTAAATAGGGCACTATTTGAGGGGACAGCCATTTATAATAGTGTCCAAAACCTATAGTGGACGTTTTTGAGGACACTCATTCAATACCACAATGCACCGCATTAAAGAGTGTACAACCTATGTTTGCTAAGTTTCATATGATTATTAAACCACAAAAGCAGCAGCCCTTTCAGCGCACTCACTTACCCGTTTTCATTCACTCCTTCAAGTGGACTATATTAGTGGAGTAATGTAGGGAATAGTGAATGATATATAGGGGGTGATTTCGAAAACAGCCACAGTTTACATATTCTTATCCCATGAACTTTCTCAACAAACATGGAAAACAGAGATAGATGGGCCGACACCGAAATCCCGGCACTTCTCAACCGATCATGGTGTCTTCCATCCTCCAGTTGTTTTATGTTGTGTTGTTGAATGCTGCGCTTAAATGACATTGCTGTCGGTTAGCTTAAGTCACTTCCGGGTTCCTACCGGTGGTGCAAACGCAACCAGGAAAACAGCCCTAGTATAGCTCCTACATTTGAGCTCCTATAACTACCTGGTGCGAAAGTCCCTATTTAGTACTATGGTATATGTCAAAGTCCCATGGTATTGATACATCACATTACTCCACAGTACTGCCACTGGGTTGATGGACAGAGAGAGTGAGGGAGAGAGTGACTGCAATTATAATCAGACTGACCATCAGGTGGCCTGTTGTCTAATCACACATCCATTCAGCTCCATCCCGTTCACTAACCTGTTTTCTGCTCTCTATCCTCCAGTACTGCAATACTAGCTCATATTCTTTCACCCCGCCTGTTCGTTCTTCTCATCATCACCTGTCTGATTCATGCTGTCACCTTCGATCACATCTCTAAATGTCCACTTGCATTAAGGCTAAAGATATAGTGAGCCATAGGAATTGCCTCCCTATAACACCATCTTTCTCAACGCATTTTGTAGTGGAACCATGGGAGCATTTCTGCATTCAGTACCACCTGATTACCCACAGCCCACATGCCTGTCCATTTAATTACCCACATATGCCTTTCTCTGACATTCAATGACTCATCATAAGCCATTTTATGACTGCAAAGTAGGCACAGAAGATGAATCTGAAGTGGCATGTATAACCAAAAAAAGTGCATTTGGACAGACTTTTTAATGCGGCACAGAGCTGGCATAAATGTAATGTATTTACGCCAGGAATCACAATCATGGAAAACGAACAATAGGTTCGAAATACTACCCTTATTTCTGCAATCTGTGCAGTGTATGCCGATTTGAGAATAGCTGGATTAACTACTACATTTGTTAAAATGTAAAACATAGCACTGGGTACTGTATCCCACAATGCAATGCACTTGACTTGACATTTCATTTTACAAGTGCTAATGTTGTGATTTTAACATGTCATTCTTGGCTGATTATTTGATTTAACTATTGCTATTTTAACAAAATGTCATTAAAAGTGCTAATTATGATCTGGTTTTGATTTCAATTTTAAGTAGTATTTTTCTATTTTAGTGCAGTTTATAATAAATGTATTGTTATAACATTATTCATTTCATTAATTTTTGAAAGAATTGTCTTATGTTCACTATCTTATGTTGCATTTGTTTGACCAAAGATATAATAAAATATAAATATTTTGAAATATTATTACAAACTTAACTTTATATATATATATATATATATATATATATATATATATATATATATATATATATATATATATTTAAATCCTAATTTAAAAAATAATAATTT
>NW_027509175.1:6812500-6915000 GCF_051911475.1 Siphateles boraxobius
GGAGAAAGCCCTTCAAGTGCACCTGTAGAGGTTTTAGTGGGAGAAGCAGGTATGTGTTTATGCCTTATTAGGATCAAACCTATGATTCACTTTTAAAACTTGAACCACAAACTTGCAAAGTCCATGGTAAACACAAAGTGCTTTCTGAAATGTAGTTGTTGTTTGCTGATATGCATTTGATATCTCATTATCTGACCTACAATTAAACACTATATTCGATATTTGGTCTGGCCTGAGCACTTAGCGCTCAGGTAAAGTTAATGAGAGTACATTCACACATGAGTGAGATGAAAATTATATGCAATCATTCCTCAGTCACACAACCTGTTTTATCTGGTTATCAGCTGTACGGGGAAGAAAAGAGGGACTTGAATCGCCTAGTGTGGACCAATTATCTGCACAAACTATTAGACAACACAGAGTGGATCCATTTGCGTGACCTATTGATACACGCCATAGACCAGTTCCCACAATGCAGTGCAAATCAATTTAGCCAGTGATGTGCTGCCTGGTGGGATACTTATATAAAACAGTCAGTAATGTTTTCACTGAAGGTAAACCGACATCAGATATTTGTATAATATCGGATCTGTGTATTACCTCAGTGTAAATGTAGGCAGAAATTGCTCTATTTATATACTCCCCATATACAAGATCTTTCATGAATGCTGTGTGTAAGTGAAATAGAGTAGATATGACCTTCTTTCAGTCTATAGGATGTGTTTGTGTGTTAACATGTATCACAGCACATTTCAAATTTAACTGTAAACTCGTAGAGCATTATGAAAGCCCATTACCTAAGCTAATTTAAAAATTAAACCATGTGCACAAATCAGATTAGTGTGCACATCTGACCTCTCTGAAAAATCCGAATGAGAGGGATGGCACACCATTAAATACAACGTCCCTCTGGCAAGACTTTAACACACAAAGACAACAAGGCCATCCTAATTACATATCTCTCTTTATAGGAGTGTAGAATGAGCTGAAATGGGAATTTGACACATACAGCTCAAAGTCACACACAGACTATGACACCAAGCTCAACTAAACAAAAGATCTATGAAATATACAGTATGTCTGAATGGACTGAGGAAGGAGTGTGCTTATACAATAAAATAGCATATTTAAAAATATATATATATATATTAAGTTTTATACATTATTATTATAAAAATAAATATTTCTACAAAAATAATAAAACAATAAAAACATGATATATATTGTAATATTGTATTTTTTATATATATGTATGTGTATATATATGTACTATATATATAGGGTGATATCAGCTAAATTGGGCCACTTTTTGGTAAATCGTTTGGGACAATAATACAATACCATATATGACTTTTCCATGTGTTTTTATGATTAATAATGACTGTTTTTGATAATTTTGTGTTGAAATTATCTAATAAAATATAATTATTTAGGCCCTACTGTTCTTGAAACATCAGCTGTGCCAACTTTTTTTGCATGAGCAGTTACAGGTAAAATGGGCCACTGTATCAGGTAAAATGGGCAAGTCAAACTGCAAAAGGAAATAGTAATTTATCATTAATTTTAATTTTAAAACACAATTGCTTACACAGCCACATAACATTTAAACCGCATTAAACAAACATATTTCATATGTGCCATTAAAAAAAAAACATTTTGGGTGCAAATCCACATTCCAATGCAATTAAAAAAGTCAATTTTTAAAATGACTGAATGCTTTATAACTACCCGAATTAACCCTGAATTACAGTATAAATACATGTTAATAAAGCATTTATTAATACACTAAGTAACTATTACTATGTGTCGGAATAATAAGATGTATGAATGTACATTTAAATAGGTTATTAATCACTCACTTACACTTTCTAAGTAATCGTATGAACCACTGACAGCTCTTAAATAACTGGTTTAAAAATAATGCAATACTTCATTTAGAAATGATAAATAAAATAATAAAAATATGATATGTATATATATATACATATAATATTATCCATGCTCACCAAGGCTGCATGTATTTGATACAGTAAAAACTGTAATGTTATGAAATATTATTTGAAATAACTCTAAATGCAATTATTCCTCCAGCCATTACTCCAGTCTTCAGTGTCACATGATTCTTCAGAAATCATTCTAATATGCTGATTTGGTTCTCAAGAAACATTTCTTATCATTATCAATGTTGAAAACAGTTGTGCTGCAAAACGCGACAGCTGGCCTGTTTACAGAGACATTACATTTTAGTGTGTCAATAAATCACTAAACCTCTGTATTCTTTCAGTTTAATCACTGTCCATTATGCCACAGAGAAATGTCATCTGACATTTGGCCTTTATATGAGACAGATAGTCTATGAAGTAAATGGTTGTCCATCTGTGGAAGTCTAGACACATGCAAGTTTGATTTGTTTGTTGCTCAGTTTAAAATAATGTGTTCACAGCTCCTTCAGTGGCTCCTCAGAATATTCAGGTGAAATCTGTGTCCTCCAGTCAGCTGGACGTAGACTGGCAACCTCCACCCGTCGAGACACAAAATGGAAATATTCAGGGATACAAGGTGACGATAACTTTTTTTTTCACTCACATGCATGCTCAAAATATTATCCATATGATTCGTAATTTTTTTTTTTTAAAGGCACAAGATGCACAACATCAAAGATGTCTGTCTATAGTATTTTTACATAGAACAAAAATTAATAAATATTGTGGACATACACAAGAATCCATCCTATGAACGACCCATAAGACATTGTGTATTATTAAGTATAATTGGTACTTATAATATTCAATGTTTTTAATTGTCAAATGCATATTTTCACCCCTAGAAATTACCTATAATTCCCATGCGCCTTATGTGTTTGCCACATTGTACACTATGTGCCAAAAATTTCAAATGCATGAATACATGATGCACAATTGTTTAGTCAGTTGTGAGACCTGGCTTTTATGAAAAGTATTTCCAAAATCAGTCAGGCAGTCCATCTGTTTACCGGCATAAATAAACTGTCGTTCATCTGCAGTCTGCCTTCCCTTATCTCACTGTCATCTGTTGATTTCACCGCATTAGCTTCCACCATTGTTTTCCTATTTACGGCATCTGTACATCTGTCTCTCATAGACATTTGAACTGGAATTGGTTATGAATCCTTCTGTTCTGACCACAAACACACAAAGTATCAATTCACATTTCTTATTTCATTCTTGCTTTGGTGTGTTTGTGTATTTAAAGAATTAGTTCACCCAAAAATGAAACATTTGTCATCATTTTCTTACCCTCATATCATTCAAAATCTGTATGACTTTCTTTTTACCTTGAAACACAAAAGGAGGCATTCTTAAAAATGTACTTAGTTGCTCAATGAATGATGAATGTAGCATTTAGGCTTCCAGAACAGCACATATATTATAAAAATATCATAAATGTAAGAATATACACCTGTAATTCCCTCATATAATTCAAAAATCTGTATGACTTTCTTTTTACCTTGGAACACAAAAGGAGGCATTCTTAAAAGTGTACTTAGTTGCTCGATGAGTGGTGAATGTAGCATTTAAGTTTCCAAAACAGCATGTGAAATATAAGAATATTAAAGGTACACTATGTAACTTTTGGCCCTCTAGCAGTTAGAAAGCAGAACTGCATGCATTTTGCGCAAGAACGTTGTTTTGGTGGTGTTTGGATGGTTACTGTGCGTAAAATGACACTTCACAATAGAGAATGCTTTACAATGAACTCCGTTAGAGAGCTACAAATGGCAATCTATCTGTTCAGTAAAATACATTACTCACCTGCTGAGTAATAAAAACGCCATCAACATTTCAAATCCATCAGTTTAAATAAATGCAGTTTTTGTGAGCATAAGATAATTCTTTAATGACTTTTATGAAATTATAAATCTCCATGCATTTAGGAGCGACAAGTACAGTCTTCAAAATCTATGGTTTTAGAGTTTGGACATTTACATTTTTGGGTGAATGTTCCTTTAAGTTTGTATATGTGTCATTCATTTCTTCCCACAGATCCATTACTGGGAAAAGGACAGGCAGAATGAGACGGAGAAGGAACTAGTTTTGTTTATTCCAGATACATCCGTGCACCTGAAGAACCTGACATCCTACACCACTTACCATGTGCAACTGTCTGCATTTAACACGGCGGGTGACGGGCCGCTCAGTGCAGCCCGTAAAGGACGCACCCTGCAGGCTGGTGAGTCCCGCTGAGAACCCGTTACGCTCACCCGGATGCATGCGTTCCAGACAACCAACCGAGACGTCCAAAACATTGTCAGACATGTCATTCCTCTGGTATTACTGATTCCGTTAAGATAGTAAATGTGGCGCTTGTTTCTATAACCTTATTTAAGAGTCTTGAAGCAAAATTTGGCTAATGAAAACAAGTTTGATTGAACCTTTGATTACCATTTCCTGTAACGCAGATTGAACATATACTGGCGCACTGTGACAGTTTTATTAAAGTAATGTTCTGGGTTCAAGTTCTATTGACCTAGACAGCATCGGTGGCATTATTACTGAAAAACAATTTTAGCAAAAAAAATGTTTACTCTAATGCACTTACATAGGAAAGTCTAAAGAGCAAGACATTGTGGTTTAAAAGCAGAAATGTACAGCTCATATTTTTGTAAAAACACTTGAAGTGCCCCTATTCTACTATTTTAAAGGTCCCTCATTTTGTTTTGGAGATCTCATACATTTACATGCATCAAAAGTCAAAAACAACTTACAATTTCTCATAATATACATTGAACATCACCTCTTTTTTTCAAAGTGTCTGAAACAATTAGTTCAAAGATTCAGTCTATCTAAACCCCCCGTTCCGTGAGCCTAATCTGCTCTGATTGGTCAGACAGCCCAGTCAGTTGTGATTGGTCTACCACTTACAGCGTGTGTTGGCAACGAAACACCTACTACCATATCTGAACTTGCACTTGATACACAGTAATTCGAAAAGTAATGATGGCGTCGTCTTCATCCTTTTGAAATGCATGCAAAGTGGATTCGTAGCGCAGAAAACTGAATCTACTGGACATGTCCATAACACAAACCAAACTCGCCCAGGCCTCAGCAACAACTATCGCCAACAACTATAGTGTTTGAGGGTCAGAGTAGATGTTGTTCGCGGGCAGCCAATGAAGACAATAGGCTGGCATTATGCAAATTTAGAATCTTTCAGAATCAATTCTTTCAATAACACTATAACTGTATTTGTTGTGAACTTTAATCTTTAGAATATATATATATATATATATATATATATATATATATATATATATATATATATATATACACACACACAGTACATATTTATTTATTTAGAAACTTTTCCAAAACATTAACAAACAGCTTCACACAGTTAATGTTATAAAGTGTTGTCCCTTTCCACCGAAATAATTAAACATACATACAAATATGAATATAACAATAATAGTTATGATAACAATAAATGAATAAAAATAGGTAAATAAAGTTTAAGATAATGTACATGTTTCCAAATGAACAATATTTCTTGTAGGAAAAATAAATAAATACATACATATAATAATAATAATAATAATAATAATAATTAAATAAAATAAAAATACATACAGATTTTTAATGGTTTTGAAAAGAAGTCTCTTATGCTCACCAAGGCTGCATTTATTTATTTATAAATGCAGTAAAAACAGTAACATTGTGAAATAGTATTGCAATAACAAAATAACTGTTCTATTTTGAATATATTTTAAAATGTAATTTTTTCCTTTGATGGCAGAGCTAAATTTTCAGCATCATTACTCCAGTCTTCATTGTCACATGATCCATCAGAAAATCATTACAACATGCTAATATTTTTGTGGAACGGATGTTTGAACAGACATTCTAACAGTAGTGTATTTGTGTTATTTGTATATAATTTGTTTATTTAGCAGAAGTGCATAAACGTATGTTTTTGAGATGTGGCTTTTCTCTCTCCAGCTCCTGGAGCGCCCAGTCATGTGGTGTTTTCGGAGGTGACGGGAAGCTCAGTGAATGTGTCATGGGGAGTTCCTCTGCTTCCCAACGGAGTGGTGGAAGGATACAGAGTGGTCTATGAGCCCACCGCACCAGTTCATGGTGAGCGGGATGGAGAGACAGAAACATTATTCAAATTGTAATAATAAAAAAAAGTCTTGAGTACAGTTATATATTATACAATATTCACAAAGACCCTTCTCCATTTGACAGGTGTCAGTAAGACAGTTACAGTGGAGATCAAGGGGAACTGGCAGCGCTGGCTGAAGGTTCGTGACCTGAAGAGGGCCGTGACATATCGCTTCAAGGTTCAGGCCAGAACCATTGCTTACGGACCCGAAATGGAAGCCAATATCACTGCAGGACCAGTGGAAGGTATGAGTAAACGTGAATGTAATAACTCATAATAAATCAAGCAACATCCCCTGCAGTTACAGACACAAGAGCTGGAGGCTTTCTTTGGATTTAATTAATTGTTGAATATGAAATGATTGCATTTAACTAGTGCTTTTCTAAAAAAACACCTTTCTAAACCCTGGGACCCACTAGAGAGATGGCATTTCATTATTTTAATTCTTAAAATGAGTTGGAGATGGAAATTAAAATAAGGCTGTGTGAACGTCATGGTTTGATTAGTGCACTGTAATGAGAATGTGATTTTGCGTAGTCTTTGAGCACTTGAACATTGTGGTGTGATGTGGAGCCTCACAATCAGCTTTCAGTTTAGAATGTTCCTCAGATGAGATGCAGCTGATTCATGTAACGGTGGACTCTGATTGGTCAGTATGGATTATGATGGAGTGTTAGCACTTATGTAAATGGCCAGAATATTTTGAGCAAAGAAATAAAAATACTGTGGTGCTTGCATGTATCCCATGGTACTGAATGATTCATTCATACACCATAGTAGTGTCATGGTACTGCAAGGTATGCTACCAGTCTAAAGTGTGTATACACTGGAGTGAATGTATGTTTCTGATCATCGTAAAGGCCTTAAATGGTTGAAAGTCGTTCTGTAGATGAATACAGTTGATTTTCTACTTATGAATTTACAAAACTACTTTTGTTTATTTATTTATTTATTTGTTTACAAAATGTTCTTTCTTTCTTTCTTTCTTTCTTTCTTTCTGTCTTTCTTTCTTTCTTTCTTTTTTAGTTGGATGAGTAATGAGTAGGGTCAGATAGCAAACAAATTCAGCCAACAAGTTTCCAGTATAAAAATATATTTTCAATTTATACATTTCTTTACAAAAACTTTATTTATTTATTTGAGTGTGTTAGTAGGACCAGATAGCACAGCAAATGCAGCAGACATGTTTCTGATATACATATAGCTAAAAGCGTATTCATTTAGACTTTTAGATTCCACCATATATTCCACAAAAAACATTTCCGCCGAAATAATCAAACGTACATACAAATATTAATATAACAAACACAATAATATTAATGATAATAATGAATAGATAAAACTACAAAGTAGGTAAATAAATAAGATTATGTACACATTTACAAATAAACAGAATATCCTTGTATGAAAAATCAATCAATCAATCAAATTTTTGACATATTCATGGTCTGAATTTTTGTTGTTTATACACTACTGTTAAAATAGGTTGGTGAGATTCATTTAATGGTTTTGAAAGAAATTCCCTTTGCTCAGTGTATATATATATATATATATAATTTGTTTATGTGTTTGTTTGTTTGGTTTAAAAAATTATTTGTGTAGCATTTTTAATTTTAATTTTTTAATTTTTAATTTTATTTATTTTATTAAAAAATTCCTAGCGATGTTACTATTTTGGTTGGTGATTGCTCATTGCCAAACACAGACAGAGACATTCTATGTCTGTGTAACAGGGAACGAGTAAATTGAATCATGACATTTAGGATCAGCTAGTTTATTTAAAAGGTGAAAGGATTTGTGTGAAATGAAGTGTGATGACAGTATACTGAATGTGTTGTCAGGTCACAGTAACCAATAAAGAGCATGTTTTGATGAAGATGTATCCCTACAGCTTCAATGTGACCTTTATGCAATTTAAACCACTTCAGAATGGCAGAGCTGCCTGTTTTACAATCCTTAGTTGTAAACTGCAGAGAATGTTTAATAAGTTTTCAGTTATCAAAAAAAAAAAATCCATCATTTTCATTCCGTCAGCCTGATATTTGAAGCCTATATGTCAGTCTGAACTGTTCTGATTGATAAAAATGACCAGATCCATTAGGATCTTTGTGTGCTGTTATTGATCGTTCAGATAGGAGTAATAAACCTTGTATTTTATAGGCTCCCCTGGTTCGCCCTTGCGGACCTCAGTCACAAAGTCCGCATCAGCTTTGACGCTTCATTGGTCAGAGGGTGTAGAAGGGGCGGGACCCGTCACGGGATATGTCATTGAGGCTCGTCCATCAGGTAAGCAGCAATTCATTGTCCATCTGCTTACTTCAGATCTACCCTTGACTTTTCATTATCAGTTCTTCGTCTCATGCACTACACGGTCTTGTAAAGCAGTCTTATTCTCAATTAACCTTCCACCTCTTCTATCTTTCTTCTCCTTACTCTCCCTCCCGCTTTTGAAATCTTGCCTTTTCAGATGAAGGATTATGGGATACATTTGTCAAGCATCTCCCACCTGGAAGCTTCTCGTACACCATCAGTCTGGACCGCCTACGTTCAGGTGTGGCCTATGAATTCCGTGTCATCGCGGTCAATCGCTTGGGCTACGGCGACCCCAGTCAGCCTTCCGCCGCTACATCTGGTAATCTTACTCTTTATATCACACCACTGCGGTTTACTGGACAATTCTTGCAAATGACAAGCAATTGAACATCTGTTCCACAGCTTTGTTTTTGTTTAAATCAAATTTGATATGGCATTTGCCCTGACTGATATCAATTGCAGACTATATTGCATACTTTATCAATTCATTTTAAAGGTAATTTTACCATTTAAAGTATTAGTATGGACATTAGTACACCATTTCAGTGTAAAGTTTCTATTTAATTGAGGATGTTTGAACTGTCGAGCACTGTATACTCACTTTGTGGCCTCTGCTGCCATCTAGTGTCACACTGCACATTCACATCCATAAGGAAAGGAACAAAGCTGAACTGTACAGTAAAAACTGTAATATTGTGAAATATTATTACATTTAAAATGTTTTAGACTGATTAAATATTACATTTAAACTTTCTATTTTTATATGTTTTAAAATGTAATTTATTCCTCTGATGATAAAGCTACATTTCCAGTATCATTACTCCAGTCTTCAGTGTCACATCATGCTTCAGAAATCATTCTAATATGCTGATTTGTGTATTATTATCAATGTTGAAAAGAGTTGCTTTGCTTAATATTGTGTGGAAACCTTATACATTTTTTTATTTATTTTTTTATTCTTTGGTGAATAGAAATATTTAAAGAAAACACAATTTATTTAAAATTATAATATATAATTATATATATATATATATATATATATATATATATATATATATATATATATATATATATATATAATTAACAGTATGTCTGACCCAGGAAAATTGGCTTCTTCACACTTTATTCAAACTATAATATTATTATTATTAAATATTTGTATTACATATTTTGTATGCATATTGTGAGGTTGTGCCTAGAGTGTAAAACTAATGTACGCACTCAACAATTGTATCATTTGTCATGATGTAATGAAACACACCTAATTGTGTGTGACGTCGTTTTATGGCCAAGTGGTCATACCAATCTTGCACTCATCATTCCCAGCCTATAATTCCGTAAATCACTAGTGTTAGCTATATTACTAGATGTTATTTTGTGAGTTTGCCAGAATGGGCAGATGCAACTGTGGTAAGTCATCCAGGTCTTCCAATGAAGCTCAACTTTGGGAAGAACTTAAAGAGGATTGGAAAGAAGTTAAGCACGACACATGCGTAAAGTTTAGTGAGTCAGTGCCCAGAGGAATGGCTGCTGAAATCAAAAACAAGGGAGAACCAACAAAATATTAATAACTGATTACATTGTAGTCAGTGTATGCCTTATTTCCTGTGGGCTTTTTGTTTTTCTATGCCTTTTTTGCATAACACAGTAAACCCACATTTAAATATATGCTGGAGTTTGCCTTACTTGACAAATAATTTTGTCATTTTAAAACCTTAACCAAGTTTAGTGTATTATTCTTCCCAATTTAACATACTCTTCACATTTTGATTGATTAATAGAACCTGAAGTGTCATTAAAAACAAGTATTGTTCAAATGTACTTTCCGGACATCACTTTTAGCCACTACTGTAAATATATATTTTATTCCCTCATATATGTGATGTCAACAATAAATGAAGAATAATGCAGTATTATTGTCTGTTGTAGCTCTGTCTGAAACGCCCTTCTATGAGGAGTGGTGGTTCCTGATCGTCATGGCTTTGATCAGTCTCATTCTCATTCTGATGGTTGTGTTTGGTTTGCTCCTGCTCGGACAGAACAAGAGGTACAGGAGCTGTGGAACAGGTGAGAATTATAAAAATAACACCATTGTTATGATTATTATAAACAGAATATTAACAATTGATCATATTCTTGTGTTTCACCTACACAGATACAATACTTCTCACTTAATTTACTCAATCTTGTTGTATCTCATGTTGTTTGAAACCTGTACAATCACTGTACCTCATGGTATTATCACTGTTCTTTTGCTTCCTTGTCAATTTCTGGAAGTCTTTTTAAAGATTCTAAGTGTTTGTAGTCGCTCCAATTCAGTCATTTGTGTAACTTTTGGGGAACACTGTAAAATAAAAGAGAATAGAGTTAATCAGTCAACACATCCCAGTGTTTGTTGGCATTACTTGAATGTGATTCTTCCCACAGGAAAGCACATCACTACGGTAGAAGAGTCTGTAACGCTTGACAATGGCGGCTTCACGGCCCTAGAGCTGAACAGCAGACATTTGAACGTGAAGAGCTCTTTCTTAAAGAAGAATGGATCAAGGTGTGGTTTCATCCGGACTGATGTTTATAATGTGTCATATTATGGTTATATAAAGGCTACTATTAGAGTAGTTGATGGAAATTGACACCATGCATCGACTAAAAATCACTTTGACACTAGTTGCTGTAACGTGGTTCCGAGGAGGAGTTAGCTCTGAGAAAAGTCATGAAATCTACTATAAAAATGTATTTATCACCTCATTTCTTCTTTAAATAGCCTAACTCTTCAGTTTAATTTTAATATGACTCCTTATATTAAGTTATATTCAGCGTTTAGTAGCAAAAACTGATCATTTAATGTTAAAGTGTCCATATTAGAGGAGTCTTGATTTAGTTTTTGGGGTCTATGTAGGTGTTCAAAAAACACATTATTTTTAACATATTTTTCATCGTGCAAGCACCTCTTTTCCTATTCTGTCAGTAACACTCTGTTTACAGTAGTTCCTGTCTCTATGAAGCCCCTCCTTTCGAAAAGCTCAATGTGCTCTGATTGGTCAGCTGGACCAGTGTGTTGTGATTGGTCAACTATTTTGAGCGTGTTTTGGAAATGTCACCGCCTTTATCGTTACCACGAGTTTTAACACACTACTATAGCAACTCAATCAGGCCTCGGCCCTTTTTTTGCGTATGATTTGGCGGAAATGATTAATATTAGGGACATTGTCACGTGTTCGATCCCGGAAGAAAACTCAAGACTACAATGGAGGCGTTTCAGTTCAGAAACTCCCTTAGGAGTGGACTTTGTGCTTTGTAACTTCGCAGACCTTGTTCATGCTCAAAATGCAATAATACACACTAAAAAAAAGGTAAAAATGTCATCTTTAACTGCGGTGTTTGGTCCACAGGTCTCCTCCACGGCCCAGTCCAGGTGGGCTCCACTATTCTGATGAGGACATCTGCAACAACTACAATGGGGCTGTTTTAACAGAGAGCACCACTCTCACAGAGAAACCCACTGAGCTGTCTGAGTCAGAGGTAAACACATGACAACACACACAGAAACAATGCCATGATGGAGTTTTACAGACATCTTTTGTTTTAATTATCATGATCATCAAGTTGTCTAAACCTGTATGAATTTCTTTCTTCTGCTGAACACAAAAGAAGATATTTTGAAGAATGTCGGTAACCAAACAGTTGATGGTCCCTAATGACTTTCATAGGAAATTATTTTTTTCTTTCTTTTTTTTTTACCATACTATGGAAGCCAATGGTGACCATCAACTGTTTGGTTACCGACATTCTTCAAAATATATTCCTTTGTGTTCAGCAGAAGAAAGAAATTCATTAAGGTTTGGAACAACTTGAGGGTGAGTGAGTGACAGAATTTTCATTTTTGGGGGAATCCCTTTAATAAATTGTGGATAAAATAAAATAGAAATTTCCCCTCATGTCATGAGCTGGACTACATTGTATTGCTACCGTGGCATCTGTAAAAACAACATTAGGTTATGCTTCATCCACGCCAGTAAGTGTAAGTCCAAGACCACCATTGTGTCAGTCAGATAAACATAAACTTACTTTGTACCTCTTAAAACACTCAGGCAACAATTACGTTCATGCTGTAACTTTACTGTTGGCTCTTTTTCTCTCTGGTTTGGACCCGTGCCGTCCCGTCCCCCCTCATGTAAAGGTGAGCGACAGCGACTACGAAGATGAGCAGCCCAAGCACTCGTTTGTAAATCACTACATGAGCGACCCCACCTATTACAACTCGTGGAAGCGGCAGCCCAAAAGCGTGAAGCCCGGAGGAGGGTACGAGGAATGTGCCATGACGGATGCAGAGGGGGGGTATTATCAGACTGTGGTGACCCAGCACAGCGTAGGGGGCGTCTACACCCCCACAGGGCAGCCCGCACCAGGAACACGCACTCCAGTTACCGGCTTCTCCTCGTTTGTCTAATGAACTGATGACTTGATACAAACGGGGGAGCCGATGACGGAAAGTACGGGACAAATCAAACTGTCGGAGTAACGACAAAGAATGCTTTTTCACAAAAGTTTCTCATTTCCCCCAAAGTGTGTTTTTTTAGGCCTCCTCTCTTCAAGGAAGGGAGGGGGGAATTGACTATCTTATTGTTAACGTGTTAATGATTTTCGGGTGGATTTTCGCAGATTAACCATGACCCAGAAGAAGCGGAGACTTTGCACTGTGAGACTCTTCAGCAAGAGGTGGAATTAATTTTAAAGACTCAAAGACCCTCAAAAACGGATGAAGGAAATTCCTTTGTTATGAGTTCCCGTTCCATAGCAACCTTCCGGGATTAGTCGTAATGTGTGGGCAAACACACGCTTGAGTAATTCACTGAATCCCGCTCTGATCTCCAAAACTCGAACTGAAGTTGAAACATCACCGGAAACTTGTACAGTGAGTGGTAGACTGGAACAAAAAAACGTGTTTTGTGTGTGGTTTATTCTCGTGTCTGGGACAGGCGGCTTCATTCTGGACAAAAAGCAGCACTGAAAATACTGCCTTTGCACACGTATTGCTCTCTCTTAAACCAAAAGCGGGAAAAGAAAGAATATGTGTGCTCACAGTTTTCTTAGGTTAGCAATACTGTATGTAAAATATGCTGTATGTGTGTATATTTTTAGGATCAATTTTGTACAAAAACAAAACGTTTTTACTGTAGAGTAGATTTGTTCCAAGTCGATGTAGTTCTTTAGTGACACCCACAGCGGATCATTTCAGCAAGTCACAATCCACACTGTTTGTTTGACTGGCTTGCAGTGTATGTACAATCCAGTCACCCAGAGAGAGGATAAGGAATGTGTGAATTCGTCCTTCTAATCCAAATATACACAGATTTCTCATCTCATTTAATGTTGAACAAATATTTATTGCAGTATGAAAGAGCATCAGAGCTAAATGGAATACGGTACACGTGATGGTAAAACGGGTGAGTGGAGGTTTTGTTAGTTGGAGTACTTCGATGGTTAAAGATCTAGGCTGGTAACCAAAAGGTTAATATGAGATAATGATGCATTCAAGTCCTGCTAAGACCATACTTAGGAGCTTGAAAATCATAACTATGTCATGTGTGTTCAAGTCAATTTATGACATATAAAGTCGAAACGACAGTATGAGATTAAAAAGTCAAAACTATGACAGTAATAATTATGAGATAAAGTCAAAATTACGTCGAACAATTATGACAGTCAAAATTATGAGTTGAAAATAGAGATAAAAAGTCATGACACCAAGTCATTATGATATCAAAAAGTATGAACATCAGAACTATGAGATAAAAAGTCAATATGATATAAAATGTTGAAATTATGAGATAAAAAGTCAATATGATATAAAATGTTGAAATTATGAGATAAAAAGTCAATATGATATAAAATGTTGACATTATGAGATAAAAAGTGAATTACACTTTTTTTTTATTTTACATTTATTATAATTATATTTTTGAACTTTGACTTTTTATCTATGGAGCTTGAGTACAACAAGAAGTTTCCCATTTGATTTTCGACTTCAAGGTTATGGCATTCATGTGGAACTCATAAGTGTGATCATTCTGACATGACTTGAACGCAACATATGGCTTGAAACGTACTCTACGCAAGTATATGAACATGTTTCCAGCTATGCAGTATCGATTTCACACGTTGCGTTCAGTAAACAGTTTTATAAAGTATCGCTGTGAGTAGGTACTACATTTGAATGTACTTTACGACTGTTAAAAAAGTACTATGGGTAGAATGAATGAAATTCGGACCTGCCATGTTGTTACTGTCACGTGACTTTCCAGCTTCAGTTGTGTCACTTCACTTCCATTCACAAATCCTCTCCCGTGACCTCATGGGATAGTAAGTGTCCATCGAACGTACACTTCAAAATCTCAGCGGAAGTAGTAGTCATCCAGGGGTTTTTCGCATACTATAAGGTAGGGAAGTATTTGATTTCAGACACAGCGGCTGCATCCGAAATCGCATACTTCCCTATATAGTAGGTGAAAAACTGTATATGACAAAAGAAGTATGTCCAAATTTACAGTACTCATAAAAGAGTAGGCAAAAAGTACCCGAAAGACATATTAATTCCTACAAAATTCTGAAGTGTGCATACAATGGACACTTTACTATCCCATGAGGCCACAGGAGAAGATTTGTGAATGGCAGCGATGCGACGTAACTGGCGCTGGAAGGTCACATGACAGTGATAACATTGCAGGTGTAGTACATCTGGATTCCATTCATACACACATTCATACTATTTAGAATGTACTTTTTTCAGCGTTTGTGAAGTAATTACTTATTCAAAATAAGTAACTACTTATAGATTTTGTACGGAGCCAGCATATGCGTTTTCCAGGTCAACTGTGGCGGAGTAACACTTTGAAGAGATTGTAACTGCATAAACATCTGCTGGCTTGTGTAGAGTATGGTTCAATGCCTGAAGAATCTAATTCTATTCTATGCATTTATTGTCATTTAAAACAGAGAAAAAGACAAGAACAGATGTCTTGCTGTGTTGAACATCCTGATTGGAAATACCTAATGTTACATCCAAAGACAGATAGAGCTATGCAAGGTGTTATTGATCGGATTGAGTCAGAGAGAATAATATGCACTTCAAAGCAGGCTGTTAACACTTTGAATTGCTTTGAAAAGTTGTTACTGGAATGTTATGCCTCCTACAGCTGTATTACCCACAATGCATTTTATACAGTATGCACCTGAAGGCATCATAATGCATTTAACTGGATTACTCAAAATTAAAGGGAGTAATTGTGTCTTGAAATGGTCAGAATCTGAAGTATGTGCATTGTGACTTAAAGGGATAGTTCACCCAAAAATGAAAATTCTGTCAGTATTGACTCACCCTCATGTTGTTCCAACCCCATAAGACCTTCGTTCATCTTCGGAACACAAATTAAGATATTTTTGATGAAATCTGAGAGCTGGATCACTCCTCCATAGGCTTCTTAAGGGATTGAAACTTGCCAGCCCCTAAAAGTTATTAAAGACATCGTTAAAATAGTCCAAGTGACTACAGTGACTCAATCTTAAGTTTATCAAACTATGAGAATACTTTCTGTGCGCAAAAAATAAATAAATAACGACTTTATTTCCACTATTCGTTTCCTTCTCTGTAGGCCTCGAGTCAGTTCACTAGTAATATAGCGCAGTTCTTCTGTTGTTGTACGTCACACGCATCACACACATGACCAGCGTCGGCCAATAGTGAGCCTACGTGTGACGTAGCTCTATGCTATCACACTACGCTAACTGACTAGAGGCCCATAGAGAAGGAAATTAATAGTTGAATTAAAGTCGTTATTTTTGTTTTTTTGCGCACAAAAAGTATTCTCGTCGCTTGTTAAACTTAAGATTGAGTCACTGTAGTCATTTGAACTATTTTAACGATATCTTTAATAACTTTTCGGGGCTGGTAATTTTCAATCCCTTAGAAGCCTATGGAGGAGTGATCCAGCTCTCAGATTTCATCAAAAATAACTTAATTCGTGTTCCGAAGATGAACGAAGGTCTTATGAGGTTGGAACAACACGAGGGTGAGTAAATACTGACAGAATTTTCATTTTTGGGTGAATTAACCATAATTGGGTGAATTATGTTGCCCTTTAAAAACTTTTATTATTATAGTAATATGTCATCATCATTTCTGGATCATCATTTTGCACTGGAAAGTACCTTTCTTCACATTCATCTAAAAATCTGTTGAATACTGTAGGCCACATTAAGCCACACATGCTCTTCAAATGTGACTAATATTTATTTTAAATAAATGACATGAGTAATTTTGTGTTCATATTTTTGATGCCATTGTCCCCATGGCAGGTCTTTTTATTTATAACTTATTGGTTACTAAATGCCAAAAAGAGTGTGCTGTGTGTACATGATGCAGACAGCAGAAATGTCATCTCCTGTACTCTTATGACACATTCACTGATGAGATACGCAGTGGCCCCAAACATATTTGGACACTTAATAATGTGTGAAGGTTTTGCATTAGATAACAAAACATTGAAAAAAAGTTGTCAGAATTTATAATAATATAATGCATTGACATTCATACAGTTTTAAGTGTGTCTTAAGTGTCCAACCCCTGGTTTCACAGACTGGTAGTCCCAGACTAAAAGGCATGTTTGAGCTGTTTTAACTGAAAGCAACTTGCACTGACATAATATGGCAAAATATAATATCAAAATATGCCAGTGCCATTGTTTTGTCTCAAGATGCACATCAGTAATGTTTTTATTTTCTAAAGCACATTTAAATGTCCTAATTGAACTAAGGCCTAATCCTGGCTTAATCTAAGCCCTGTCAGTGAAACCAGGCCAACATGTTTTTTGTTTTGTTTTTTGGCTTACTGTAAGAACACTGTATCGCTGTATTCCTGATATTGAGACTTCATCATTGTAGTGCACTTGTTTTGATTACTATGATTAAATGGATGAGATACACATTTTACAGAAAATGTTCTCCTTTCTTGTCTCAAACACACTCTTATTAAAACATTCTCACGCAGCTCAGCAGTTTTTGTCTTTCAGATCTGATCAGTAGAACACGCTGTCTGAACTGTTTTTCCGGAAGTGATCAAATGAAATGTGTTGAGGCGGTGGGTGTCATTTTTGAGCCATTTAAGCATTGGTTGCTATAGCAATGCAGGAATCAACACATGTGACAGTTTCAAAGTGAAGTGACTTTTTGTATAAGTGGACATAAGATGGCTGTATGACGAGAGCCGTCTCAATGGAAAACTGTCCTGTGCTTATGAGCATAAGAGTCTGGCAGCAGTGCAGTGAGACGGCACAAGTTATAAATGGTATATGCAGTTTATTTGGTGTAGCTATGTGTGCTACATGTTAGCTGAATTACATAATCAGATTTTTGATTACATATTATTCACACAATGGCAGTAAATTATTCATAATTTATTGATTCTCCCTAATTCTTCTTTGTACTCCTTTATATTTTCCCTTGTAAAAAACCCTATTGTGTGTCATACCGCGTAGCTTTGACTATATTCATAATATAGAATGGTCATGTAAATTTGTGATGCTTCTAAATTTGGCTATATGGGGAGGTTAGCACTTCTCATTTTTATACCATGGATGTATGAGATAAATAATTATGCAAGTTACTAAACACTACTGATATATAGCTGTGAAACACTTATGTCTTCATGGCATCCAGTGATCCACCTTCACTAATTATTGATCTGGACAAAAATACTCCAAACCTGGGAAACTTTGAATGTATATGTCATCGCTGTTTTCACGTTTATGTAATGCAAGAACTCCCATGCCTAAACTTTTTTTTGTCATACAAATACCCCTTATTTATATAAATATATATTTGCGTGTGTGCATGTATAAATATATATAAGTGATGTAACGTTCTCTGTAAAAATACCATTCTCCTCCTATGTTATGTGGTGTAAATTTCCACATCATATGGGACAATATTTGACAAGTATAGGGATTTTAATCAAAACTGGCGTAGCTCTTTAAGTCTCAGATACTATGATGAGAGTAAATAACAGCACAAAACTTTGTAAAGCATTTAATCATGTTTAGACCCAGTCATATTTGCACTGGTAATTCAAATGAAAATAGCGTACAGTCAGCATCATTCAAGAAGTGCTTTATCGTTTTAGAGGTACATGGAAAGAATTTATATAAATATCTCAACTTGTCAGCTGACAAACACAGAAAGCATTTAGGTCATGTAAAAAAAAATGTACTTGGGAAATGGTGAGTGGTGGATGTTACTTTAAATGCAACAATATGTTACACTTTCATCCAAATGCTTTTTTAAGCCAGCTCTCATTCTCAGAGTGACAGATCTCAGAAAACACCATATGGCATTGCAATATGTATGGCCAATGAAAGAGTTTCTCTCATTTATTCCATCAAGAGTCTCTCTGCCTCTCCCAAAGCTCTCTCCATTTCCTCCACATCCAAAGTGAACAATGTCCTCTCCTGCTGGAGCTTTTCATGCACTTCCGTCAGGTCCCTCATGGTGTTCTGCACTTCCTGGAAGCAAACCGAGATTGACAATATCCTCACTGAACCCATTCTAGGTCATGCCATATTCTAGTAGTTTTGGAGAGGTGCACTCAATAACATTTAGAAGCATTAGAACATTTCAAATTAATATTTCATCGGCTGTGGACCTGGCGTTATGATTAATTATACAGCCTCTAGCCCAGCAGAGTAAAATGTGTGTAATTTCATCCTCGTATAAATCAGTCTTAGTGAAACATTTGTATTAATGTTTGGTCAGTGCCGCAGGACATTCAAATCAGGATAAATAACCTAGAATTTTTGAATATTAAAAACAGAGAATACTGATACTCACCAGTAAATTTGCTGCATGCTCTTGTGTCGTCTCACCGAACAGTTTCAGCTCAGTCAGGAGATTTTGAGAAACAGTCTGTCATTAGCAAAAAACAAAATGGACAAGAAAATTATTCATTAACAGAGACCCATGTCTGTGACTCTGGTTTAACACTAGCCTTGCACTGTCAGGACTGATTCTCCAGCCAAAACATGCTATAGACTAGAATTAGTCTTATATGTCTGCTTTTACATCACAAAAGTAATCAGACCAAAAAAAAGTAAATAATCTGGTGTGAAGGCATATCAGATTATTGTACAATATGGCTGATTATATAATAAATCCATATTATATGTGCCTGCAGTGACCATTAGTCCATGTATCAGTATCTCATGTTGCCAAAAGGCAAAGAATCTAAGAAAAATTGCAGATGTTTTTTATTTTTAACACACACACACTGCGTCTTGGGAATGACAGATACATGCATTTCAGTTTTTGAGCCATTCCTATTCCAGAACAGTGGCCAGGTCACTATGTGATGCTGGAGGAGGAAAACGTTTTCTGACTTGCTCCTCCAAAACACCCAACAGATGTGGGAAAGACAGTGAAGGTGGACTCATCAGAGAACAATATATGTTTCACATTGATTTGCACTGTTGGCAAAACTTGGCACCATTGCCCAAAGGTTTGGCTATAGCAGCCTGACAATGAATATTGACTCTGTGAAGCTCCAGATGAACAGTTTTGGTGGAAACAGGAGAGTCGATGTGCGTATTTTATTCTGCAAGGAATTGGGCAGCTGTGGTTTTATGTGGATACAATCTGGGTTAGTATTCCTGGACGTCCCTTTCAGACAGCTTCCTCTTGCATTGACAGTTACTCCTGTTGAATGTGGTTCATCTTATGTGGTGGTATGCCAGCATTAACCTGATACACCAGAAAGACTTGCTGTCCTGGTCACAGATGAGCCAGCGAAACGCGTAACAACAATTCATCGTCTTTTGATCTCTTATACATCTCCCATTATGTTGTGTGGATTGCAATATTTTATGTACAGCTGTGCTATTGCTCTGCTAATTCAACGTTCACACTCAGCTCTTACTGATGGAATGTGAAATCAGTGAAGATTGGCCACTCATATACATGCATGAAACCACCAACACTAAGCTATAATGGCCAGTGTTTCAGATCCATTATCCAACCCCTGTGTGTGTATAATATATACACATATATGAACGAGCATTGTTGTAATTCATGTATAACTTTGATGTTGACTACTGTATATAGGATACCAAAATAAATATTTATTATTGAAAAATAGCATTATATAAAATAAAAATATGCAAATACAGAAATCAAAATGAGTTACCATAACTTCTCGTCTTTGTTCTTCCTTCTGTTGTGCTGTCTGACCCAACTTTTCCCCTGAAACTGAATTTGAGGCTGTTTAGATTACAACTCAACAGAACACACTGCTCTTCTTCATATGTCAATCCAGAGCAATTAAATAAATCATGACCTGGGTCAAGGTTTTCTGCAACGAGGAGGACGTGGCAGTCTCGCAGCTGTTTTTGAATTTCTCGATTTTCTCCTTGGAGGTCGGTGCATCGCAGCTCCAGTTCAGTCACTGTTTCCTTAAGAAACATGATTGTTTTGAGTATTAAATGTATTTGACTCGACTGAATTCAGCAAATATTCTAAAATAACACTGTACACTCTTTGATTAATTTGTTTTTAATGCATTTGGGCAGAACATTAAATCAATGATTAGTGTAATCACCTTCATTTCTTCAAGCTGTCTCTGCAGGTCTTCATTTGTTGTAGACAATGCTCGATTCTGCTCCCTTATATCGTTTTGTTGCCCATATCTTGTAGTTGGCCTAAGGAAATCAAAATAGTATACATTTCCTTTTTTATACAGACTGGACAGTATTATCTTACTGCTAGTGGGAACTACGTTTTTATTTGATAGGCAGACTATCATTTCACTTACACTTTCAGAGTCCTGTGCTGGCTCTTCCTGAAAAAAATATTAAATATATATTTAATTTTATTTAAAATAAAACTAGGTATTGAGGTAAAGGAAATCTTTGCTGAACGTTTGAACAAAGATGCCCACTTATTGTCGGTGTCGTTCTTGACATGTGCGGCTCTGGGCTGTGCAGAAATCGCCGCGTCTTTAGTCTGAACTCTCTTCATGTCTGAATGCAGCTTTCTGGAGAAACAGAAAATGTACTGCTTTTAATATACAAGAAGAATGAGATACAATAACACTAAAACATCGACAGAATGAATTACATTAACACCGTGTATATACACATACATAATGTAAAGAAATTATGTTTGGTTGATCTAATAAAATTCTATTTTCGAAACTATGTAGGCCTACTATGCACTGTTATGTAACGTTAACGTTACATGTCACACTTCGCTTCTGTTTCTTGTCATGTCAGCTTTTTCTTACCGTAAATGCAATGCGATTTCTAATTAAAAGATCTCACATCGTTAATCTACAGTCATAAAAATGATTTTAAAGTATGTATGAATGTGTAATAAACTCACCACACTTGGCTAATATCGATCTCCAAATAACGTTTTAAAAGCGCCCTCAATTTTCAAAATAAACTACGTCACTTCCGCTTCCTTTACATACCCGTTTTGACTGAGGTTCATTTATAACGTTAAAACTAAATGTATGTATATACACATATGTAGTGCTGTAAGATTCTTACAAAGGAAAGTAATCCAAACAAAAAGAATATCACGCGAAAGATTTTATATAATTTTATTTAAATGGTTAAAAATATTATCATCCGCTCCACTAGAGGACGCGAGAGCAGCGTGTCTGGTCTCATGCCTCACGTCAAAGTCACTAAATCGTGAGGAAGAGACGCGGCGGTTGATTTCAAATTTTGCGAAGAAAAAAAAGACAAGCAGCGAATGGAGGGGACTTACTTTTAGGTATTGTGCTTTAATTATAATTTTTTCAACTGCAAATCAGTCGTGCGATGGCATTTATGAGAGTAACACATGTTTTAAACTCGTTGAAATATCGAGGGATGTTTGTTTTCTTTAGCGTAATGTTGCTGTTGTTATGAGCGTATGAATGTCTCGTCTGACAGACAAAATAACGTTAGTGCTAACTGTTACACACACACACTGTCACTGGATTCGACAAAACTTGAGGAATACAGAACTGTTACTGTAATGTAGATAATATTTAGTCTAGAGTAATTAAAACAAATCACCCAAACGTGTTATTTGTTTATTTTATGTTTCATTTCAGGTTACTTTATAGTGTGTCTCACTTTTAATTTGGATTTAGTGCGCTGTATTATGCACATGCATTAAAGATGGAGCCGCTGAATTCAGGGTAAGTTGATTTTGTGTGTGAATCTGTAATGTTTTATCAAAAAATAAAAATGATTGTTTCGGTCCGCGCATGTCCTAAATGTTCAAAGGTTAACTTATGTGATGTGTTTTGCTGTTGGGAGCGTCAGTTCAAACTGAATAACGTTACAGAGTTCAGTTAACGTTTTGATGCATCATTAATAAATTTCCATTTGCATTGCTCTCATGCAAATGACAAAAATATTTTATTTGTATTTATGAGCTCACACCTAAAACAAGTCTAATATTTTAGCATATTAAGCATTCAGGGTTCAGTAACTTAGCCTGCTGTCACATCGTGGTGGTATGATTGAGGAAAACTGCTCAGATTGCTTGTCACCAACTTTTCATTTATTATAAGCGGCAAGTAATAGTGTAAGTAAACTCTTAGTGAGTCTTTCTTTAATATCTTATATAATGCTTGATGCTTGTGTAAATGCAATATATGTAAAGAAGCATTTATATGAGTAGCCTTTTGCTTTGAGTTGAACATTTGTTATTCATAAAATGACTGCCATTTTTTGAAAATGCAAAATAATCTTCTTAAACTTGTATACTAATCTAACTCACATTTTACCGTGGCGTTGTGCACTATGAATATGACAAATTGCTTTCGATGTTCTCTATTTGCAAGTCATTGGATAAAAGTATCTCCTTAATGCTTTTGTGAATATGTGTGTTTATGAAGTAAATGGTTTTCTTTCCTGGTAAATTTCATTATAGGTTATCCAAAAAAAAAAAACTTGTGTAACTAATTCTGCTACTTTTTCCAGTAATGAGGCAGTGAAATCCAAAAGGAGACTTTCTTCGGTAAGTATCCAGTATGTTGTGAAAATTTGACACTTTCTGATGATTTATCCTTTCTGTTGTTTTTAAAGTATAATCCAAATGGCTTCACGATCGTCACATACTAGTTTAGGATGACCTTAATACTGATTTTTAGTAATGTAAGAATATAGCCTAAAGCCTACACAATAATGATAGGTGATTAAGGTTAAGTGTCCCAATTTACCTGTATTCACTCTATTGCAGCCTGAAAGTGTCTTCACAGTGTTTATACATTTCTAATTGTCTGAAAACAGTAAATAGTTCCTCTTGATTGTCCTCTGACAGATTTTAAAAGCTTCTCGGACATCTATGAAAGTACTTGGATCTGAGCAAGAGGAACAAAAGGTGATTAAGGTACAAAAACCTTTTTTTTTTTTTTTTTTTTGCTTTATTCTTTAAAAAAAAATGTATTTTACTATGTGAATGTTTATGAAGGAGGAAATTGCCAAACCTGTAGAGAAGAAGAGAATTTCCCGAAGAGTGAGTTTTGCCACTACAAATAATGTTCGAGTCTTTACAAAGTAAGTGCAATAATGTTGACCCAAAATAACGTTGAAACTAAATATAGGCCTATTTAGATTGTTAATTTACGATGTTTAAAATTTCACAGAGATGTGAAAAGTGAATCTCCTGTTCTGGCATCCATACAAAACACACATGTTGGTGAGCACTGAGCAGTTTACTTGTTTAAATGTTTCTTGTTTTTAACTTGTTCTAGTTTTTATGTGATTTTATTGGAGAGTTATGGTTTAGGATTATGTGTACAAGTTCTGTCAAATGAAAAGTATAAAATATTTCTGTTGCAACTTGCATATATAAAACACTGACAGACTGTTATTTGCTTTACTGTGTTCTGTTAAATTTATCAGGAGATAGACCAGATGAAAAGTAAGTAATAGATTATACTATTTCATTGTTTTCTAACTGACATGTTGTTCAAGTTTAAACATGTTTGATGGTTGTGTGTATCCACATGAAGATATATGAAAATCTGTAACTTTATTTTTTCCTCTAATGACAGGCTTCTGTGTTTTGTTGATGAGGGAAATCACCAAATCAAAGGTAGTTTTCAAGAAAAATGGTCAAATATTGCTGACCAATTGGGACCATTGTTCTCCAACCTTGTTCGCATTGCATGTGTTATTATTCAAAATTAGAGTGTTCACTTAGCCTATGCATAATTGCATAAATGTTGTTTACTGTAACATAATCTATTGATCTAATGCTTGTATTTACATAATTCCTGAAAATTATTCTCATTGTCAAAGAGTGAACCACTAAACCTTTCCATTTCTTTCAGGCCTGGAAACATTGTTGAACACTCCTCTTTATCTATCCCAGCATAAGGTAAATACTAATCTAAGGCTGCAGAGGCAAAAATATCATGAATTTTCAGACTTCTGCAGTTTATGACATCCCTGATTAAGTAAGGATATGCTGCCACAGACATTTAATTTGGAGTGTTTGAGCATACAATGCTATTTGATGATAGTCAGTACCTACTACTGAGTTTTTGTATTAATGTCTCAATGAAACCCACCTTGTCTTGACACATGCTGATTATTATTACCTTTCTCAAATTGTAGGAGAATTTCTTCTCTGATCCAGTCTTACAAGATGACTGTGTGGATAGAACAATGCTGCTCGGAGAGAATACTGGATACATGGATATTACTCAAAGTCACACAATCACAATTGATAAGGATTATGAAATTGAAGAAGAACCAAACTCAGATTGTAGCTTCAAAGTGGCTCAGACAGTCTGTGGTGATCAGAATGTTGCAAGTCAGAAGGGTTTGCCACGTGAAGCAAAAGCAGAGAGTAAAAAAGCTGCAACAGACCCAGACTTTAGTGCTTTTCTCGCCGGTATGTGCTTACCCACTGTAAACACCATTAAGCCCCCAAATTCAGAAAATGAGCTTGAAACTGTCTTCTGTTCAGCCAATACAAGCGAAATGGAAATTGATAAGGAGAATCACTTACCATCTTTTTTATTGAAGCAACATCCAGGTGGCAAGGGTCAGGGCCTTCAACGGAGACGATCCCGTGTTACATTTGTTAAAGATGACGATATAGAAACAACCATGAGTCACACAGTTGTAGTTGAAACCAAATATGATGCTCATCCTCTTGCATCCTCCATTTCTGAAAATCAAGAAAGTGTTAAAGTTACAGGAAATATCACTCACAATGTCCAGGCTGCTCTAGATCGCAATAGATCACATTCTTTCTCTGAGGAGGACATTCCGATGGAGATGACAGGGGCATTTGATTTAGCCGTTCAAGAAAAAGACCACACACTGAATATGAAGGAGCAATCTCAGTCTCCAATTCCCAAAGTAAGAAGGATGTCATCCTTTAATGTGATTGGAAATGGGGAGGCAACAGATCAAAACATAACTGGTTGTTTTCAGAGCAATCTCTCAATAGTCAAAACTGCTAATTTTGATGATATGGAGATTACTGGGGCTTTAGATGTATCTATTCAAGAAAAAGAGGACATTCTGTTTCCCAAACGAAGCCGTATGTCCACTCTTGATGCTTTTGGAAATGGAGAAATAGTGGATCAAAACAAATCTGGCAACAACTTGATAGCTCCAACGGCTAATAATGATGTTACAGAGAAGACTCAGTCACAGGCTGTTGTTTTCGAGGCCAAACCATCAAGTGGAAACAAGCCATTTAGCAACTCAAGGAAGAGTTTCTCTCTTGTGTCTGTATCCAGAACTGTTCAAGAAGATGAGCATGCAGGAATTATCAAGGAGGAAGCTCTGCATCCAATATCCAGTGGAAGCAAAATGTCCTGTTTTAATTTGGTTGGAAATAAAGAGATATTGGATCACAACAAATCAGCCCACCTCTCCATTGCCCAAACTGCAAATTCTGATGATATGGAGATGACAGAGTGTCAATCTATTTTTCCAGAGGCTAAACAGGTCAGTGGAGACAAACCATTAAGCAACTCAAGGAATAATTGGCCTCCTATGAACATTGACTCAAACCGGGCCTGTTTAGGAAGTGCTGATACAGGTACAGTACCATTCTCCGCTAATCAAACTATAACTGTTGTTGCACCTATGGAGATGACTGAAGTACATATGGCACCAGTCAGTGAGCGAAAGCAAAAAGCTTTAATGACTCCAAGAAAGTCAGGAGCAAGGATGGTGTCCTTGATGTCTTATCCTGAAAACGCTGAAACTGATAACTGTCAGACCAATTTCTCCAACCTTGCTGACATGGACATGACACAATGTCAGACTCAGACTGTTGTGCTTGAGGCTGAATACGGCAAACCGTTCAGTAAATCAAGGAATAGTTTGAACCCTGTATCTACATTCTCCAGTCATGATGTTGACGATATGGAGATAACCCAGGCACTCACCGGAAATATCATGTTAAAGAGCTTTCTATCCAATAAGGAAAGGAAGCATGAGAGTAATCGGTTACCTACAGCACAAAGCTGTCAAAGGCTGGATGAGTCTGACTGCATGAAACTGACATGTCAAGCCAGTGCATCCAATATAGCTATCCCCTGTGTTTATGATGAAATGGAATTAACAGGATGCAACACAATTGTAGTTGACTCAAGAAGCACATTGGCAGCAAGTGTTTCAGAGATCAAAGCAAATGAAAGTGCACTTAGGGCATCAACATCTGTTTATAGATGCACAGTGTCAAGTGAAGAACAAAATGAGGTGATTGAATCTGCCAAGTGTGCTATTAACCATGTCTTCCCCTCAAAACATGTTTCTGATCTTGATGGCAAAAACCTTAAATGCAACAACGCAGAGACAATGTCATATGACCCTGCTGACTTGCAAGTGAACAAATACTGCGAAATGGCACATCCAAGCAATGTGATGACGACTGATGACGAAAACGACATGCAGATTAAAAAGACCCTAACAATGACCATTGAAATGGAGAAAAGTGTTTCGTTTGACCAGAGAGAAGCCAATATAAACACTTCCAATGGTTCTAGAAATGAAGAGGAGACTCAAGGTCTTCGGCCTAACAAGGAACAAAGTACAAGCTCAGTCCAACATGAAGGTTCCTCCTCAAATGAGTCCGTTGCTGATTCCTTCAGTAAAGAAGAACTAAAACCTGCAAAAGCAAGACGGAGAAGTCTAGCAGATTTTCAAATGGAGCTTCAAAATATTTCACGACGTATCCAGGAAGACCAAAAAGTGATGACAGGAAGCACAACTGCACCTCTGCCTTCTAGTTCCTTCCCAGAGATTTCCCTTAAAGAGCATCGTGAAACTGAAATTTCTTCTGAGCCAGCTTCAAATGTCACGCCTAATGTTAAGCAGAAAAATGAGAAGACCACGCCTTTTAGTCTTAAAAAGCCATTCTCATCAAGGTTGTCATTGTGTGGTATTGTGCCAAAACTACCGAAACGAAATACAACTGTAACTCCAAACAAAACTGTGACCATACGTACAAATGATTTACGAAATCTACAACTAGAGAAACATTTTGATGTTGTTGAACAAAATAGCAACTTTAAAACAGTCAATATTAATGACGAAGAGTTTCCTGAAATGAGCAGTGAAGAAGATATATCAGGGAGTCTTGAAAATTGGCCAATTAACAAGCAAGATGAACTGGATGGTTCTTTGGCTGTGCCTATAAATGAAGAGCTTTTTGAGGATGATGTCTTTGAGTCAGGTACGAGCACGAGTCCATGTTTTAAAAGGCCTTATCCAGAGGAAGATCATATTACATCAGAACAAACCAAGAAAGCCTACATCTCTGACATGGTATGAACAAAATATAAATTTTTAGTTTAATACTTTGATTGCTTGGTATTTCCTGCTACATGCTCAGAGGTTGTTCTGTAATAAAGTGTTAAGCGTGGGCTCGATTGTGCATTATTATGCTAATGCCTGAGATTCTGTCTCCTCAGGGGCCTGACTGTCATGAAGCTGCTGTACAGTGGGAAGGTAATTTTACAAGGCATGCTGCTCAAAATCCCAAGGCAAAGAAAACTGAAGATACAGGAGTCTCTGAATCCAGTGAGTTGGTTGTGTCAGTTCTCAGACACGGTGAACTGTTTATGCACTTATGCAAAAAATTAAGAATTTTTCAATGGTTTTTTTTTTTTTTTAAAGAAAATGTGATCTGCTTTACAGCTCTCAGATACTCGCAGTTTGACTCTCATATGGATGGGACGCTGGATAATGTATTTGATTTCAACAAGGTAGCAGTATTCACCCACACATTATCTCCCATATTAGAAGGATTTTTTTGTTTATTGTGTATCCACTATGGTGGTTGTTCAGGATCTTAACAAACCTCTAACCCAAGGTATTACACTTTGCTGTGTAACTTGTCCCAGACTATAAATACGACGGACATCAATAATACGTTAAATTGTGTGCTTTTGTTTAGGGAAGGTGTGCTTGTGCACCCTTACATCTTTTGCATGTGCAAGACCACTTACATTTTCTTTTGAAAATATACAAATCTGGGTGTTTATCTCATTCTTGTATTTCCAGAAACTTGAGGACGGAAGCATCACAGTGAATGAGTTCCTAAGCCACTTTGGTATCAACTTCGTCATCCACAGATCTAGAGCAAGTGCTCTTCCTGACAGTGTAAGTGGTCTGGCTCTCTTTATGAACATAATATGTGACAGTTTTTAACACATTTTTCCTTTTTCAGTGTAGGGCTGGTGATACACGCACAATGGAAGATTTGCTCAAAGAGAAATACATATACCATCCCAAGCAGAGAGTGTATGAGCAAGACTGTAAGAACCTCACAGAGATAGTGGAAAGGTACGTACTAGTCTGGTTTTGATAATGCTGTAAGACACTCACTGCAGATTTTTTTTTGTGTGTGTGTTTTTAACTGACAAACTATTTTTGTGAATTATTTTGTGAAACTAATTTCTCCATAGACTTAAAGAACAAATGCCTGAACAAGAGAAATCCCTGGGATGCATCAATGGAGCCCTTCAGCAACAGATATGCACTCTCTCTAAAGAACAAGTATGTTGTTTTTATAGCCAATTTTGAGGCATTTTATGTTAAATCAATAAAATCCTAGCATATAGCGTTCATCTTTGAGAAGTCTTCATGCTTGTTCGTTTTCCTCAGTTAAAAAGCTTTGGATCCAAGTTGAAAGAGCGAAGACTTTACTTTGGAAAGAGAAGCAAGGCACATTCTCATGAAATTAAAGGAGTCTTGTACTCCGAGCTCATTAGATCTACACAGGTAAAGGCATTTTTGTTTATTTTGAAACGTTGAAAAGTAAAACTATTCTTTAATCAAAAAATTCCTCTTTGTTTCTCATCTTAACATCCAGATTAGAGAAATTCTGATACATAGACCCTAAGAGATTTGTTGATGATTTGTTGATTCCACATTTCCAATGAAAACCGTAATTGGAAAGGGCAAAATGAAGGACTCTACCTTTTTTTATAATAAAAAATAAAAATCACAGCCATAAACTTGATTTACTGCTGCTAGTATTTTATTGGACATAATTAGTAAGTGCAAGATCATCAGTATTTTCAGTCTGTTTTCCCAGAAGAAAGGATTGTTCATTTTAGATACATTTATCTGCTAAATGTTATTTTTGCATATATCTTTTATTAACTTTTTATTTTATTAGAGGGCCTCAGTGCTAACCGACATGAACTAAAAGCCTTAACTGCTGTGTATCTGAATTTCCCTTATACAATTAGGATGCAAAGCAAAGCCTGATATCTAAAATCAAAGAGACAGATGGAATTATGGAAGACTTGGATGGGTGCATTAATGATTTAGAAACTGGTATGGATTTTTTCTCTGCTCTGTTTCATGTTTGAATGTATGTAATATAAATGTCCACATAATCATAGTGAAATAACACACTGCTTCTTCTACACTAGAACTTGCAACTGTAGAGGCCATGATCATGGGAGATCATCTTGATGCTTCTCAAACCAGACCAGCCTTAAAAGCCAAGGAAGAGGGTAAGTTTACTTCTATACTATTGAATTTTGCAGCTTTGTCAAGCTAAGAAAGATATAATGGTTTGTCTGTGTTTTTCCCTCTCTACTGACAGATTTGAAAAGGCTTAATTCAGATATCACTGTGAAGGAGAGGTATGTTCGTCTATCCACACCATAAGGAATGTTTAAGATACAGATTTTTGCTGAATGCTGAAAAAGCTTATCATTTCAGGGAAATTAGTGAGCTGGAGATTCAGCTTAGGACTTTGGAGGGCCAACAGGAAAAGCTGCGAGGAGAATCAACTAGCCTTAAAAGTCACCTGGCAACCTTGAACAGGTTTTTTCCCGCTTTTGTTTAAAATCCTTTGTAGTGGCACTTTGGCATCATGTGACAAAAACAAATGCTATACTAGAAATTACTAGATGTTTGGTTCGGTAGGTGAAAGATTTATTTATTTGTACCACTATACCTATCCCATATATTTTGCTATGTAAATAGATATTGTGCTGAAGGCATGATGATTTGTCTTTCAGTTTGAACGAGTGGCGTCTTGATGCGGCAGATGAAAGGGGGGCCTTGTTTACCTTCCTTCACAACACTGTGCATCTGCAGGTGAACCTGCAAGTACCTGCTGGTGAGTTAATTATCATTTATAATTACTCCTAATGCCTTTTCATAGTTATCACATTTAACAGTAGCATAAAATACTCTCATGTCTATTAGAAACAGAATGGATGACTGAGGATGTGGAGCGAAGTGTAGATGTATGCTTTCAGTTGCAGCTGGATGGTAAGTGAACAATAAATCAGCTTATCTTTTCATTTTATTTATGTATTTATTTATTATTAAATATTCAAAATCCACTTCATATAAATTTTTTTCCTGATGATTACTTTTTTCTTTCCTTTTTTTTTTTTAAAGTGGAAAAGTCTGAGTGTCATGCAAGCATGGTTCACAAGTTACTCGCACTATACTGTCAGTCTCAAACTCAATGGACAAAGAGGTACCCAACTACCCGACATATACCAGAGGTAAGCATGTACATTGTAAATTAATATTTAAATGAAAGTATCTAAAATATTTATAGACATTGTTTTGCTACAAAGGTTTTTGAGAAAATACAAGAACAAGATGAGAAGTCTCAGTGTTGTCGGGTCATTTCTCAACAGCTGCTTCATGACATTAGTTTGGTGGTGAGTCGTCTCAGGCTCTTAGGTGAGGAGATTCACCGGCTGAAGAAGTGGGGAGGATTGAAGCTTCGCATCCTGAGGATCAACTGTATGGACACACAGTAGGTTACACCTTTCAGTGCACATTTACTAGCTTACTACTCGTGCACTTTTCCTTGGCCTTTTGAGCTGTGGTGCTTATGTGTATGACATAGATTCCAGTTGTGACATTTCCCTTTTGAAACGTGTCAAGGTTTTTGAAAAATTTGAAATGTGCCTACTTGAAGACTCCTGCTTTTAAGAAAGATTGTATTCATGATGACAATTTTTTTTCTCCCTCTCTCTCTTCTTTGTTATTGTTTTTACTTTTTCAGAGTTCATATTGTCTTCTCAAGCCTGAAAGCATTTGAAAAGTTTGAGTTAAGTCTGATGGTCACTCCAGACTATCCCTTTGGACCACTTCACATACAGGACTTCAAAAAACACATGGGGAATACAAGGTTTGAAAGCAATTCACATTTTTAGATCACAATGCGTTTAAATGTTATCTGGCTTTCTGAGTGGAGATAACATCACCGTCATAAGAAAGAATTTTTATTAGACAGAAATATTGTGAAGTCTCTAGGCAGCGTTTAGTGAAACACAACAGCTTTCCAAGTTTCCGCTTCACCACAAACCAATTTTACTTTTATATTTTAGTCTAAATGCAAATGATCTATGGCTAAGCCACTAGGCTTGCTACGGTAGTCGGTGTTACACGGTGTTCAGTCGCAACACCGGTTTCATCACTTGCCCACTGCGACACCGCGGTGAAAAAACAAAAAAATTTTTTTTAAAGCATTCAAATATTTAACGTAATTACACCGTATCCGTTTTTTTCTGTCACCCGTTGACTAGCGTTGTATGATCACGCTCTTATTAATGTGAATGCTTTTAAGCGCGACAAGATTAGAGAGACCGCGCTATGAGTCCTGCCTATTACACACACGCGCGACCCACAGAAAAGACGCGCGTCAGTATCGAGTTTATGCCAAAATGTCCGTTTTGTTGAGTGTCCTCATAAGAGCAGTATTAATTAATTTAAATAAAGTCTTAAATTAACGTAGAGATTTGTGAGAAAATGGGACGTGTGTCAGATCGCGTCTCTGTCAGCAGCGGCTGGTCTTCAAGTGTCACTCATGTTAATCATAGAACGAGAGTAAATTACTCACTCAGACACTCAGATTCAGGATGATTATTTTACCGGTATCCTAATAATCATGAATGCACTCTTTTAACACATCTCCGTCGAGCGGCTTCTTCACGCAAAAGAAAAACTCTTCATGAAGTGCAGTGAAATTCAGCGATCTATGGCGTTTCCTGATGGATCATGTTTGTTCGTTAACTTCATTTTATACGTGCAACTCATGTAGCCTACAAGGACACTGACAACGCGCTGACAGACAGGACCGATCAGGTAATATTTAATATGAAACAAAGTCTCAACTTTCAAATTTGGTCAGTCAAAGAAAATGAAACAGTAAATAGGCCTACCGTTTTGTGGCTCTAATGTTTCGTGACGTGAGAGATTGCCTCAGTTAAAGCCAAGTTCAAATCCACCGACGTTAATCTACTAACTCTCCTGACTGCTTTGTCGGACAAAATATGGTGGATTTTGATTTGTCAGATCGCATCAAACTCCATGTGAAGGATGAATTGACGCTAATTTAAAAGTGAAGTGCACACTGCTGTACCAGCTTTTTATAAGCGATGTAAAAACAAATTAGTTTCGTTTTCAAATTAGCGCCAATTCAGCGCACAATAACAAAACAGTGTTGCTCCGCACGACCACCAATTATGCATGCCTGCAAACGCGCGCATTTTACGTTTGCCTTTAAATTAGTGATTTAAAAAGCCCCCGCCGGTGATACCGGTATTACCGGTGTTTTCACACGTCGATTAACCGGTGGGAAAATATCCTCACCGTCACACCCCTATAAGCCACGCCTCCAAATGCGATGATGCGAGCCAATCATAGTGTGCATAGCTAACCCAATACACTCTGACATTCTCTGCATCCTCGTCCATTGAAATGCATTGCAGTTAGTCAGTTTTCATTCGTTTTTATGTTTTTTCTTGTCATTTTAAGTTTAAAATGGTCAAACGGTGTGCATAGGGTACATGCAACTCCGACACTAGGTATCCCGAGAGGCTGGGCGATGGTTTGTATTTTTTACCCTTTCCCAAGCCAAATCTCAACCGAGATAAGTGTCTGGATTAAGTTATGCGGTAGACCACAACACCAACTAAACGTGGATAAATTAAACAAGGATGTCTCCATCTGTTCTAAGATAAGTCAACAACGTATTTGAACGTTAGCTTCTATCTGCGTTGTGCATCATGTCACTTAGCTTCATTAACGTATCTGTAAATAACCGAGATGACAAATGTTAGCAATGTTGTTCTGAATGATTCATGTAAATACTGTAGCACCAAACTAACAGAGAGGTACTCTTGGTAAAGATGGTAAAAAGGCTTGTCCTGGAAACGTATGCAACTTAGACCTGTACATATTTAATTTGATCATGAACCATTAATTGCATATTGAAGCACAACATTTTAGGCAACTTTCTACCAAAATATAATCTATATAATCTTTCTGTCTCCAAAAATCATCAATTGCCTCCTGTGAAATGTCTTTTACTGTGACAGCTGCCATAGCGCCTGTCACCGAACGTTGACTGTTTGTCCGAGTGAGTGGAGGGGGCGTGGCTTAGCCATAGGTCAATTCTCATTGGTGCTAAGTGTCAATATTTTGAATACATTTGAATAAATCCTATTTTAAAAAGAATTTCTCATTAATCGACAAGTGTTCCTTGGCACGTGAAACTGAAAATATTACCAACAGCTACAATAATGTTCACTTTATTGAGGTTTTCACGTAAAATGTTAATTTTGTGTTACTCTTGTGTCCCGTGTTTTGTGCTTTCTGTCTTCTGTAGGTTGAGTCAAATTGAAGACATCCTTTCATCAGTCAAACCAGCCAAGAACTATCTGACAAAAATCCTCAAGAAGATCCACGATGATCTCCTGTGCTAAAATCTCAAGTCTTGTTTACTCTTTTCTTTTCAGTCTTTTAAATGTTTGTATATATTGACGTTTGTATAATCAAAAAATAATAATTAAAAATGTAGTCACAAACCACATTAAGTTTGCTCGCATTCTTTACATTTCTTGGCCCATTATTATGATTGGATCCTTTTCTATTGTTGTTGTTATGAATCCAACTATTAGAATATGATAATAATAAAAAAAAATCAGCCCTGTATACTACTACTAAATATAATCACATATGAAGAAGAATGCAGGGAATCTTGGTGATTGGAGTGAACGATGGCAGTGATGCTCCATGGCCCCCATTTTTGCTCTGCTTGATATGGATGTTCATTATGGTTTTAAGTTTGGAAATGTTTGAATGATATTTCCATAAATTAAATGTTCCACATAGAAAATCATCCTCTTAACCAAGTCTATGCGACTTGGTTAAGAGGATGATTTTCTATGTGGAACATTTAATTTATGGAAATATCATAAATAATAGGAGATTCTTATAGGATTCTTGTAACAGGTTAGTTTCTGGCTTAATTATGCATTAAGCCAGAAACTAACCTGTTACAAGAATTTAAGGTAAATAACTACCTTACCATTACATGCCATTCCAAAAAAGGGTGGTAACAAACCGCAACTGTTCATTTGTATATCATGTTTCAAAAGGCTAGTTTGGCCGCGAACCCAACCAGCAATCTCCTATAAAGACGTGAACAGAAGAATGACTTTTGTTGTTTAGAGGTAATCATTTGTTACTGTCAGCTAGCTGTCACGTAATCAAGATTTAATGCCACGACACCACAGGAGAAGATTTTAGGAATGATGCTGACCTTTGACAAGACTTCTACTGCATGGAGAAAAATGGATGGGCTTTGTTGATCTCAGAGAGGATGCACAAAAACTGACAGTGAAGAAATGTTCCTGTACACAAGCATTACTGCAATGCAGCCAGGTAACAGTGAAAAACATCAGAGTGCAATAAGACTAAGAGTATATTGAAAGTGCACAATGTTGGTACTGACCGTGTTTGCAGAATCCATCTTCTGCAGCAAGACTTTGTAGCACTGAAAACCAACATACAGACTTTGAGTGGCAGTTGTCCCACATCATTTGCTTGGATATACATGGAATGATGGATCCCTGACTTCTTGTCAAGGTAACTTTATATAACACCTTGTTTATTTTTGTCTTCACTATATGATGCAACCAAGGTCAACGCAAAGTATAGTGCCATGAAGTCACAAAGAACATAAATCTTTGAAGCAAAGAAATAGATGCCCATTAGCTTAGCCTCTAAAGCAATGGGTGAGTTTAAAAAACTCAAAATGCCATGGGCAGACCTGCTTCAGTGATCTTTAATTACTCTGTCCATGTCGTTTCTCACACAGCATTAGTGTGATTTTATAGCACTGAAACTCTGAACATGATACTATCTGGACACAGTCCAGGAAATTGGGAATGAAGAGGAATCTAGTTGGCTATGGTTGACAGACAGTGCTTATTACTACGTCACAGCTGACATCATTCTGTGATTTGCATTATAAAAGAATGTCCTCGACAATTACAGAGATGTTAATGAAAGTAATTGACCTTACAGGGCACAGAACAGTTTATTTAAAGGCTTGGATTTAGATTCAGCATGAAATGCCATTAGCAAACAGCTTTGCTTTTGTAATGTGACTCATTTCTAATTGAAAGGAGTTGTGTGGACTACTTTTATTGTGCTTTGGGTATTTTAGAAAGCTTGAAAGTCTGCCAAACTTGGATTCACCCCAAAATGCATCTAATAATCAGTGGGGGTTTTGGATAATGAACATGTTTTAGATTGTTTGCAAACACAGCAATGAATTCTAATAGTAAAAATGTTTAAGAATGTTTTAGTATTAGGCATTTCTATGCATGCACTCTACTTGTTTGGCAGTTTTTGAACCCAAATATTGATATTGTGATTGCAATGGCTCTCAGGCTGCAATTATTGAAAGATGTGCTATTGCAGGTATCTTGTTTATTAAACCAATTTTTGGATATTTTTTTGTTTTCCTCTTCTCATCAATTTGATCAGGCTGCTTAAAACATCCTGTGGATGTCAAAACATGTTTACTGAGTTAGAGCTATATTGCTCTTATGTTAATGATTCTGTTTCCTGCTAGTTTATGTGGCCTCTTTTGTGAGTAGGCAACAGATTGTTTTTGTTTATTTCATTTATTCTTTCTCTGAAAAGACCTTCAGAAGGCAAACAATCCCAAAGACATAAGAGCCGGACAGGCTTTTTTTTTTTTTTTTTTTATTCCATTAACTGAATTACAAAGTACACTGGTGTAAGCCTTATTCCCCCTTGATCAAATATTTTACTGATATCATGCCAGCGAATTCTGTTTACTTATTTACACTCCCCATGCCATTACAATAATCAAGCAGAATTGAATTTTATTTATATTTCTGAAATGTGTTCTTGCATCAGAATGGTGTTTTAGACGAGTCAGATCCAATATGGGTGCACATACTGATGAGTCTACACCGTATATATTGAAAAATACCTCCCAAAGTGTTTCTATGCAGCATTAAAGCTTGATGCAGGTTCCTATTCCTATTATGCATAATTTATCAGTGTATGCTATTTCAAAGAAAAAAGGTTGTCTTTGGTTTTCATGAAAATGAAATAAATTGTTCAGCACCTAGGCAACATGGACAGGATTCAGGAAAGAAAGGTTTATCATCAACTTGTATATATTGGAGTCAGTAAGATATTTTTTGAAAGAAATTCATACTTTTATTCAGCAAGGATACATCAAATTGATTAAAAGTGGCAGTAAAGACGTTTATAATGCTACAAAAGATTTCTATTTCTAATAAATACTGCTCTTTTGAATTTTCTAGTCGTCAAAGAATCCTGAAAAAAAAACATTTTCCACAAAAAAGAGTCAGAACTGTTTTTAACATTGATGATAATAAGAAATGTTTCTTAAAACGATAGTTCACCCAAAAATGAAAATTCTGTCATCATTTACTCACCCTCAAGTTGTCCCAAACTTGTATACATTTCTATCTTCAAAAACAAAACCAAAAAAAAGATATTCTGAGGACTATGGAAGGCAATGGGGTTCATCAACTGTTTGGTTACCCACATGCTTCAAAATATTTTAATTTGTGTTCAGCTGAAGAAATAAATTCATACAGGTTTGGAAGAACATGAGGGTGAGTAAATGATGACAGAATCTTCATTTTTGGTTGAACTATCATTTGTAGCACCAAATCAGAATATTAGGATGATTTGTAAAGGATCATGTGACACTGAGGACTGGAGTAATTGATACAGAAAATTCAGCTATACCACAACAGGACTCAATTATATTTTAAAGCATATGAAAGGGATAGTACACCCAAAAATAAAAATACTTTCATATTACTCACTATCATGTACTTCCAAACCCGTAAGGCTTTCGTTTATGTTCGGAACACAAATGAAGATCTCTTTAATGAAATCTCAGAGCTTTCTGTCCCTCCATTGACAACTCTGTGACTCATCAAAAAGTTTATAAAGAGATCATAAAACGAATCTGTATAAATTAAGTGGTTTATTCCAAATTGTCTGAAGAGACTTGATCACTTTATATGATAAACCGTTTTAATTTAGGCTTTTAATCACATATAAACATTCATCAACTCACACATCAGTTGTGTTAAACGGAAGCTCAAGCATGTTCTCTTGACGTGAGGGAACCAATGAGGTTAATTCTTGTGTTACGCAGCATGTTTGAGCTTCCGAAGGTTGGTCACTAAAGATTTGGAGATTCGAATCCCAAAGGGAGTAATCTATGAGCTATAACCATTGAGTCTTTGGGCGAGACACTTAACCCCACATTGCTCCGGAGGGACTGTTGCTGTAATTAAGTGTAGGAAGTCACGCTTGATAAAACTGTGAACTTGAGGGTTTTTTTGCAAGAGCATTTATTGGTCATTTGTTGACTGATCCTTTACTGTTAGGAAAATCTGTATTTGTGCGTAAGAGTAAAATGAAGCGGGCCTTCATACCAACTCTCTATTTTAAGGCGAGTAGAGTTTGCCACCTGTCTCTGCTTCTCTGGATGCCTTAACAGCTCGTTTCCCCCTATCATAACAGTTCACAGACAGTCTCGTCCCCGTGTCATTCACAAAAATTTCGGTTTGTTCAGAGGGCAGTGATTCCCGTCATTGGTGGGCTCTTGGTGTGTCTGTTCTTTTTCTGTTTATAAAACTACAGGATTGAGGGATTCAACGGCAGTTTGGATCTTATGTCATGGCTGAAGCAGTGAGCCTACAGGACCAATTGGAGGAAGGTATTGAGGATGAATTCGGAGAAATCATAAAAACTCGATCAGGTAGGAGAAATTATTATTTATTTAGTTAAAGGGAAGTCTTATTTCCTGTATATGCATTTGAATGGTTAATTCATGTTAAAATATGGCTTATTTATTGTTGTTCAGTTTCAGAAGAGTTCTTAGATATACATTGGTAACACTTTTCAACAAGACGTTCTACTGACTATAAGTAACTATGCAACTACATGTCAACTTATTCTATACTAACCTGAACCCTAACACCTAACCTTAAACTAACAGTCTACAAATACTCTGAGAGTTAGCGGACATGTTGTTGCAAAGTTACTTAATATAGTTAGTAGAATGTCTAAAGTGAACCATCGTAATAAAGTGTAACCAATTTATTTCTTAATCATAATCACTACGATTTGTAATTTCACTCCTAGCCACATTCTAAATGGAATTTAAAAAAAAAATATATATATATAAATAAACATTTACATCAACATATTTGTTGGTGAAAATATTACGGCATCATATTTTCATATTTCTTTATCTCTGTTGTTCATTATTTTGTAACGCAGATCAGACACCATTTTGAACAGTCCTCTTTAAAATCTAATTTCTGCCCTGTGCTCCACCCTGAGTGAGTTCATATCTATTTTTTTTTTCATCACTGTCATCCAGTATTCAGTAGGGATCATGAGTGATCTATAAATGCTCTCTGGTGGAAATAGGACAGGTCTTAAAGAGCTTGAAATAGTTGCAGCTGCCTGGTGTTGGGTTTCAGTGTTTTAGATTTAGCCGTGTTGTTGGCTTTATTTTATTTTTATTTTTTTGGCAAGAAACTCTCTCTCGTGTTTTCAATGCGAGTATGTTTATGATCAGCAGTGAAAGTTAGGAGAAAGTAGCAAAATGAGTCAACAGCTTGTTGATCACAGCCAGAGGACACAAACAGTACTGTAAACCTCCGAGAACAGAGCTTTAATAGAGGACATCTGTTTTCTGTGCTGAATCACGCTATACACTGGTTATTTAATGGTTGTTGGGTTTAGCGGGAAACCTTTGGTTACACATTATTTTAAGGTGCCCTTGTTACAGTGTAATTATACAATTAAGTAATATTGATTAATAACATGCACTTATATAAGGGTTAGGGTTTGGTTTAGGGTTAGTTACATGTAACTAATGCACAAGTTACTGTTATTTCTATAGTAAATACATGTGCAATCTGTAACTGGGACACTGTAAAATAAAGTGTCACCTAACCTTTTATCAATAACCAATTATCACTGTCCGGGATTCTTTGGTGTGTATATATATATATATATATATATATATATACAGTCAAACCAAAATGTATTCAGACACCTTGCTATCCTAACTTACAACTTACATAAACTAACTATAGTGCCCTGCACCCATTAGTATTTTCTTTTTTTAAATCAAACCAATAATTTTTGGTTTGACTGTATAAATAATTATATCAATATATAAATATTTGTATTGTGTATATGTATAATTGTATTGTATATATGTATTGTATAAATAAAATTAATAATTACTAAAAGTTTTTTGTATTATTTCCCTGACATTAGAGCACATTTAACAGAAAAAAAATTTAATGGAAATATTATATTTTTTAAGTATTTTTTAAAGGTTTGCTTCTTGTATACGGCAAATACTACGTGCCTCTCTATGCGGCCGGCTCAGAAATGACATGTAACCTCGGAGCAGTGTGAGTAGAACTGGAGGGGTTGCCTTGGTGCCGTGACCCTGATGGGAGTAAGGTTTGGAGGGTTAGTGTAACAGAGGCCAGGTAGTAAGAGCTATGGGAGTAAACCTCACTCCCCTGGCCTCACGAGACAAACTAGCAACAGACGGTAGAGACGGCGGTCTTCAGGGTCCTTTTTTGCGCCCCCGCCTCCAATGGTGTTTCAAATCCAGCTCGGAGCGGTGCGAGTAGCACCAGAGTGGTACCTTTGGTGCCGTGACCCTGATGGGAGTAAGGTTTGGGGGATGAGTGTAATGGAGGCAAGCTATTAAGAGCTATGCAATTAAACCTCACTGCCCTGGCTTCAAGAGGTGCAATAGAGATAGACTGTGGTCTTTAGCGTCCTTGTTAGCATGCCCACCCCCCTATGTCGGAAACAACATTCGAAGAAGTAAACCAAAAGCGCAGGCAACAGTGGTTCAGTGGCATATCCCGAATGAATGAATGACGTCTACCTTACTGACTACTCTGGCGACAGTGACCTGTGAAATGGGAGGTCCAACTAATGGAGCCCAAGAAAATCTGGGCAAAACAGATTAAAGCTGACCTCAAAAACCTAAGGCTTAGCTTTCCTGATGCCAAATGCAAAGCTCTCAATCGCCAAGCCTGGAAACAATTGGACAAAACTTTGGTAATCCAATGGCATCCACAGCAAAGTATTGCTCTGGGACAAATCTCATCCAATTGTTTGCTAAGGGACTGAGTGAGAGTGAGATTTTTCAGTTGGGGGAGATAATAATCATAAAAATAAAAGTCATAAAAATAATGTCAGAGTAAAAAAAACATATAGGCTTCGTTTGTTGGATCTAAAATCTAGATTAGAAGGACATTTGTTTTGTCCTTCGATATTGGGGTGAAAAATGACCAGAATGTTTATTTGGAAGATTCGCCTCAAACGTTCTGTGTGGGTCTTAAGTTCTCTTGACTATAAACCCCTTTTTGGTCCTGATTAGAACCCTTATTTATTTTTAAATGTGCGAGCATTTGTTTGAATGCGTTGCTGATGCCTTCTGAGGCTCCTGGTATTCTGTGGCATTTTTACAGTTGGGTGAGACAGTTCGACTCCTGGGAGAATTTGAGGTTGCAACTCTATCTTCTGCTCATGGTATCCAATCTAGGGCTCTGTTTTGTGTTAAATACCACTGCATAAAGCCTGCAGGACTGACTGACGTGTTGACATCTGCCATAGAATCTTCTGACTCAAAAGATTTAAGAAATTCTCTAAATAACTTATGGTACCGTCTCTGCTTCACATACTCCAGAGAGCACATTTTATCAAAGAGTATAAAATGTTTTTATGCTAGCTGTCAAAACATTGATATTTAAACCTTTGATATAATAAAATGTTACTGGGAAATTATAATAATAAAAAGCTGGGGGGTTTTCTTGTTGATGTGGGGCAGGATTTGTTGTTAGCCTTTTTTGCTTGGGCCTCTCCCAGGGACAGTCACTAGTATACTGGTGTTTCTATTTTTGGCTTTAATGGGAATATATATATATATATATATATATATATATATATATATACGGTAGAAGATATAACTCTGTATGAACAGCCACTGTAAGGCAGTGTTGAGCAAGTTCTACTGAAAATAGCATTCAGATCTCCTTAAAATCTCTCTCTCTCGCCCTCTCTCTCTCGCGCGCTCTCTCGCTCTCTCTCGCTCGCTCGCTCTCGCTCTCTCGCAAACTCAGTCACTGGAGACCTCTGATCATTTTTCCATTACATAACCAGAGAAGCATACACTGATAAAACTAAAGGAGCCTCAAGTATCCTATTGTATTCTTAAGAAATGTATATTTCAAGCACCTCAAAAGCTTTTTTTTTTATGACGGCAATACTGGAGAAAATGTTGACCATCTTTAATGTTCTTGCAAGAACAAACTTAAAGCAAACCTTTCCTCAGAAAACTGTCATGTCTTCACACATTTTTTAAGTAAATTTCAATGACAATATGAAATCAAATGTACAGTATTTCAACAGATAAAAATCTGTTGAGAAAAGAAATCCTCACAAAGCAAAAAAGTAAATAAACACAGTGAGGCAAAAACTAGCAAACAGTGAAATAATGCAACTTTTTATATTGTGCATTGTGTATTAAATATATATATATATATATATTTAATTATTTATAGTTTGTATGATACTGGTCATTTTGATATCTTTGAACCTCGAAAATTAACTTGAGGACTTCCAGTCCTTACCAAACAAGTAGCCTTTTATTTATGAATCAGTTACTTTACTTTCTAACCGTGGGTGGCATTCTGAGGAGTCCAGGGGAGTCTCCAGTATCTTCTCACGTTACAGTGTGGAGTGAACAGATAAGTTTTGGATTAAAATACTTTTCGCCACTTTAGAAACATCAGGTGTTTACTGCACTCTATCAGGGTGTGTTTTAAAGCCCTTGGGGGCTTTTATGACATTTGCTGTTCATTCTTTTCTGCAGTTACTCATCAAATACATAAGCAATGGTTGGCATGGGTGAAGAAAAATGCCATTGAAAATGAGATCTACACCCCTGGTTGGCATTTAGAAAAACTTGTAGGCCTACTTAAAATGGAAATTCTGTAAATACAGTCCCTGAATGAAAACCAGAAGCAAAGCATGTCTGTATTTATGTAGGCTATGAATAAATGTTTGACTGTTTGAATGAACAGCCCTCTACTGAAAGACACGGGCCTGTATTTTGAATGTTATGATTGTTCTCCGAGTCTGATTGAACTATTGCTGCAATTTTATACTTCCACCCGCTTCTGTTGAACATTCGGCGGCGCACTATTGTGTACAAAAAATATACAACCATTTTGTTTCCAAAACGTTGATTACATTTGGAGAAAGAACTACTGATGAGATAATAATATAGATATTTTTTGAGCAAGTATGATCATGTTCTGCAAGATTTTTACTTTCAGTACTACCACAACACACAATGCTCTTCCAAGAGACATAAAACAAAAGAAATGCAACAGTTGAAAATTCCCTCAAGAATGGATTAAAAGCACAGACTGTTACTTATTTCGGATTTCTCTGGCAGATGTACAGATGGCATGGTGATGTTTTGAGTCCTGTGATTTTATGTGAGTTGTGCCCACTAGCTGCACAACAACTCAACGTCAACTTGAAATTGCCCATTCCAGACCGTTGTATTGGATTTATCCATTTTTAATAGACCACATGCATATATGAAAAGGACATCACAGTAAATGGTGCGTCTCTTAACAGTGTTTTAAGAGAGGTTTAAAGAGGCTCCAGAACATAATTACGCATTATTCAGGGTGGTGATTTGGTACAATGACTTTCATGACTTTCATGGTCAATTGTATTTAGGCACCCATTGTTAAAGGGTTAGTTCACCCCAAATTAAAATTATCCCATAATTTACTCACCCGGCCTCAAGCCATCCTAGGTGTATATGACTTTCTTTTTTCAGCCAGTATTTTTATACATACTATGGAAGTCAAATGGGGCCCATCAACTGTTTGATTACAAACATTCTTCCAAATATCTTCTTTTGTGTTCAGCAGAAGAAAGAAATTCATAGGTTTGGAACAACTTGAGGGTGAGTAAATGACAGATTCTTTTTTATTTTTAGGTGAACTATCCCTTTAAAAAAAATGTAACCCAAATGTTTTGTGATAAATTTGTAATATGAGAGAAATAATTAGTGTTTTATTAGTAATTTGTGTTTTGTTTCTGTTATGCGTCCCTGACCGAAAATTGCTCGCGCACCCTAGCGTTGCTATGGTTACCACGATTTCTGTTCTCGAGCGTCTATTTACTGCTTGGTGACAATATGCGCCCTGAGTGACTAACTTCTAATCTAACTTTCCTGCTTACGGAAATATAAGGAACTCAAATTGAAACGTGGTTATTATTGGCACCCTGTATTTAATTAGCCTACCTTCTACCATAAACAAGTTAAATAAAGTTGTTCATTATATCCATGTGGTATCGATCCCTGTTCCCCGTTAGATAGAGCTGTAGTCACTGAATCAGCCCGCATGCCAGAGCAGAGCACCGCTACACCTGCCGGTATCAACGGATCACAGCAGGGCTAGAACTGCACTCAAGTGAGGGAGTACGACAAAATAAAGCGGCAAAGTGTCCACCTACAGTTCCTTCTCCAAATCATCAACGGCTATAGGCATGGACGAGTCTGTTTAACAGCAAGGGAACCGGGTAATCAAACTGAGCTCGCTGTGTTTATATACACAGGTAACGGATACACACCACAAACCCGACTGCCTGCGACTCTAAAAGCCATTACGGAGGAAATAGTTGCGTTTGTTATGGTGTAAAAGCCTCATTTAGGTAAGTCCGTATCATCATCCTGATATACTCTTCCAGTGTGAGGTGATTGTTTGGCTGTTGACGGCTTTTATTACGGCATGTCACGTAAGATTTAACCAGATTTAACAATAGATCCTCTAGCCGGGTGCGTCTTATCCATAAAGGGATATGTTCTCATGCACGGACAGTTTTGTTTTTAGTGTTAATTAAGCGTGCACGGGTGTCTTTCTTTATTGTTTCTTGTGTACTCTACCGGTGAATCGTTGAACGTGCGCACTTTGTATTTATTCGTGATTTTATTGACGAACGGGAAAGTTTGGTGGTAGGCTGCTGTTAAACTACACGCAGTTCAATCACATGCGCTGTTGTCATAAAGACACGCTGAGTATTTCCAGTCTCATCGAAACATTTGGGCTCGCGCTTGTAAATTGCCAGGGGGAAAACATGAAGCTGGGTGGCTGTGGTGGAAACGTATGGCTGTAATCTGTGAATACAGTCTTCCCTCGGATGTGTGTGCTGAGATTAGGCGGCTAAAAGCAGGTGTGTGCGTCCAGCGTCTTTGTATTTCTATTTGTCCGTTAGCTTCGGCTCAAGCCCGTCACCCCATCATCCTATTTGCACAAGGGCGGATATAATCCAGCAGCAGCTGCCACCTGCCCGGAGTCACGCCTCCGATCAATGCAAGCAATGCTTTCATTCTCCTGTCTGTCTGCTCACATTATTCTGTCTGTCAGATCGGGCTCTATAGGTTCATTTATTTAATTATTTTTGACTTTATTATGTCTTCCATTCCTATCTTCCAATCCTTTCCATAGACGTAATCATTTGATTATATTTTTATCCCCCAACATTCATATACAAAATTAAATCTATTTACACCGTAACTAATAATATTAAATCCTAAATGCATACAAGATTCCGGCCCTCTAATTGAATTGATTGATCTGCTTACCAAGAGTGCTACCTGGGATGTTTAAAGGGTTCGTTCACCCAAAAATGAAAATCTGTCATTAATTACTTGCACTCGTGTCTTTTTATACCCTTTAGACTTTTGTTCATCTTCGGAACACATAAAGATCTTTTTGATGAAATCTGAGAGCTTTCTGTAGGCTACTCTCCATTGACAGCTACACAACTATCACTTTGACGCTTGGGTGAATTTTCATTTTTGGGTAAACTAACCCTTTAACTGTTTATTTCACTCTGGTTGTTTGTGTTGTTCACAGCAGTTCAGACCACAGTATGTGAGCATTGCGAATAGATACTATTTGGTCACTAGTAGGCTTGCATAATTCTATTTACCGAAGTAGTGGTTATGGATTTCACTACTGCTAAAATATTAGTGTTCATGCTGCTTAAAATGAACATTGTGATTTTATATTTATTGCGTTAGTATAATACATTTTATCTAGTAGTGTAAGCGTGGGCTTTATGCCACTGCAGCCAATCACAACAGACTGGGTCGCCTGACCAATCAGAGCAGAGTCAGCTTGCGGAAAGGAGGAGTTTAGAGAGAATATTCGAATGAATCGTTTCAGACTCTTTGAGAAATGAGGTCATGTGCAATGTATATTATGAGAAAATGAAAGTGTTTTTTACCTTGGATGCATGTAAATCTATTGTAGGAAGCCTTCCAAACAAAATTGGGAACTTTTAAAATAGCATAATAGCGGCACTTTAATAATCGGCTACAGTTATTGTTAATACAATTATTTACAATTATATTATCATTTTTCCAAATACGCAACTCAAGTTCAAAATACAGTTGTTGACATGGATCATGTATTTATATATATCACAGAATCAAAATCCTGGTTTATTGTTTATATGTATCTCCCACTTTTCTTTGATTTTATGTAAATTTACACCATTAATTTCCTGCAGTTTTATATATTTGTCCAATTACATTTTCAAATTCATGATTTTTATTAACGTTTGTTTTGGTTTGATTATTGCTTAAAACATTTGGGTTCACTTTATTTAAACACGCTTGCTATTATCACCTGCAGAGCCAAGGCTAAATTCCTTTTCATTTCAGAGCATTATTATCCGGCTGTTCAGAAATGATAATTGTCACAACCAGGCAAAAACAACTATTAAGGGCTTTTGATTGCACATTATGACAGGAGGACGTCAAGCAAGGAGTTTAACACCTTTATTTGTTGACAGACGTTTGTTCACACTCTTTTGCATAAAACTATAATTCATTGAGAACACTCTATGAAAGATGTTATGTCAGGTAAGGTAACCAAACATGCTCTTAGTTTGGTGACATCTAAATGAACCTAAATATCTGCCATCATTTACTCATCCTCAAGTCTTTAGAAACCCATTTCTTTCTTCCCCGGAACACAAAAGGAGTTAGCCTATTTATAGCAAAATGTCCTTCTGCTTTCTTCCATATAATGAAAGTAAACGGTGGCCACAGCTGTTTCTCAAATAAAGTTATTGTATGGCTTCAGAAGACTTGAAATATAGCATGTCAGAATTGTAATGCTATTTTAAAGTTTCATAATTCTAATTTTGTTTTGGAGGTCTCCTAAAATTGATTTACATGCATCAAAGGTAAAAATAAATAAATAAATAAAAACTTCCATTTTTTCATGGTATACATTGCACAGCCCCTCATTTCTCAGAGTCTGAAACCGGTTTGTTCGAATATTCAGTCTCTCTACCCCCCCATATTCAGTCTCTCTAACCCCCCCCCCCCCCCCTTGTGATTGGTCGACCATTACCATATCTGAATTTCAGCTCTGGAAGCTTCCTCAGCGCTTTTTACACAGTGATATGAATGATGGCGTTGGTTTTCTTCCATATCAAGCACGAGTCCTAAATCTTTGGAAGTCTATGCAAAGTGGATTTGCAGTGCTGAAAACAGAATCTTCTGGACATGTCCACAACACGAACCAAACTCTTCCAGGCCTCCGTTACAGTGTTTGAGGCCGGGTCAAATTGGTTGTCGTTCACAAGCATCTAATTAAAACCATAGGCATTGATTATGCAAATTTGTTACAATGTTTCATAGGTATTTTACAGGAAGTGGGACTAAACTTGTTTCGGGCAGTTCAGAATCGATTCTTTTTTTTAAGGAGACAATACCTTTATTTGTTGTGCACTATTATCTTTAAAACTTTGCCGACCTTTTACCTTCACAAACAGCTGTATTACACACTGCATGAAAGGTAATATTCGAAAAAAGCAAAATAGAGGCCTTTTAATTTTGGAGGGAATTAACGCGTTAATGTAACGACTGCACATTTTCACTTTTTACATTGCAGATTAGTTTTTGTTTAGCAAATGAGTCATCCGACCAACTAAAATGCTTTCTTTCAATGAGGCAAAATGAATTGTGTCTTAAAGTTTAAGCAGTTTGTGAATGGACGCTGCGGGAATTTGTCTACCCTGTTGTGTTTCTGACCCTGAAGAAGGCTGAAATATAATTTCCCTGTCAAATCCTGAGCTTTTAAAAGCAGCTAATTTAGAGCTTTCTAGATCAATAGCAGTAATCCTGTAAGATAATGTGAAGGTTCCCTCAGCAACAAAATACTTACAATAATCAGCTTTTCCTTTGTGTGGTGCTGCTGTATTCTGCGCATTTTGTCAAGGGGTTGACAGTATAATTGAAGCGGATTGTGTTAATCAAGTAAAAGAATGACTTTTGCCATTATGGAACTTTAGGAGATATCTGATTTGCTGCAGAAATTATTGATCTGCGATAAGAATATGTTAGTTCTCGATTGCTGCTTTTTGCAGTGTTTAGATGACTTCTCTATACAGCAAAGAACTCAAATTACCCTTGGTAAATGGCATTGCTTTCAAGAACTGAAATTTGTGGTCTGCATAGGATAACTTATGATTTTAGATGAAAAAAGAGTGGTGGGGGGGGGCTATTTTTAGTAGCTGATTACAAAATGTTTTTATCAAAATTTATGATATTCTATTTTAGCAAATTTCTAGAAAGAGTATGTAAATAATGTGTAAGACGTATCAAAATATTTTATGCTTTATTTTATATTATTTATAGTCTATTTTTAATCTATTTTAGTTCTTTATAACTGATTTAATCTTATTCAGTGATCATAAACATTGCCTTTATTCTTCTGCCATATTATTACAGCAAAACCGTGTGAGTTTTAGTGTTATTGCGATTATAAGCATGACATGGTGCAGTCAGGCTTGAAACGAATCTGAGCCATGCTACTGTGATTATACCTTCAGCTGAAGTGTAGGCTGACCAATGGGAACAATGAACTGAAACTACCCATTTCATGATGATTATTGCAATGGTGGCAAAAACAACTGGAAGCTTAAAATCAATTATGCATGAAAATCATGTCATCCACACCGACTCTGGAAAGCTTGTGATTCACCAAGTGCTTTATGTGCATAAGGAAATATCCAAACAATTCTTATTCAATCCTAACGATTCTGAAAGGTTTTGTAGATACGTGATAATTCTGCCGAACCTGTATGACTTTCTTTCTTAGATGGAGCACAAAAGGAGATATTTAGCAGTATCTCAACGCTTCACTTTTCCAATAAAAGATGTTGAACAGGGACCGCCTTGGCTAGATAATTCCTTTTGTGCCACATGCGAGGAAGAGGAAAGATAGCAGAATTTTCATTATAGTGGTGAACTCTAGCTTTAATATCATCAGGGCCCCTAGATAAGAATTACGCTGTTGTAATCAATATCAAACCAAAGCAAGCCGAGAGGGTAGAGCACAAAGATCTGAATCAAAGCAATTGGAGAATATTATAGCAGGGAACAACACAAGCTTTTAATGTGATATGAAAGCTAAATGTTCTTTGTACTGATTGATTTTTAATGTTCCCAACACACGACATTTCATTCAATCTTTGCAAATGCAAGTGACTTTCTGGCATTTTATGAACAGTTTTTATTCGTGGGCAACCCCACGAAGACGACTTTTTACACAACAAATCTATTTTTTTTTTTGTTTTGTTTCCTGGGTTCTCGATCTTGTCAATTGACCCTTCGCTAAGCCCCGCCCTTCCTAGTTACTGTTGCTACGCCTGTCAAGCTTTCGTGTCTGGCACGTCTATTACAGTGTGTATGCACCGGTGTCAGACATTCCCAATGAGATAATTAGTAATTTTTGGCGAACATGTGAAATATCTGAGAGAGCAAGACAAAGGGGACTGCAGTATGCATTCGAGCGATATATCCACGAAATAATATGCAACCAATTAGCGAATAATTTAATTCAAATTGAAGCTAAAGCCTATAGTCCCAGCGCAAGCAAGCAGCCGCCGCCTCATACGCTGACCATTCAAATGGGGAACACACAGCTATTTTCGTGCACAGCAGGGTAATTGAAATGTGAAAATAATCTAATAATTATATATCAAACAGTTTATCCATACATTTTGTGGAATAACACTAACACCGGGTGAGCCGCGATCAGATTGGGTTAAAGTTACTCAGTCAGGGGTAACGTTAGTAGGCTGTCGATTAACGAAATGCTGAAATATATTTTAAAGTATGTCAGTGAGCCTCCGTCTTGTCTTTAATCGTCTTATTTTACGTTAAAATATATGCATTATGAACAAAGAACAGTCATTATTTCCAACTTCCAAGCAATATGTGTTTTTGTTAATCCTGTAGACATGTAGTTGTGAATGGGTTCTCCCACACTGCTGATCCACGCACATCATTTCTCCTCTTGGCTTTTAGATTTTCGGGAAGGAAAAAAATTCCACTCACGTGTCCAAACTTTTAGGATACCGGGTATCAGATTTGCACAATCCATACGCACAACGCTTCGCCATGTTTCACTCGCTCGAAAGCTTGCCAGACCTCCCGCGCCTAGTTACGGTTGCTAAGACACGATTGGCCAGTAGCGGTTTTCGGGCGTGGCTTAGCGAAGGGTCAATTGCTTGTTTGCAATTTCGTATCGCCGAACTGTGTATTAAATGTTTTAGAAGTGAATAGGAATAATTGAGGAATTACTTAGCAGGTTCTTTGGCTTTTCTTATCAATCTTTCACTTTACTCAGTCATTGTGTTTGTAAGGGTTTCCCGATCCACACCCTCATTCTCTCAGAACTAATCTTCTTTTGAATGCCAGCTGACTATTGATCTGTATATACCCTCAAACCTATCCCAGGTCTTTCAGAGGCTTTCTTCTCAGTCTCTTTGTATTTAACCTTCCTCATATCAAATGCTGCAACGTAGTGAATATTTCTTATTGACCACAGACGGCTTTTTTATTCTCATGAAGATCTATGATGTTATGTAGTTGTACAGCTTTACATTTAAGGAATTAAATGAGTAAGATTTGTTTGAAATTAAGCTTTTTTTGGTGTGCTAACTTGTAAGAAATTAAATTGTAAGAGTTGAACCTTAACTGGACGGTATTGACAGTGATCTCTCTCATTTTCAGATGAAAGAGAAGATGTTCAAAAGAAAACCTTCACGAAGTGGATAAACTCACAGTTTGCTAAGGTAATGTGACTTGAGTCTTGTTTTTAATCATAAGTTGAAATAACACTGAATCACCTTTCACGGCAAATAGAAATGCTTTTATCAATTGGTTTTAACTAAACGATTTAGAGAATCTTTATACTGCGATTTTCTGAGAGATCTTCATGCTTTTCTGTTGTTGCAGTCTGGAAAAGCGTGTTATAGGTGTATAAACTGAAATACTGTTATTCATCCACCTACTACATGGTGGGTGGATGAGGAGACATAAGGTAGACAAGCTTGATATCAAGGTTAAAAGTTAAGATTCACACGTGCACATAGTCTTGATCTTAAGGTTAAAAGTTAAGATTCACACACGCATAAAGTCTTGTCACTAACCTTCATCTGTCAGGATGTGAGTGTGAATGCTTGAATGTGTGCTTTAGAATTGTTTGTTTGACGTTCCACGCTTCCAGGGTAAGGCATTTCAAAACAGAGGTTTTTGCATTCTCTTTCTAACTCTGTTAGCATCATTTTACAGTATGTTAACAGAGGAAGGACATCAGTTCTTTGTCTTTCAAACTGAGAGAGAAGTGTTTGCTTCAAGGCAGAGCTGTGGCGGGGGAAAACTCAGAGAATGTCAAAAAAAAAATTCCCCCACTCAAATAAGCAAAACTAAAGGTCTTATCTTGTCATTCTCCTTTATTTTAGATAATATACACTCATAAATACTCCACTTTAAATACTGTATAATTACTTTTAAATAAATGTGAACATATCCCTATGCCTAAAGGTACAGTATCTTTATTTTCGATGTTTAAACTGCCAGTGTGAATGCTAAGCGGACCTGGACTAAATGTTTTTTTGTTTTGTTTTTTGTTACGGACCAAACAAACAAAGTATAAGCACATCCTAAAGGCCTAAATACATGTTCCCAGAGACCCTCAGCCTTAATTTTCTACAAGTTCTGTTCATTCTCTAGACAAGACGACCCCCTGTTGATGACCTCTTTAACGATCTGTGTGATGGCCGACGTCTTCTTGAACTCCTGGAGGGTCTTGTTGGCCATGAACTAGTAGGTCCATCTTTAAATAAGAAACATTCTCCCTACAGGAATAGTTCACCCAAAAAGGACACTTTTGTCACAATTTACTCATGAATACAAAAGGGGAAATTTTGAGGATAGTCATGGTAGTACTCTTTTCCATGCAATTGATATGAATGGGGATTGAAGCATTGACCAAAAATTGGTTTATTGGAAGATAATTTACCTCATGTTTGTGTAATAAAGAACATTTTAAGGGATAATTGAAGTCGGCATGAAACAAAAGTTGTGATAGTCTTATCTCTTTCCTATTGCGATGTACTATATCTGAGTGAAACAGCTTCTTGAACAAGAAAAAATGTAGGGTGGGACTTGATTTCGTCCGCCAGGAATTGATTGGATTGGTGTGGTGTGGTTTGCCATTGCTGTGATGTCATGTGAGTGACAGGTTGTCCCATCCTCAGCTCAGTAAACACATCATCAGAGAAGAGATACAAGAGAGAGGGGAAGTTATTTTGTTTAAATATTACAAGGGCACATTCATTTTAAAAAAAAGTGTTTAAATACTGCACTATTCCATATTAAATAAGAAAATAAGAATTGTCCATTTTGATTGCATGGTGACTTTAAGCAAAGACTATAGATATAGAAAGACAGTTCACTCCTATTGCTTATGAATGGGAGAAACAGCAATGCGCAATAAGGCTGAATACGACCCACCTTCTAAGTTAAAGAGCCAATCGCTGATTGGTAAAGTCATTGCGTCACTGCAACTGTGGTTAGAAGCTCCGGTTCCCATAGAAACCTGAAACTCACACTTAGGACTGCACATGCACATTGGCTGGTCCAGCCTGAAAAATAAGATCTTTTTTGAAGAGTATTTGAGGTATTAGAAACAACATTTATGGGACAGCTAATTTCAGATTTTGTTGCTAATTTGAAATATGTTAATTAATTGTGAGTTCAGCAAGCACGCAGGTGTTGAGATTTCAGGATTTCCCCATTGTAATAGATAGGAATTGATTGTAGATGCCTGAAATAGCAAATATGGTCGCCGAGTGAACAGATATTCTTTGAAAAGGACTTGCTTTAAGAATAGATTTTTGTTGGTTTTGTGTGTATGTGTTATATACAATTACCGTGATATTGACTGTTCTGGGCATAATGGCATAATGACCACCCCTTCATTAGGGAGAAAATGATGACAGAACTTCCTTAAATGATGACAGAACTATCCCTTTAATTGGTTCTGCTGGGTTATATTCTTCTGAGACACATTTCATTGTTCTATTTTTATCAAGGAAAAATACTCCTGGTTTCAAAGCATTTGGACAGGGATGAGTGCATAACTGGTTGAATTCATTTGCAATGGATGCTCTAAGTTCAGTTCTGATATATTCCCCATTTGCAGGTTAAAGAACGTGGTTTCACTCGAGTGCACTCCCTCAACAATGTTAACAGGGCCCTGCAGATCCTTCAGAAGAACAATGTGAGTTAATTGGTTCAACAGGCTGTTTTACCATTCACAGCTCTTGGAATTTCAATGTTTCGGTTGAGCTTTTTCAATAAATGTAAGACAAAATTATGCAGAAGCAGAATTTACAGTTAGGATAAGGTAATGGCAATTATCCATTTCACTGATAGAAAAGCTGCTTTGCTTGACAAAATGTAGTGAAACATCCAGGCAGCTTGAAAATGGGTTTGAAGAACCAAATAAAAGCCAGGTACGATTGCAAATTTTAAGGTCTGGTTGAAGTAATTTTCCAGCAAATAACTGTTGATATTTAAAACAGTTGATGTGACTGAAATATCAGATCTTTATTTTGTTCAAAGTCAATATAAAATCAAAAGTGACCCAGTTTTTTTCCTTAATACATGCTCCTGTTCGAATTATGTGCAGTTAAGGTTCTTGCATTCAAATCTTCTCCTTTTCTAGGTTGAGCTGGTGAACATAGGAGGAGCTGACATTGTAGATGGGAATCATAAACTGATCCTGGGGCTCATCTGGAGCATCATTCTCCACTGGCAGGTATGAGAGTTCAATACAGTGAAATCAGACCCACAATCTTTCTGGTTTGCCTTCAAGGGCATCAGCAAGGACCTTTATCATCCGTTATGTTGGTCTATCAAAGATTTTATATGTAGCACATTTGCAGTGGACTGTCATGTGGCTTATCTGTACAGGAACTCGTTTCCTGTGTTTTTTCTGTTCATCTGATAAGGTGGCACTAGTGGTTTATGTTCAGAGCTATTGATGTCCTCTTCCCTAGGCTTATGTTGGCAGTGGTCATTGCAATAAAGGCCTTTAAGACTCAGTAACGTTTCAGCATTGATATTGATTTAAATGACAGTGTCGTGGTACAGTGATACAGTGGTCAAATTACAGTGCTCAATGATTACAATATATATTATATTGTGCTAACTGATTACCATGTACCTTCAAATTTACAGCATACTCCCTGGGATTTCAAAGATTGCCATGGTGTTATAATGGTACATATGGTAATACCATGGTAATCTTAGATATACAAGACTGTTCAAAATTTTGCAGCCATTAAGATTTTGTTGTTGTTGTTGTCGCAAGGATGTATTACATTAATCAAAAGTAAACAGTAAAGTAGTGAAAATTCATTTATTTTCCACATTGATAATAAGAAATGTTTCTTATGTTTCATCAAATCAGCATTTTAGCATGATTTCTGAAGGATCATGTGACATAGAAGACTGGAGTAATGATGCTTTGCCATCACAGGAATAAATTACATTTGAAAAAATATTGTAAAGTAGAAAAAGTTAAACTGTACCAATATTTCATAATATTACTGTTTTGACAGTATTTTTGATCAAGTAAATTCCGCCTTGCTGGTTTATCATGTCATGTTTGCTATATTTGTCAGTGTTCTGATAAATATGTGTACATACTCTCCTTTTACCGCACAGGTTAAGGATGTGATGAAAGATGTCATGGCAGACTTACAGCAGACCAACAGTGAAAAGATTCTGTTAAGTTGGGTCAGGCAGTCCACTAAAAACTACCGAGACATCAATGTGGTCAACTTCTCCAACAGCTGGACGGATGGCTTTGCCTTCAATGCTCTCATCCACAGCCACAGGTGCTGTTATATTATGGGTGCTTTTGTTGAAAATCACAGAAATCACTGCTCTCATGTCTGATGAAATTTTAAATTAATGTTTTGAATGCATTGGTCATAAACTGCATGGTTGAATACTAACTTAGCCTGAAGGAATTTTTGAAGCTTATTGTTTTTCTATTTTTCCGTGTAGTTCATTTGGGTAATGAACCAGCTGTTTTGATCTGCTTTAAGCTATTTCAAGCATGTGCACAGAAAAGTAAGTTATTAACTATCTTGTATTATTTTTTCTTTATTTCTTTTTTTTTTTGCAAGGCCTGAGCTGTTTAACTGGAGTGTGGTGGAGCTACAGAATAATGCCATTGAGAGACTGGATCATGCCTTCAACGTTGCGGAGAAGAGTTTAGGCATCGACCGACTGTTGGACCCTGAGGGTATGACCTCCTCCTTTCTTCTTCTTGTTCACATTAGCCTTTGAAGTTGTTCTGAGTAATACAGACAGGGCTTTTTTTAGTTTAGTATTTTGGATGAGAGGAAATGTCTTGTTACATCAACATCTAAAACAGAATTTCATCACATAATTTATGCCATGGGGGTTTAACTCATAGTTGAGGTTGTGCCACTTATATCTTGTTCTCTATTAACATATCCAAACTTCCAAAGCAAAGAAAAAATTATGGCAGAGAGAGATCTAATATATATAGTATATGTATGATGTTTTTTTCATATGGATTTGTCCATTAAAAATATGTTGGGTATATGTATATAATTCAAATATAGCAATACATGTACACATTTTCACAGTTTAGTGTCAGAAAGTTGTTGTTGTTTTAAGAAATATTTTGATTAATAAAAAATATTAAGCAGCGCAATTGTTTTCAACATTGATTATAATAAGAAATGTTTCTTGAGCAGCTAATTAGCATATTAGAAGGATCATGTGACACTGAAGACTGGAGTAATGATGCTGAAAATTCAGCTTTGCCATCACAGGAATAAATTACATTTTTAAACATATTAAAACGAAAAGAAGTTATTTAAAATTGTACCAATATTTCACAATCTTACTGTTTTACTGCACATTTGATCAAATAAATGCAACTTTGGTGAGCATAAGAGACTTTACATGAACATTTAAAAATCTTATCAACCCAAAACTTAAAAAAAAAAATAGTATACTTACAATTTATTTACACACATTCTTTTAATTGGAAAGCAAATGTTTGCACAGGTCTTCAAATTCTCAGATTTATCTAATGTATCCTCTAGGAGTTTATTATGAAATTTGCATGGGATACTCAAATTTCTTTTCTCCTTCACAGATGTTGCTACAGTTCATCCTGATAAGAAATCCATCATTATGTATGTCACCTCCCTGTTCCAAGTGCTGCCCCATGGCGTGAGTATGGAGGCCATACAAGAGGTTGAGACCCTCCCTCCAGCTACAGTAACCAAGGAGGAGCACTTTCTCTTTCAAACCCAACAGCGTTACTCCCAGCAGGTCAGAGGAACACACACTCATAGATGCAGAGTTTAGAACGGTATGTTGTAATCATAATGCATGGACCCATTATCTCTGGCGCCACATACGTCTAATATGAAACCATTAGACTTCTCTGGTTTCAAAAAGGTTTTTAGACGTTCTCAGGATGTAGAATGCTCATCTAGCTTGTCAACACACTTTGCCAGCTGACATTGAATTATGTTTTGCAATTTATGATCTAATTTTGCCGCTCTGCATTCCAACGTCCTCATCGTCCTTCTCACTGCCATATCCAGCTCATCGTTCCATCACTCAACTCTCTTCTATGTTTCCATCCATCTCTGTGGCTTTTGTTTTGCTTTTTTCAGTCTTTCTTGTCTTCTGTACCTCTCTTAGATCACAGTCAGTGTGGCTCAGAGTCACGTTCGCAGCCCGTCTCCCTCATATAAGCCTCGATTCAGAAGCTATGCCTTCACTCAAGCTGCCTACGTCAAGACGCCTGAACAGCAGAGGAAGTTTCTCACCGCACAGGTTTGTTTCTGTTGACTTCTGTCTCCTCCTTGTTGCTGGGCATTGCAGCTGTGTCTACAAAAACCTTCGACTGATATCAGTGGTGTCACACTTCACTTCCTAAAGCTTGTCCCAAGTTATTGATTGAATTTATGATTTTTGACTTCCAGCCAATAAAACTGAAAATATTAGATTTGCAATGAAGAAGGGACCTGAGGGAGAGACTTGTTGGTGGGCTCTTTTGACTAAGTATCGGAACAAGCCAAACTCAATGGCCTAGCATTATAAACACCACTCACATTTTCTTAGGAAAATGTAAAAATCTAATTTATCAGTGCAGTATTAAAGGATTACAAACATAATCTCTGTTTGACTAACTTCCTGTTTCAACTCCCAGCCACCAATCCATTTAACTTTGTCTAATTGATTGAACTCTCCCACATTGTTACAATTTGAATTTCCTTTTTACATTTTCATAGGAAAATGTGAGCTGTTCTTGTCTGTGCAGAAACACAGTGTTATTAAGTGTTGTTATTGTCAACTTAAGGTATTAAAAATAAATTTCGGTATTTGTAATACATCTGAAATAAAATAAAATACCGGTGTAAGTATTACATGAAAAACTTAAACAAATGAAAAGTAAATGCCACCATGGCTGGGAGCATTAGACTAACTGCAACAATGAGAAATGAATGGCATATTAAGATGATTTTAGGCAAAATGCCTGAAAAATCATAAATAAAGTCACTAGTTTATCACTTTCGAACAATAGGTGGCGCTGTGAACAAATTGATGTGGTTTGGTCCGAGTTGGGTGACAAGGACGCATGCAAAAGCTTGATGTCGAAATGCCAAAGCATTGCAGAGTCGTTTTGGCATCATTTGATTAACTTTGTTGATGCGGTATACGAAAACAGTTTTGTCTATCGGCATGAATTCCATACATTTTTGCTGGCATTGTCTGATGATGATCTGACTCGAATTTGAAATAAAAATCTAACAAACGGTCGAGAAAATTGATAGAAAAAAAAAATTCTGCTGACTATGGCAAAATTTTTATATATGTTCTCGGCATTACCCAAGAAATCTACATTACAATATTTATTACAATAGGCTAATTTAACGAAAGTTATTAGCATTTTTGGAAAATTCATTATAACTTTGGACCACATGGTGGCACTGTCTTGACTTTGAGTACCTTCAGGGCATGTTGCCAATGACACTGAAATATACCAAAATATACCATTTATGACAAAATTCTAAATAGCCGACACCCATAAATGGGCGATATGGGAAAATTGAATATCGTTCGACTCTGCATACTGTGCCAAATCTCTAAAAATGATCCGTTTTTTAAACTTATTTTTACATTTTATTTTATTTTATTTTTGGGGGGGACAAAACCGTTCAGAAGTTATAAGCATAAATTTTTCATATCTCCTGACCACTAGGTGGCACGAAAAATTTTAAATGGTGGAAGCATTTTCATGATGGAAAATGATGTGGGGATTGAATCGTCTTGAGCCAAGGAATTATTGGGATTTTCTTTTGTTTGTTTGTTTTTAGCCCTTACGGTTCAAAGGTATTAACATAAACGTGGCTGCAACTTTGGACAGTTGGTGGTGCTAGAGCGATTGAGTTGGAGACTCGAAATTTTCAGACTGTTCTCTATCTGTGTGCCAAGTTTCATAACTTTCCCGCAAGCGGTTCTATGGGCTACTAGACTCAAGAGTGGAAGAAGAAGAAAAAGAATAAGAATAAGAACACTAACGATTACTGCACATAACAAAATTACCAAAACTTAAAATAAAATCAAATATAAACTGAAAATAAAAAAGCTAATTCAAAATATAAATAAATACTATAATATTATATAAATAACACTAAAATAAAACTGGTGCAAAACTCTCGGGTGTTATGGGTGGCTTCCAAGGCCTTGCTATGTGGTTGATAATGTCTTCTGAACTTTAGTATATTGCTATGGTGTTCTGGGTAGTTGCTAGGTGGTTAGTCACCCCAAAGATATTTTGGTCACTAAGATATGACTCAAGTCTCTCTTTTACTGTCAGTCTGTTTCATGGTCCATCAGGTGAAAATTGTAGGTTAAAAGTTGTTTAGAAAAGTAAAAGTACACATCTTCTCAACGAGCTGTGTGATTTTATGGTTTTATTGTCCACAGTGCAAATTGTAAGAAGTTATGCACCAAAATTGAATACTTATTGTTAGGAATTTGTTTGAATATGAGTAAAACCACAATCACCCCTAAAAAAAACAAGTCCTAAATCATTACTCAACACGAGGCCCCTCATAATCTTCAAATTCAATCTGAAACCACCCTGATATTATCAGTCAACTAGTGCATTTCACTTGAATACATACAAGGGCAGAGGGTATTTCCCAAAGCAGGAAAAGAAAATTAGAAGGCTAACTTTTAAGACCCAGCTTTTGAGGATAAAACAGCCAGAAGTACTCTAGGGGCTTTAGCTACAAGCGTATAATGTGTACCCATGATTAGCCAACCACTCCTACTCCTACTGAGGCTCATTGCCAATACTCTCTTTAGGCAAGTCTTGATTTAAAGACAAAAAACTCAATATCTTTATTATTTTTAAATCCATTCCATCATCTAACCCATTTGTCTCCCGTCTATCTGCCTGCAGTCTCCAGACAAATCCGATGAACTGCGACCGTCCCCCAGTCCCCTGCCACAGGGGCTAAATGAGCTGGAAAGCTACCAGAGTGCCCTGGAGGAGGTCCTGACCTGGCTGCTCTCTGCGGAGGACGGCTTGCAAGCACAGCCACCCATCTCCTCTTTTGTCGAAGAAGTCAAAGAGCAGTTTCACACCCATGAGGTAATTCGCCGGTTTGTCTTTTAAAACTTTTGAGGAGAGCGTGTTGATGATTCTGCCAAACTCATGTGAGATTTTTCACGGCTGGTGACGGAGAAATGTAGCATTAACTTTCACATTTCAATGTACCTACTAAACTAAAAAAAAAAGATTAAAGTTTGATTAGTGTACTTGAATATCTAACTGGATTTAGTTTGAAATGTCAATGTCGAACATTAAATTTGAGCCTGTTATTTTATCAAATTGTCATAACTATACTTACAGTGAAATAACCAACGCTATCTCACGACCAATTCGTACGAGTGATTAAAAGGTGGCTAATTCGTACGAATTCATTCAACCTCACTCGTACGAATTCGTACGATTTGTCTAAACCCACGTGATGGGTAGGTTTAGGGGCGGGGTCAGGGGTAGGTCATTCGTACGAATTCATACAAATTGGGCAACTCGTAAAATATGTACAATTTAGCAAAAATCGTGCGAGTGAGGTCGTATGAATTCGTACGAATTAGCCCCCTCGTAAAATTTGTACGAATTGCCGTGAGATCGGGTTGAAATAACAAACTTTTCCAATCATTTAGTCCACTTAAACTGCACCCCTTAATTAAAATCAACTGAAAGCTCCATCCAATCAACAACTGATGTGGATAGAACCAAGTCCCCACATTACATTTTTTTGGGGGGTTATTTACCTTTTTACCATTTACCTCGGATGTCCATCAATACGAAAGATGTCCCTGCTTTCGTTACATTGCGATTTAAATGTTCTTAATGCTCCCTTTGGATTGGTTAACACAGACTGTGTTTTTGGAGGAGTTTTTGCTGTTAAAACGGCAAGACGCAGGTTGGTGGAATGGGAAAAAAGCGCAAGGTCTAGAGATGCGTTTTTAAAAGTTGAACTACTTTTAACTTCAGCTAACGCTTTTAGAATGCCGTGTCATGCGCGAGAGACGCTGCTAAAGACACGAGCGCAGCGGTTAAAGACGTCCGTCTAGCGCATTTACATTGAAAAACAATGGAAAAGTAGTGCAGTGGAATGGAAAAACACGTTCTGTGTGAACAGCCCCTTAGGATGTTGGAAGGATCATTTTGAAAGATATGGGCACATTGACATAAAAACAATGGTGGAAAACTGTTTGGACTCTGAAGGCTTCCAAATTTCCAAGTCTAATTTAAAGAAATCATAGCGGAAGTTATTGCTGCACTAGCTATAGTTGGTGGTAAATTGGTATTATTATTCAAATATTTGTGAATGTTGACACTACAATTTAGTTTGATGTCAATGTCAATGACACAAAATACTAAAGTATCACATAATAACTGTGTTTCTGCTGACCTAGTAAATAAATGGATAAAGTAGTTTTGTTGCTGCATAAAAAAAAGATTCAACTATTATTGGGAGGTGACAAAGAGAAACAAACCAATACCAAAACCGCTTGAATCCACATGTCTCAATTATGATGTCAAAGCGTATAAGTAGGACCTTTCCAGAAGGACAAGTGTACAGCTATTATGTTAGTCTACTAGTTCAGAGCAAAACATTGGAGGACCACACCCTAAAAAAGACATTAGGGACTTTAAGTAAACAGCCTCTGGTGGAACGGCAACGGCATTCTGACGTTCTATTGCGCATGCTCAACTTTAACTGCTACTTCACAACGTTCTACTGTAACCGTCTTCTACGGGAGACCAGCTGATTAGCCGTAGTCGCTACTATGTGAAAGATTAAGAAAGTTCATGTTATGTTTTATGGTATGTGGCATTGTAATTGTTTATGTATATCATTAAATGCCCAAAGCAACCCTCTCCGGCTTGTTAAAATCACTTTCTTTATTTGTATTTTGTCAAATGATTAAATTATCCCCTACGCCGTACTCTTTACTGTTGCTTAGTGATTTTTGCCTTTAACTACTGCAGTTAACCGTTTACTTCCGGCTGCCGCTGCCGTTCCATCAGCAGCTGTTGCTTAAAGTCCCTATTGTCATGCCCCAAGTCTTTTTAGCATCAGCAGAGTATAGCGATTGCCTATAGAGGTGAAGATGTTCCCGGAAAGGCTATAGCTAGCTGTATTTTATTTGATGTGATTTCATAAGCTTTAGCTGCCTTTTGGCAGCTGTGGATTCCTACATAAGCTCAGAGTCTTATGATACAACCTTTGCACAAGATTGAAGGGCATGCAGAGAAACGCAAGTCCAGACTTACCATTTACTCCTCTTATTGAGGTATTGGTTTCTTTAAACGTTAGGATTATTCAACAATTTAACATTAGTTTTGTCTAATTTAAAAAGTAAACAGTGTTTGGTATGTTACTCTAAAAACTTTATTTACTAGCTAATTTCATCTTCAACAGTTTAGATTAGATTACTGCACTAACTACTCTCTCTAAAAATTAATACATTTCTTATTACTAATTACTTTCTAAATCACATCTCAATGTCTATCTAGGGATAGACATAATTTAATTTTAACTTAAAAAATTTTTATCATTAGATGTTAAGTTTTCATTTTAAATCTATTTTTATTTTTTAATTTAGAATTGTTCTATAGTCTATACGCTATTTAATGCAATTACATCAGAAGTTACTGTAATTTAATTACAGAAAAATTGAGTCTTCCTTTACTTTTTCAAGGAAAAGTAATTAAATTACAGTTATTATTACTTAGTAATGCATTACACCCAACACTGCAAATAAATACTATTTTTGAGAATATACTGTTGTTCTTCATGCATTTTCATGTCTGCTCTAAAAACTACTTGTAAATTTCAAACTTTATTTGTCTGAAAATGAAAATCTACTGTAAGTCTATATTGTCCAAGAAATGCACTTCAGTTGACACTTCCATTGTATGTTTGTTCCATATCTGACATCTGTTCAATATAATATATATATATATATATATATATATATATATATATATATATATATAGTATTATATATATATATATAGTATTATATATATAGTATTATAGTATATATACTATATATATAATACTATATATATATAATATATAGTATTATATTATATATATATAGTATTATATATATAGTATTATAAGTATAAACTATTATTTTTAATGTTTTTTAAAGAAGCCTTTTATGCTCACCAAGGCTGCATTTATTTGATCTAAATTACAGAAAAAAAACAGTAATATTGTGAAATATTACTACAATTTGAAATAATTGTTTTCTATTATAATATACTCTATACTATTATAATATACTAACCTTTGATACTTTTTTCAGGATTCTTAGTTAAAAAAAGAACAGCATCTTAAAATTGAAATATTTTGTACCAATATACGTACACACACACTACCATTCAAAAGTTTGGGGTCAGTGATTTTCTTTTTTTAATAAAATAAATGAATACTTTTATTCAGCAAGGATGTGCTAAATTGATATAAAAAAGTGACAATTAAGACTTATAAAAGAATTTCTATTTTAATTTAATGTTCACAGGTTCAATAAAAAAAACATTTCCAACATTGAAAATAAATCAGCATATTAGAATGATTTCTGAAGGATCATGTGACACTAAAGACTGGAGTTATGGCTGTTGAAAATCCAGCTTTGCATCAGAGAAATAAACTATTTATATATTAAAGTATATTAAAATAGAAAACTATTATTTTAAATTGTAATTTTTTAAAAAATTTAGTTATTTTTACTACTTACCATTAATGCTACTTTTGGTGGTGTTTTGTGCAGTTCTTTGTAGTCAATTAGCATCCACTGTTTCAACGACGCAGTTTCAGATCGCTTCATAAATGTAATTTTCAAACGATTTATGAATGACTACAAAATTACCGCTCCACTTCACATTGTCCAATGAAATTTGAACTTCTTGTGCCCTGCATGTGCCAGATGACGTTTGGTCGGTGTATTATACATAACAAACAGGCTTCAATGAATTATGTAATATTTTATAATATGTGATATGTTGATTTTTAATTGAATTGACACACAACCTTTTATTATTGAAAAAAAAAAGTTTAAAAATTGCCGTCGTGCCATATAGGTCTACTCACTGAAAGAACCATATTTGGCTCGAGAGCATCAGTTCCCGAGCAATTTGTGGAATACGTTTTACGCAGTGCATATTCATTTTAAAACGCATAACCTTCGCTACGGTTGCGCCTGCTGTCCACACACACTACTCCGGAGTTTTCGACCTTCGAAGGGAGACTGACCTCTTCAGTCGAGTCACACGCAAGTGATGCAACCCATAGCAACGCGTTATGGCAACGACTCCTCATACTGACAGAAACGTAAAATTATACGAGTGACCTGATATTTAGACACACTATTCAATAAATATATTTGATTGACAGGGAAGCTGTGCGCAAACAGGAATATGTATTATTTTTTCAAAAATGAAAAAAAAAAGCACCCCAGAAAAAAGCGCACTTTCTCTCCAGGAATAAAAAGGGCAGGTGCTCAAGCCCCTTTTGATGTCTATGTGTACACATGCCTGCCTGTGTGAGACGTATAGAAAAAGCTTAAAATTCGGACAGGTGATTCATTTCTTCAAACTAACTTTGAACCCAAGGGGTGAAGGATACTGTCTGAAAGTTTTAAGACTAAGATATATTATCCATGAAGTTGTGGGCTGTTATTATTATCCAGATCTGCGTATGCCCCCTGTGTTTACCGTCTCTGAATAAATCAGATTTCTCCATTCATGACAGATGGTATTATGAGTGTTTACCCGTAGGTTCATATTCCAACATCTTTTAGAATGGTTGGTCTGGGAGCCAAAGGATCAAACTGTGCCTTGCGTGGGTGTGAATTGAAAAGTTATCTGGAGACATTTAATGACTGAAAGAATGGTAGGATATAGGCTAATGAGTGAAAAAACTCATTGCGAGGTGTCAAAGCAGATATGCAAAGAGTTTTTTCTAGTTGACAGTGCTAAGAGACAATGAGAAGTTACAAGTTATTAAAGCAATTTATGGCTTTGAGCACTTTTTTGTTTGTTGACAGTTCTGCTGTGAATGTTGTTGCCTGTTTGAGGCCATTTAAAAACAATAACTTGTGTTAAATCGTATTACAATTTGAAAAAGGTTTTCTATTTGAATATATTTTGAAATATAATTTATTCCTGTGATGGCAAAGCTGAATTTTCAGCATCATTGCTCCATCACATGATCCTTCATGAATGATTCTAATATGCTGATTTACTGCTCAAGAAACATTTCTTCTTATTATCAATATTGAAATTCATGGTGCTTACTAAATATTTTTGTGATACATTTTGTTTTTCAGGATTTTTTGATGAATAGAAATTTATACAAATCTTTTGTAACAATGTAAAAGTCTTTGTCACTTTTGATTAATGCATCCTTGCAAAATGTAGAAAAATTATAATTTAATATACATTATTATGTTGAATTTTACAATTTGCATATCAAAACTTGTGGCTGTAGTTTGGTTTCTTGCAAAGCTAATGGGATCATTGCCTTTTGTTTCTTTACATGTTATGCATCTTCAGTATGTGTCATCTTATTTTTCTTGCAATAAAATAATTACTTTAATTCTATACTTTGTCAATTAAAGATGGGAAATGTTTAAATGTAAATGTTTTACCATTGCACTGTTTTTGTCCAGGGCTACATGGTGGAGTTAACGTCTCATCAGGGCAGCGTGGGCCGAGTTCTGAAAGCAGGAAGTGTGTTATTGTCTGGAGGGCAGCTGACTGATGATGAAGAGAGGGAGGTGCGGGAACAGATGAATCTACTTAACTCTCGCTGGGAACATCTGCGTGTGGCCAGCATGGAGCGACAGAGCAGGTGGTCACATGTTTGCGTGATGAGCCTTTATTTAGCCAGAAATATTAACAGAGAGACTTAAACCTATGCTATTTACAAATCCTTATATAACTGAGGTTTTGGAACATTTGTAGGCTTCATGAAGTTTTGATGGGCCTGCAGCACCAGCAGCTAAAGCAGCTCTCTGATTGGCTGGACACGACCGAAACTCGGATTAAAAGAATGGGAGCACAGCCTTTAGGACCTGAACTTGATGACATAAAGCGTCAAATTGAAGAGCAAAAAGTATGTCCTGGATTTTTTTTGTGGTTAGTTTTAATACAAAAAAAAAAAAAAACAAGTAAAGATATAATTGTCCCTACAGCTCTTACAGGAAGATCTGGAGCTGGAGCAAGTGAGAGTGAACTCTCTGACTCATATGGTGGTGGTAGTAGATGAGAACAGTGGTGATGGTGCCACCGCAGCCTTGGAGGAAAAACTGCTGGTAAATGTTGTTTTATTTATATGCACAACTTAATTTCCCCAGTCTTAGGACCAATATTCTATCAAACTATCAAAAACTTTCTGTAACTGTAAATAAAGTCTGCCTGGTTGATTGGACTCAATAACTGTGGTATAAGGTTTTGTTTTACTTTGATCAGCCTTCCATAACACCCCTATGTTCCCAACACAGAACCTTGGGGAACGCTGGGCAACGATCTGCAAATGGACAGAAGAGCGTTGGATCCTCCTTCAAAAGATCCTACTGTGCTGGCAACATTTCTCTGAAGAGCAGGTAGTGAATCCTTCCAGATCGTGCTGGAAAAGCTTTTACAATGCATTTAGCTGCTCTGAAAATGCCTTTTGAATCCTGGCTGTTAAATGACTATAATGAGAGCATGTCTGGGGAAACATAAAGGCTTTGAAGACCTCTTTTCTCTTGAGAATCAGCACGATAACATCACCAGTGGTCAAAAGAAACAGGAAAACTAGCAGTGCAGAACACATCTCACAATCTCCCTTTATTCCGCTGTCGTTGTTTCATAGCTGCTGTTTGATTCTTGGCTGACTCAAAAGGAGGAGTTAGTTCAGTCTATCCAAAGAAGTGGCACAAATGACCCAAATGAAGTAGCTGCCAACCTTAGGAAGCTTGCTGTAAGTGCCCACACTCACTGAAACATTAAAGTCAACCCTATTTTGCTTGATTTTATCCATCAGAACTTGCATTTTGATTTTGTCATTATTCAATATGCTACATGAAATGAAAAAAATCACATTAAAAAAGTAAAATGGGTTTCAAATGCTTTTTCGTAAAATCCTTTTTAATCGGTTTGAAATCAGGCCTTTTTAATAATGCAACACAATTTCCAGCTAGCATTAAATGGCTGACCTCTCTCAGATTGTTGCTGTGTAGTTGTGTTTTTCTTTTTAAGTTTCTGACTTTAACACCGGAATGCATTTCATAACTTAAAGATTACCGTCGGAATTTCGTTCCTCAGATCTTAAAAGCAGACCTGGAGTTGAAGAGGCAGACCATGGACAAGCTTTGCTCCCTCGTTCAAGATCTGCTGACCAACATTAAGAGCAAAGAGGCCGCTGGGAAACTAGAGGCGAAGCTGGAAAGGTTTGCTCAGCGCTGGGACAAATTGGTACAGTCGCTTCAGCTCACCAGCACCAAGGTGGTTATGCTAATGCCATTCCATTTACTGTGTCTCATTTTTTCCGCAATACTGTTCCATCTATTTCTATTTCACTCAAAATTTGATATGGCTTCCCCTGCATGTCCCTGCAATCACTCTGAATAAATAAACCGCTCTCACTGTATTTCACCCTCTCTCTTTCATGTGCACTCAAAAATCAGAGTTCTGTACACTTACACATGCATGTCTTACAACTTTTGTCCCTCTTAGTTTTCAACAATTGTCACCACATCCCAGTCGGAGCACACGCACACAACCATGGCAACTGTCACCAAGGTGACCACGAACCAGAAAAAGATGGTGAAGCATACTAAGGAGGGCATGTCTACCCCTCCACCTCAGAAGAAGCGGATTGTCGTTGATTCAGAACTGAGGAAAAGGTGAGCCTGCAGACCTTTATTTCATCACAGGTCACTAAATGTGAAGGACCCAACGGAAATAAGAGACTTAGTGGGTTTTTGTCTTTCTTAATGACACTGATAGTTAAAAATGTTACTATCTTGATTATCACTATTTCAAGATTATATTAGGTTATACATTTTGTGTGGTTTATGCTTAAAAGACATCATGACAAGCACACTTTTATCCCGTGTTGATGGGTTTCCTATTGAAACAAAGTTGAGGTGGAACATATTGAAGGGTTTGTCCATTTTGAAAGTGCTCATAAGGATTTAATTACATCACAACTATGAACATGATTTGCTACTTGCTGTCTGCCAGTAAGAATTAGGGGGAGGGACATTTGAGTATTCGTTTGGACAGAAACACACGTGTGTGTGTGTGTGTGTGTGTGTGTGTGTGTGTGTGTGTGTGTGTGTGTGTGTGTGTGTGTGTGTGTGTGTGTGTGTGTGTGTGTGTGTGTGTGTGTGTGTGTGTGTGTGTGTGTGTGTGTGTTAAATGTCTATATCTGCTAATCTGTTAGGATATAGCTATAATAAACATTGATATTTTGAAAGTTTGATCTAATGTAATCCTTTTAGTTATAATTATATTTCATTTTATAGGAGTAGATTTTAGGTTAAAGAATTGCCAATAAAGTCAAACTTAAAAACACATCATACTGTACAAGTTTTTGTCATAAAACCATGTGTGAAGCTTGTCTACTTCTTGAAAAAAGACGGTTCACTTTTTTGCACGATACAAAAACTTAGAGTATTTATCTAAATAAGATATTGCATGAAAATCAAGTGAAATTTAGCTTTTTTTAAATTCTTTCATTCTCAAGGGAATTTATGTTGTGTTAATGCTGAAGTGAAGGCTTTTTCATCTAAATAAGCACGTTTATAGCTTGTATGAGTTCAACTCCACTTGTGAGTTAAGAAATGATGCGGAAACACAAAGCCTGCAGTGAGGGGGGAAATGCTAATCAATGCTAATCAATGCCAACAACATTCAAATGACTAGCAAACAAACAAGAATAACTAATTTGTTTTGTTGTTCTCCCATCCATTTCCCTGTAGATTTGATGTGGACTTCACTGAAATTCACAGTTTTATGACTCGGTCAGAGGCTGTTTTGCAAAATCCAGAGTTCTCAGTTTCCCGTAAGGAGGGCAGTGTGGCAGACCTCTATGAGAAAGTGCTGGTAGGTAACATTAACATGTTCTGTAGTGATTCACGTACAACAAATAAATGTGTGCTGAAAAGATATTAGACTGAAAAGTGTATTATATTACATTAGAATATTTTTTGAACTTTAATTGTTATTGTATGCTAAGTATTTTCAAAGTATGAAAAATATATATATTTAAATATAACTTTTAAAATCTATAATTGGTATATTAAAATCGTATAAATTAAGTAAAGTGTAATAGTTATATTTTAAAAGGTGTATGAAGATGCAATTATTAAAAGCAATGTTTTTTAAAATGTTTATTTGGTGTTTATTGTGATTCTTTCTGCCATTTTTGAGGCAATTGACAGGGAAAAACCAGAAAAGTTCAGGAAGTTGCAAGAAGCCACTCGTTCAGCCCAGGCTTTGGTGGATCAGCTCACTAGCGGTAAAAGGGATTATTTTCATATGCAGATTAATTCATTCGATTTTCACCCCTTGGTTTTCAATCAGTCTTGTATAATTTCAAAACTTGCCCTTGTTTTCCTGTAAAAAAACAAAACTAAACATGAATATCTCCCATTTTATTTGGAAAGCAATAATCAGCATTTTGCTGCTAATTAAAGTAATGAAAAGTAACTAATTACAAATACTTTCATTACAGTACTTGAGTAGATTCTACGATTTTTCTACTTAAGTATAATTAAATTGTGGTACTTTTACTTGAGTAGAATAAAAATAAAGTAGTCAACTTCGTTACATTTATTTTTCACCAAAAGTACAAAGTACTCTGACAAAGGTGCCGACGGAGCAACAGGGCAAGCTGACATTTGATAGACACTTTTCAAACTACAGCTGTGGAGCCCTGCGCCTCAGCCAATCACAGACAGGTCTGACTCGGGTGCAAAACCAATTAAAACTTCCAGTTCGGCTGGGAGGCGGGGACTTTAAACTGTGCTTTCATTCAATCACTGGCGCTCGTGTTTTGAATCAGTATCGCTAACGTTTCAATATTTTTGTGAATATAAGTGAGCTATGCTCATATTCTGATTTTAAATTTGAATTATGGCAACTCCTGAAATGGGTCATCCCAATGATAATACCAGAGCACTGAGCAGTTGAAGTAAATAAAAAAACTCGGCTCATAACATGGACGCAGAACTCAGTTGCATGGAGCAAGAACAATGTAAGTGTCTTAAAAACATGGACACAGTTCAATTGAATGGTAAAGCTCGCCCTCTTTAACATTGCAGTTAAACTAAATGTACGAAGCAAACTTTGTACAAAGTTGAAAAAACCTCAACAAAAGTGAAATATGATCGCATGATTTATCTGTCAATCAGATGCATGTAAAAGTGTAGTTCGTTACTATAGCAACAGTGGGCTCCCAGCACATTTTTGGTAGAACGAAAAAAAAAAAGCATTTCATATAACATGTTAAAGGTGCTCTAAGCGATGTTGGGTGACGTCACTTCTTGTTGACGTTCGAAGTATTGTCAAACAAAACGGAGGCTAACTAGACCCTCCCTCCTCCTCATCCACGCACTAACCCCCAAACCCCACCCCCAAATCCTTCTTGTCGGTTATTGGCTGGAACAGTTTGTGTTTCGTGGTGCGGGTTAGCCCAGTTTGTTTTTGTAGCCGTTTGTGGAGCCTGGGGTGTCTGCAGAGACCGTGTTTTTTTACAGTGTGTTCAGGGGACAGGCAGCTTGCTGTATGTGTAAAAAAACAAATTTGGCCTAAAAAACGCAAGACATCGCTTAGAGCACCTTTATCCATACCCGACTTTTCTTTTTTTTTTCTTTTTTTTTCACTTTTTTATTCATATTGTTGTAGGCCTACTCTCTCTCTTTTTTATTGGACCTCTCACTTAACCTTCTTTGCTTTCAATTATGAAATGATTCAAATGAAAACATTAAAATTATCTTACCTGGACTTACTTTTCAAAATACACTCCAAAATCACAATACATGTCAGTCGTGTTTGAGATTACTTCTGTGGTTTTATGTTGCTTCTTAACACAGAGTGAGAATATATTATTTTATTAAATTCTATGATACAGGCTATGGTGAATATTAGTTAGTTCACCCAAAAATGAAAATTAGCCAATGATTTACTCACCCTCAAGTCCTCCTAGGTGTAGGCCTACTTGACATCTTCTTTCAGACGAAAAAAATTTAAACCCAAAAAAGTGCATCCATTCATGATAAAAAATACTCTATACGGCTCCAGTTGGTTAATAAAGGCCTTCAGAAGTGAAGCCATGGGTTTTTGTAAGAAAAATACTAATTTTTAACTTTATAATCTAAAATAACTACCTTCCGCCAGATGACCGTACACATACTACGCAAATTGACTTGCACCACAAGAGTAACCCGTGACACATGTAGGAGTACAATAAGCTTAGATGGCTCTCGCGGTTTAAACAAATAGGGCTGTGCAACAAACTGAAGCTCGTCTTTTATTATATAGAAATCCTCCGACATTGCTCTTCAAAATTGCTAATTCGCGACCAAGGTTTTGTTTCGCTCTTACCTCTGAGCTTCCACATTCGTCATTACGCTGTGCGTCGGGTCAGGGTTTAGTCTTCCACCGCAAATCGGTGCGTACAGCCATCTGGCGAAAGCTAGTGATTATAGTTTATAAAGTTTTAAATATGAGTATTTTCCTTACACAAAGGCATGGATTTACTTCAGAAGGCCTTTATTAACCCCCTGGAGTAAAAAGTGGAGCACTTTTATCATGGATGGATGCACTTTTTTGGGCTTCAAATTTTCTCCAGCCATGCACTCCCATTATAAAGCTGGGAAGAGCCAGGACATTTTTTAATATAACTCTGATTGTATTCGTCTGAAAGAAAAATGTCATATACACCTAGGATGACTTGAGGGTGAGTAAATCATGAGCTAATTTTCCTTTTTGGGTGAACTATCCCGTTAAAGACTTGCATAATTCTTATGAAAATACCTGAGATATCTTGATGTACACAGGTATGTTATCGTTATCATGTCTTCATGTTTCATCAGACAAAATGTCTCTATTTGCATGTTATTATATCCATAAGGCATTTCCTGAAACGTCATAAGTTTAATACTTCTATGAATCTCACTTGTGGACTTTCTGCGTGAGCTATGAATCAGTATGTACCGGGCTTCCAGTATGAATGTAACAGATATGACATGAGAGTGTATCTCTATACACTATCGTTGTATCAGCTGTATAGCTATCGCTATCATTGTGATATTTTTGGGTAATTTTTCACCCAATCATTTTGGGTGAAATAGAAAAATAATATGAAAGTACTTTGTAACATAGTTACTTGAGTTGTTTTTAAGCCAACTACTTATTTACTCTTACTTGAGTCATATTATTTTTCAGTACTTGTACTCAAATAAATTATTACTTAAGTAGTAATACTTTTGCTTAGTACAATATTGTAGTACTCTTTCCACTTATGGTAATAAAATCCTGCATAATGCCAGTTTTATTAATAATAGATGCAGATGTACATCGATTGGAAATTTCTTAGCTATTTTGAAGGTCTAAAGCTTTAGGTAGCTTAATTGCCTCAGCAAATTCTGTTTCAATATGCACGAGTCTCATTTGTCCTAATGGATCTTTCTCTAAAGATGGTCAGAATTCCGAGGACATCGAGCAAGCGGCTCAGCAGTTACGCGCTCGATGGGTTGATTTCTGCGCTCTCCTAGCCGAAAGGCTGGCATGGTTGGCCTACCAGACCAAAGTCCTGGCTTTCTACAATCTCTTCCAGCAACTTGAGCAGGCTGTGGCGACCGCTGAGAACTGGCTCAAGGTCCAATCGCCGCCCGCGTGCGAGCCGGAGCCTCTGAGGATTCAGCTTGAGCGTTGCAGGGTAACCACCAGTGTCTGTCCTCGTGCATGGGGTCTTGTTCCTCTGTAGATTTGTCTTTCAATGTGTGTCTGTTCTGTGTCCATATACAGGGCACAGTCTGTCTTTTCCTGTGTCTGGCCAGGTAATGCCCTTTACCCGCTGCATGTGTTCATCTGATCTCATGCAAAAAAAGAAGGGGGAAAAAAAACCTGCAATGATGCATTCATGCAGGACATTTTTTTATAATGCCAGACAAGACAAATGACCTTCAGATTTTTTTATTGATCTTTTGAAATAAAAGAGCTTGATTTACTTGGTAAACATGCTACAACTTTCAGAACTTCCTTCACAATCCTATCAGATTTAGAAACGAGCAAAAGTTTTTCTTTACTTTTAGCAAGGTCCCTTATGTTTAGACCATTTTTGGCACAAGCAACATAACATTATAGGTGGGGAAAAAATGTATTATATGAAAAAACTCCAATCTTATGTTTTTACAAACAATTAATATATGTAATGCAAACAGTTTTTTAAAATATGGATTTTATTTAAAGGGGCCTATTTTTAATAACTTGCATTGTTATTTATTTATTTATTACGTGCATAAGAAGTTGAACGCTTAGTTATGGGTTCTTAGTTTTGCTGACAGATCCAATATAGGTTCCACTCTTGCATTACATTGTGACAGGTTCACAAAACAGTTTGAAATAATTCTGTCATTTGTCAAAAGATCAAGGGAAATCAATCTCAATCAACAATCCGTTTGTGGAATTGCCATTTTAAAGGGGACTCTGGCTGACCAGACTGGTGATTTTCAACTGCAGTTAGAGTTTGTGCAATTTTACAGTGATTATGGTACTTAAAATTGAAAAAATGAGTACAATTCCACTGTCTGATGTCTGTGGACTAATTTCAGTGGGGTAGACGTGGCCTGTTAGATTAATGAATATGATATAACAGGCAGAGAGACAAGTTGTGCGATTTAAACCTGCAGAGCTTTGATAACTTTTTTAAAAGTCTCTCTTTGTTCATTTGTTCTTACCTCTTTTATCCATGAGTATCTCTATCCTTGACAGCTTTCTATATGAACATCTTACTTGCTTCTGTCTCTTTACCAGATCCTAGTTTCTGTAATGTGTCTTTCAGAAGAGACATATCTCCCTAAAGACCTTGAGTGTCTGATGATTTGATCATTTGATGTGATTAACCAATTCGTTGTCTTACTATTCCCCAGCCCAGGTGTACTCATTTAATAACACACAATGAATAAAAGTTGAACACACACACACACACACACACACACACACACACACACACACACACACACACACACACACACACACACACACACACACACCGGGTTTCAATATTTCATGTCCATGTATCTGGAGAAAAAAAAACTGAGACTCTCATATGGCACAAGACATCGATAATGTCATTTATAAGATCAATTTATTAAATGTATTATGTTTTATTAGAGCCATTTTATTGGCAATTGGGATTTCTAAACAACATACCATAAATAAGCTGCATGTACACTTTATTAAAGGAAAGAAGGTGCAATGAAAGAGTTGTGGAGAGAGAACTCAAAGCTAAAGATGAGATTTTATGAAGTTTTGATTGAATTTGTGAAGTCTGTAAAAACATTTGCCTCACAACAAAACAATATTCTCTGCATTTGAATCAGCATAGACACTTTGAAGTTATGAGTAAAGTTATAATTTCTAAATAATCATGTTTAATCCCACTTCAGGAGACGAGGGCGGACCGCAAAAAGATGGGGCCATTTTCCTGCCAGTATTTGTGCTATTATGTGACTTAGTTTAAAATGTTTACAAGACCAGTGCTTTATTTCATTTCACAGGATGAGATCGCTCGGCTCTCCGCTCTACAACCACAAGTTGACAAGCTGCATGGACAACTTCAGGAGCTGCGGCAGAAAGAACAGACGCCGGTTCTCTTTGATGCTGACATCTCTGCCTTCCAAGAGCACTACCACCAAGTCCTCGAGGACCTGAGGGCCAGGGAACGACAGCTTGTTCTGGGTGAGGGATGTCTTGTGCTAAGCTATTTGGGTTAACGTTGAGGGAGTTTAAAAGTGGATCACTCACATACTGTACTATGACAGCACTTGTACGTAGGATTCAGACTGCAGTGTTGTGGTTTGATCACGTTAGCTTCTGAGCCGGCAGCATTTTCATAAATCTTTCAAATCAACGAGTGTCTCTACCCTATTATGCTACACAAGCGTCTGAAAGTTTCATGGTCTTGTTCTAATCTTTACATAGTCTCTGGCTGAAAGGTAAGTCGTGTCTAATGAGTTTCTACACAATCCAGAAAGATTCTTAAACTTCAGTCAGATCAAGACACCAGCATGTATCCACCGTATAACATTTTTTTTGTGTGCTGAATGTGTGGGCAAAATCCATAAGAATTATGCAGAATGGTCAAATTTAAATAACAGAGCTGAGAGTACTTCACTATTAGTACTTCACCATTGCCAGTATGTGAAAAGCTTGTAATGAAACTTAAATGCCTTAGTTTGTCTATGAATGGCTGTAGACTGATTTTTATGTGCAGAACGTTTTTGCCGGGAAAATCAAAAGGATGTTCATCTGTTCAATGACGCATGAAATTAATGTAAATACAATGTTCAGGATAATGCTGAAAGAGCTATTCTGTACTGTAATGTCAATTTGTCATGCAAAGAAAAGAGATTTTTCCGAACTATAGTCTCGCATAGTCAGATATAGACTGTAGTCTCAAATATACTTTATAATCAAACCATCCTAACGGTGGGCAATAATTTGAATTACCTCATCTGTCGACATGTTTCCGGTGACACATGATCGCTACAATCAGATGCTTTCTTAAAGGAGTAGTTCACTTTTTAAAAAACTTTTGCTGATAATTTACTCACCCCCAGGTCATCCAAGATGTCCATGTCTTTCTTTCTTTAGTCGAAAATAAATTAAGGTTTTTGATGAAAACATTCTAGGATTTTTCTCCATATAATGGACTTCATTGGGTACCAAACGGTCCAAGGTCCAAATGACAGTTTCAGTGCAGCTTCAAATTGCTTTAAACGACACCAGACGATGCATAAGGGTCTTATCTTGCGAAACGATCGGTCATTTCAAAAATAAACTCTCCTGTTCAAACTCGTTCATCAAAATGAACAAATCTTTTTTCGAGTCATTTCGTTCGTTGAATGAACGAAATGACTTGAAAAAAGATTAGTTCATTTTGATGAACGAGTTCGAACAGGAGAGTCAAGAACGTGCATCACAGAACAGAGCAAGGTGAGCATTTGTGCTTATAAAACTTTTTTATTTATTTTTGAAATGACCGATCGTTTCGCAAGATAAGACCCATATGCATCGTCTGGTGTCGTTTAAAGCAATTTGAAGCTGCCCTGAAACTGTCATTTGGACCTTTGACCGTTTGGTACCCAATGAAGTCCATTATATGGAGAAAAATTCTAGAATGTTTTCATCAAAAACCTTAATTTATTTTTGACTGAAGAAAGAAAGACATGGACATCTTGTATGGCATGGGGGTGAGTAAATTATCAGCAAAAGTTTTTTAAAAAGTGAACTACTCCTTTAAGCACTGTTTTCTCCCCGCTGTCATTTTTGTTGTGTGCTTATTTTGTTATTGAGAGGAAAGCGCGCAGCACATATTTTCATACTCATCTAAACATCTCCATCAGCAGCGTGGACGGTGTCAGGATTTTCTCTAATAATATATTGCTAGCTGAAAATGTATTTCTAACTTTTTTACTTCTAAGCGAAGAACAACGGAAAAAAAATTAGCCTAGAGTAATATCGTGACGTTGAATCACATTCAGTCTCTTGTAAGTGTGCACAAGTGTGAGCACTGAAGTCTACATATATCCCCTTTAATTATCAATTTGTTGTGAAAAACAAACATTCGGACATTCGTTGAACTTTGTAAATGATAGACATTTGATTTCTGTTGAAAACTGCAGGACATTGCTGGCAGATATTGTGTGTTTAGACTTGATTTGTCTTCTTTTCTCTTGTAATAGTCCAGTCTAGTCTTCCACCAGCACGTTATAAGGATGTTATGGCAGCGCTGCTGGCCTGGCTGCAGCAGTGTGAGAATAAACTAGCCATCCCGTCCACAGCAGTGACCGAGTACCCTGTCATGGAGCAGAGGCTCAAAGACATCATGGTTTGATCATAAGATACTTGGAAAAACATTTACAAATCTTTCAGACCACAAACCTGCAGAATTCTGCTGAATGGATTTAAATTTCTCCATTTGTGGTAAAATGATATAAAATGGGGCTGAAAGAACTACAAACATATTTAGAAAATACAAAATTGCATAAAACTTAAGACTGCCCTGTTTAATTGACATATTTACCAAAATACCACATTTCATAAGGAATGTGTGCATTTTTATTTTTATAATAACAAAAGATTATTTGCAGTTTTGTGTTAATGTTGTTGGTTTTATTTGTGAAACATTCATTGTGAATGCCTAATAATATTGGTAATATTATAACACTGAATGAGTGCCAAAATATTTTTGCAGGCAATTCAGGCATCACAGAAGGAGCATCAGGGTGACGTGGATGACCTCAATAAGATGGCCGAGCATGTGTTCCAGAAAGCACCTCCTGAGATCTATCAGAAGTACCGAACTGAGCTGGACAACGTGATGGTGCGCTGGCGGCGTGTGTCTGAGCAGCTGGAGGAGAACATCCAGAAGCTGCAGGATCACATGACCAAATTACAGCAGTTCCAGGCACGTGCTGAAACAATATGCTGATGAGGCTTTTCCCCAAATTACACTGGCTCTAGTTTCCCTGTTGCAGAAACACTTCACCTACACCACGCTGGGTGCTTTCCAAGTAGAATGCACTTGAATGCAGGCACCTGGACATGTTGGCTGTGTCTCAACACCTTGTCAGCTGCCTACTCAGAGAGCTTACTAGGTTTTGAACCACATCCTTCCGAGAAAAGTATTTTGTTTAAAGGTTGCTCTTTTTTTTATCTCAGGTGACCATTCTGGATTAGATAGAAAATAAGCTCAATCGATAGCAGTTGTATTGTAGTAATTTGTAATAATTTGTCACTTGTTGCAGTAAGGTACTTACAGTGGAAGTGAATGAGGCCACTTTTCGGAGGATTTAAAAGCATAAATGCGAAGCTTGTGATTTTAACACTTTTATTCTTTTGTTAAAACCTGTGTATTATTTTAGTTGTTTATTTTATAAATGACATCATTTAAGGCGTTGTCATGGGAACAAAGTTGTAAAATTGGTTATTCTGTAACTTTACGCAGAAAAGGTTAAGCTATTTTTTTTACACACATAGTGTTTACACCTTGTGGCTCTAATTTTTAACCACAAGTGCTTTCGGTTGAGCTTAACTTGTTTTGAAGCCTGAATATTCCTTTAATGGAGTTTGTTATATTTAATTAAAGTTGCAACTTCAACTCAGGTGTTTATCCTTAGCAAAAATAAATTCCTATAGGTTGTGTTTGATAAAAACATGCATTTTCTGATAGAGCATAATTTTATCCAATGGTAGAATGACACGAAGACTCTGCAGAAGTGGATGGCTGAGGTCGATGTTTTCCTGAATGAGGAATGGCCAGCTCTGGGAGACGCAGAGGCTTTGGAGAAACAGTTGGAACAGTGCACGGTGAGGACAGTCTTTATTTATTTAGCAATAAAAACTAAGTTTGTGTTCCCAAACTTGGAATAAAGCTCTAGAGCAGGATGTGCTAAAATAAAAGAAATGTGATCCATAAAACTCACCATTGTGTTTCACGCACATGGCCCAAAAATTAAAATTCAGAAGAGAGTGTTTTTTTTATGCAGAGGCAAAGCATAGCCTAAATGAAAGCATTGGTCTGGAATAGGAAGAACTGTTTCTCATTAAGATGAAATCTGCGAAAATATGTTGTTGGGAGACCTGCTAATATAGCAGCAGCGGTGGTTGAATAAGCCGTAAAGCCATTGGGACCCGACTCAGTAAAGACCCTGTCTTCTCTTTTCAGGCGATGGCAGGAAATGATTTTTCATATTACTAGGCGTTAGAACTGTAGCTTAAACGTGAAACTACATTTCTCAAATTTCAGTTCAGTATTTTTCTGCCCTATGGTAAGTTAGCTGTAATGATGGTGATAGCTTTGCTTCTATCTAGTAGAATTGGGTCAATGCATTGCGTGACCTGTTTTTTAGGATGGCCAAGACCATCTATTTCAAACATTCTGTTATGATTTGCCAGGCTCTGGTGAATGACATCCACACCGTCCAACCAAGTCTGAACGGGATCAATGAGGTGGGACTGGCCTTGAAGAGGGAAGCTGAGACCCCGTTTGCCATCAAAATACAGAAGATGCTTGATGAGCTCAATGCTCAGTGGGAGCTCATTTGCAAACAGGTAATTAACATGCCTCATGGTGCATTATACTAATTAATTACGAAGTGAGGTACAATTTAGTCATCTTAAAAAGCCCACGCATACCATTTTCGCACCTAGGCAATATCTAAGTGAAACTTTTTGATGTTATTAGAGCATTGCCTGCAGTTTCAGGTTCACGTTGAAGCAAAAAAATAACTGTATTGTGGTTGGTCCTCAGGCTTATGCAAAGAAATCAGCCCTGAAAGGAGGGCTGGACATGACGGTGAGTTTGAGGAAGGAGATGCAGGAAATGCAGGAGTGGATCACTCAGGCGGAGGAAGAGTACCTGGAACGAGACTTCCAGTACAAAACACCCGAGGAGCTTTTTAAGGCTGTGGAAGAGCTGAAGGTTTGTTCTTCAGTGGAAAATATCATCACTCCGAAAACATAATAAGAGTTGTCAGTAATGTCTCAAGAATGACAATCTGGTATAATAATAAAGTATAATAATCTGGAAAAGAAAACAGAGAAACAATTGTTGACATGCACTAAGAGTATAGATATAAAAAATATTCATTAAAAAATAATATGGATATCATAGCTTAGATAATATGATAAATAGATAAGCAATTGTCTCTATTCATGTCCTAGAGAAACCAATTGTTATCTCTTTTATGATATTCCTTTTCTTTGGGTTTGTCTTGAAGCACTTTCAAAAAACAAAACTTGAAACTTGAGGAAAATATATGTATTATTTTTTAGCAAAAGGTCACTCGAAAGGATATCTTTAACTGTCAGAAAGTAAATATGGACTGTTTTATATTAGATTTTCACTTTTTGCAACCCTCTTACAAGTCAAGCTATGTATACTACATATATACTGTAATATTATATAGTTTACGTGATAAATAAACTATGTTTAAAATATACACACAGCGAGCTAAATATTACATTTATGGTCAATTCATTAAAACATTTTATTTCTATGAAGTACTGAATATGAGTTGAATAAATTTTCAAAATTTCGACATTTTTAAATGTTGGATACTGTCGGACCATTGAGGTGGAACAAGCCAAAATCAACATAAGAGGGAGATAAACCGTGTTTTCCTACCTTTCATGCTGTGTTAATTTTATGTTTGATAATAGCTTATCTAACACATCTAATCTCACTAGAGAACATGGGATTTGTGCCTTTATTTCTTTTAAGAACAGTCTAGGGACTATTTGTACCCCATTCATTGAAAGCCTCAAGACACTAAAGTTTAAAGAAAAGCATGTTGCACTGAGAAGAACGTGTCGGAGAAGCTCCCGGGACAGTTGTCTATAGCTGTCAGTCTGCTATCATGATAACTGAGATATATTCATTTCCTAACAAGTGCACGGATGCATTTCACCTTCATGTGATCCTGTTGATTTGTGCTTTTTATGAAGTAAATGGGGCAAACTTCCCAAGTTCAACAGTGAACAGCAGGGATCTTTCTGTCTTGTATTCTCTCTGCTCCAGTGCCAAGCTTAGCTTAACATTGGAAACGGAGGCTTAAGAGAATGCTGATGTTCACTAACATAGGTGGAAAGATCTGAATGCTCACATAATCTCCTCTCTCCCACTCAGCGGGCTCAAGAGGAAGTCCATCAAAAGGAAACAAAGGTGAAGCTACTGACAGATAAAGTCACCAATTTCATTTCAAAGGCTCCTCCCGTGGCCCATGATGCCCTGAAGGCAGAATTGGATGTTTTGACTTCCAACTACCAGCGACTGTGCAGCCGACTCGATGGAAAATGCAAGACTTTAGAGGTGAGCTTGATATTGTGCCAGTGATGGGGTTGCACTCAGGAGCCAGATAGTGTCTGGTTCATTGGCATTTATTCATTTGGCTGATGCTTTCATCTAAAGCAACTTAAAGTCCTTTTAATGTTTACTTTGTGTGTGTGTGTGTGTGTGTGTGTGTGTTCCCTGGGAATTAATCCTGTGACTTTGATGTTGCTTGTACCAGGCTCTCTCAGTTCAAACTATTAATGTGGTTCTTCTAACATTTGATCAAATTCTCAGGACACAGGCCCAATGTGATATGTTTGATTAACCACACGCATCTCTCCATTTCTGTTGGCTGTTGTAGGAGGTGTGGGCATGCTGGTGTGAGCTGCTATCTTATTTGGAGTTGGAGAATGCTTGGATGGACCTACTGGAGAAGAAACTTGATGAAACGGAAAGCCTTCAAGGAGGTGTAGAGGAGTTAGAAGAAGCTTTGACTGTGAGTGCTTAAAATCTTTGAGATGAACTTCAGAATTCAAATGAGACTGTTTACTAAAACAGGAAGCATTTTGAAAGCCAGTTTACTATATTAAAAGAATATAGTCTTTGATCTGGTCCTCACATGAGGATATCATATCGCATGTTTGTCCTTTTTATTGCTTGACGGCCTGTGGTCACTGTGAACCGTTGTTGTTAAAAGAACTGCAAAAATAAATTTCCTTTTGTGTCACACTGGAAAATAAGAGCATATAGGTTTAGAATGACATGAAGGTGAGTAAATGATGACTCTATTTTCATTTTGGGTTCGAGTTTGACTTGGAAAGGTCACTCTGTCCCAGAGGATTGTTTCGAGGTTGTTCTTTTTTATTGAAGGAGACTGACTTAAATGCCATTTTCATTGGAGTTTCCACTTTGTCTCCAGACATTTCTCAGATAATTATTGAGATCTCTTCTAAAATTCTAGTGCAGGGTTTCCCAAATGGGGGTTTGTGAGTTGATGAAAAGCTAATGATTAATTGACTGGAAAATTGAAATAAATAAAGGGGACTGCACACTTTCAAAAAAACTGAAATCACTATATAGATTTAAATATAGATCGTTTTCATATGAGGTGCAATGTCAAACCGCAGTTCAAATTGCAATCACAATAGCTTATATCAAGTCAAGGTACCTTCATTTATAAAGCGCTTTTAACAGTATGGATTGTTTCAAAGCAGCCCCACAGTGATAATAGAAATTACCGGAACAGATTGTTTAGGCTTTACCACAGCTCTAAGTTATTGTCCAGCTAAAATGGACAACAACTCTTCATTTGCCTTATATGATAAAATGAACACTTGAATTTAAATAAGATTAAAATAAATAAATGTGACTGCACAATTAATCAAAATAAAACTGAAATCACAATATAGGTTATATATAGTTTTACATATAGTTTTCATATGAGATTAAATGTAAAATTGCAGCTCAAATTGCAATCGCAATATATGACAAAATAAACGCAATATACATTTTTAAGGCCAAGATTTTCAGCCCTATATATAAATAATTGTACAAATATATCCCAATTGGTTTGTAAAGAGACTGCAGGAGGTTTGTGAGTTGATGAAAAGCTACTAATGAATTATATCAAATGGAAAATTAAAATAAGCTGTAAAATAAAGCGGAAATTATAATATAGTTTATGTAGTTTTAGATAAATATGTATAGTTTGCATATGAGACTAAAAGTCACATCGCAGTTCAAATTTCAGTCACATTATATGACAAAATAAACACATTAAACATTATTGGCCAAGTCATGCAGCCCTGTATATTAATAATAAAAAATAAAAAGTTTAAAAAAGAATGAAATATTTTATCTCTTACTTGAATGTCATAACCATTAACAGACATCAGAGAACCCGTGAACATGCAAATGTTTGTTTAATTGTTAAAATATTAACCTAAATTATCAGGGGTTAGTAAATACAGTATAGGGGGGACTGAATATTTTACATCTAAGGGTTTGGCTAACAAAAAAGTTTGGGAAACCCTGCTATAGACATGCAGAATTACCAAGGGGTCTTTTACTCAGGAGACTGTAAAACAAAATTGAGAAGTAGGACACTTTAGCTAAACATTTAGTGATTTAGTGTTGTGTACATTTAGTGTAGCAGACACTTCTATATAAAGCTACTTGAAAAATTAGGAATGCTTCTAGAACAGACTCCATTTGGTGCCTAGGAGAATATTTGAGATATTAAGTAGATCTCATTCGTGATTTTTTTTCTCTTTCTTTCCTACGAGCTAATACATGTACTAATGGTGATAAAATAGTCATACCAAAAATTTAATCTTGCATCATCGCCATGGAAAGCATCTTTTATTGAGGTTTTATGTTGAAAACGGCATCTAAATCATTGGTATTTAAGTGGTTTCTCATTCCCTCCAGTCCTTAGACACAATGATTAGAGAGCATCCTGAATATAACCGCAACCAGATCCGTGAATCAGCCCAGACCCTTATGGATGGCAGAGTCCTCGATGAGCTCTTACACAAAAAAGTGGAGGACTACAACACACGCTGGGATGAACTAATGCAAAGGGTAGGAACTTAAAATGATTCAGTTGTTTTGCTGCAGCTGAAAACGTAAGTATATTCATTGGATGTTCTCACACTTTGATTCACTTCCGCTTTCTGATGTCAATAACAGGCTTTACAAAGGCGACAGCAGCTGGAGAAGAGCCTGCAGTGGGCCCAGGAGAACGACAAAACCCTACGCCTTATTCAGGACTCTCTGAACACCACAGACCGACATTTGACTGCTTACATAGCAGATGGCATAGATGCTGCACAGATACCTCAGGAGGCACAGGTACTCATAATGTCTAAAGTATGGGACAAATAAACATTTATTTACTTATTTATCATCTATCTATCTATCCATCTGTCTGTCCATCCATCCATCATGTAGAAAAAAAGTAAGATCTTCAGTGATCACAATAATATTATCTTATTTAACAGAAAATTCAGACTGAGTTGAATGGTCATGAGACGACTCTTGATGAAATGAAGAAAAAGGCTATTGAGGTTGACTCATCAGAGAAAGTGATTGGAGAAATTGATGCAACATACGTGAGTCACAGATCATATCATTTCAAAGTAGCTGAATTTTTGACACTTTGCTGGATCCTTCCTTCATAAATGCATTCATCAAATAATAAGTAATCAAATACCTATTAACAAATGCCAGGTTTTTTTTGTGTGTGTCTGTTCAGGATAAACTATTTCAAGTGAAAGGCAAGTTCCGGCTTTTCCAAAAGCCAGCCAACTTTGATCAGCGGTTACGGGAATGTGAGCGAGTGCTAGAGGAGGTGAAAGTAAAGCTGGGAGTGCTGAGTATTCGGAGTGTGGAGCAGGAGGTTGTACAGTCACAGTTGGAGCAGTGTATGGTGGGTAATGTTGGGTGCTTGGTGTTTTAATAGCTTTTATCATTTTTTTTATGAATATATCAATTATTAATGCATGAAATAGAGCATCCGCTCTATGTTATCCCTCTCTGTGACTGAAAGGCTTATTAATACCATTGTTTTATCCCGCATTGCCTATTGCAATGCACTTCTTGCTGGGGTTCCTAAAAACATGCTTAACAAACTGCACTATGTGCAAAATTCAGCTGCAAGGACCCTGACTGGAGTCAGGAGAAATTAGCATATTTACACCGATTTTAAAGTCTTTGCACTGGCTCCCGGTCAGGTTCCGAGTTGATTTTAAAATCCTCATGCTCATGCGCTATATACAAATAAAGTTATTATTATTATATTATCGTGGAGATTAACTGATTATTTTATACTGTATGAAATGTATTTTGTTCATTTATCTATTTAATAATAGTTTTTGTTTAGTCATAAGTTGCTGTTTAGTTTTTGTCGTGCTGCAATATCTTATTTATGGGGAGTTTTAATACATTTTCTATTTCCCCATTTAGAAGCTCTATAAGAATCTGAGTGAAGTGAAATCGGAGGTGGAGACGGTGATAAAGACGGGAAGACAGATTGTGCAGAAGCAGCAGACAGAGCAACCCAAGGAGCTGGACGACAGGCTGACAGCTCTCAAACTTGCATACAATGTTTTGGGTTCACAGGTAAGGGATGCTAAATGTAAGACATCTACAGTACCAATTTGAACACCTATGGATTGTATATTGTTGGTATTTTCCATTTTAGAATAATAGTAATGTCATCAAAACCATTACGCATTACACATCAAAACCATTACACATTATACTTAAAGTATGGGAATTATGTAAAGAATTGTATGTAATGAAATTGTTTATGTAAACATGTATGTAATTGAAAAGTATCTTTTGTAGATTAAACCGTTTGGGGTCAGTCAGATTTTTTTTTTTTTTTAAACCTAGAAAACTAGCTTTGAAATAGTATGGATAGAGTTTCCATTTTTGCTGAACGCTTGGCTGATTTCCCTTCACAATCCGCTACAACTTGAAAAAATATATATTTTTCTTCCATCAAACTTTTGACCATTTGAGTTGTCAATGATTGGTCAGATCGTCTCATTTGTCTGTGTGCAGGTAACAGAGGGAAAGCAGGAACTGGAGAAGATTTTAAAGTTATTAAGGAAGTTTAGGAAGGAGGTCAACAGTCTGACAGAATGGCTGGCCACTACAGATGAGGAACTGACGCGTCGGTCTTCGGTGGAAGGGATGCCAAGCGATTTGGATGTAGAGTTGGCTTGGGCCAAGGTGAATGAATACACAACATTGTTTACATCTAAAAGAGTTCACTACTCATTAAAGGAATAGTTCATCCAAAAAATGAAAGTTCTGTTTTCATTTTACTCCCCCTCCTTGTGCTTCCTAACCCATTAGCCTTCCTTTTCTTAGTGGAACACAAAATTTATGTAGCATACAGTAAATAAAGTGTATATGTCATGCTTGAGTGAACAATTCCTTTTAACATGGTGAAAAATGTTTAACCAAACCTAAATTGTTAGTTTATTAGCAATGCTGCTTTGTTTTTAAGAAGGTGTGTGTTTAAAAAAAAAAACATATTACTACACATTTGAAATGAAAAACTCAAAACAACCAATTAAAACATCATCTTTACCACCCAGGCGACGCAGGAAGACACTGAGCGTCATAAGCCACAGCTGAAACTAGTCAGGGAGTTGGCACAGACCCTGAAGGGTTTACTTCGTAGCCAGGAGAACCTGATTGATGACAAGGTCAGTCTGCTCAACTGCAACTGGATCGCGGTGACGTCACGGAGTGAGCAGTGGCTAAAACTCCTGCTGGTGAGCAACCATTCATAGCAACCATCTGACCCTGTTCTGAGTCATTTCATTCTAGGCAAAATATTTCTTGTGCTAAATATGCCCTGCAAGGCTAAATTCATTTCCTTTCAATTTCACATCTCCATATTGTTCTGTTAAATCCAGACGGCGATTTCTGGAGGCGGCAATAATGTTATGAAATTGTTAAGCACATTTATCTCCTGCTCTTCTTTATTACCTTCTCCACTCCTTGCTTTCCCCCATCATTTATCTCATATTTTATGCCTTTGACTACATTTTCTTCTTGTTCTACTTTGTAAATAACTCTTTAAATATCTGAGGGACAATACATCAACAGATGAGGCTTGGCCTCGAAAGTATAATGAAACGATTAAAGAAATAGTTCACCTAAAAATGAAAATTCTCTCATTGTTTTCTAACCCACACTCTCCAGCAGCATTCATCAACATTTCTCAACAAGAAAAGTGCCTTAAAGGGTTAGTTCACCCAAAAATGAAAATTCTGTCAGTATTGACTCACCCTCATGTTGTTCCAACCCCATAAGACCTTCGTCCATCTTCGGAACACAAATTAAGATATTTTTGATGAAATCTGAGAGCTGGATCACTCCTCCATAGGCTTCTTCAGGGATTGAACTTGCAGGCCCCGAAAAGTTATTAAATACATCGTTAAAATAGTCCAAGTGACTACAGTGGCTCAATCTTAAGTTTATCAAACAACGAGAATACTTTTTGTGCACATAAAAACAAAAATAACGACTTTATTTGAACTATTCATTTCCTTCTCTGTTGGCCTCGAGTCAGTTCACTAGTTTAACAGCGCAGCGCTTCTGTTGTTGTACGTCACACGCATCACACACATGACCAGCGTCGGCCAATAGTGAGCCTACGTGTTACGTAGCTCTACGCAATCATACTACGCTAACTGACTAGAGGCCCATAGAGATGGAAATTAATAGTTGAAATAAAGTCGTTATTTTTGTTTGTTTTTGCACACAGAAAGTATTCTCGTCGCTTGATAAACTTAAGATTGAGCCACTGTAGTCACTTGGACTATTTTAACGATGTCTTTAATGACTTTTCGAGGCCGGCAAGTTCAATCACTGAAGAAGCCTATGGAGGAGTTATCCAGCTCTCAGATTTAATCAAAATTATCTTAATTCGTGTTCCGAAGATGGTCTTAGGTCTTACGGGGTTGGAACAACATGAGGGTGAGTAAATACTGACAGAATTTTCATTTTTGGGTGAACTATCCCTTTAAGGTTATATCATAAACCGTCTCATTTCTTTGAATGATTTTTATTAGCTAATGCATTTTGGTGTCCATGAGCTGATTCAGTCTATTATTGATTTACTCATTATCTGTACATGAACAATTTGTTTTACCCACACTACTGAAACAGCAGTAAAAATAGTCAAGTCAAGTCACCTTCTAACCCACATGTCATTTTAAACCTGTATGAATTGCTTTCTTCCATGTAACACAAAAGGAGAAAGTCTCCAAGCATTTGAAGAGAGACTGATGTTTTCAAGCTATACTCTTAAGTCTTATGGAGACATGGATAGTTTTTGTGAGAAACGAGGATGCAAAAGCATCATAAAAGTGGTCCATGCACTGTATTTCACTATAGTTATTACTTAGAAATGTCCAGGGACAGATAGAAAGTCATACAGGTTTGGAACAACACAACAGTGAGTATATAATGACAGAGTGTTCATTTTTAGGTGAACTATTCCTTTGTAATTCAATATGAAATTTCAAAAACCTGTTCCTGAACATATTGCCTTGTGCTATCCACTGAAGCCAAATGTAATCCCAACTCTTCATCTGTAATTCAGGATTATCAGAGTCAAATGAAAACACTTGAGCAGAACATTTCTCAGATCAGCACCTGGATGGATCGTGCTGAAGAAACGCTGGACGAGATGGACAGCCAGGGCTGCATTGAGCACGTCATTAAGGTCTTCAGTAGCACATGACAGACACTCACAATGAGCTGTTGCAATTTACAACCAACTGTTCTCCATTATTGAGAACTAGAGATTGTTTTATGCAGCCATCCTTTTGCATCAAATTAAATCAACAGTTATCCATCTTTCTATGGTAGTAATGTTTTGATGGCTCATTAATTGGAAGCAATTTGCAGCAAATAAAACTCTAGATTTGGCCATTAGGGAGAACAAAACAGACAGACACAGACAGTCACAGACACAGACAGTAAATATAATTATCTTTTATGTGATACTACCAAAATATTTATATCTGTTCATTCGGTTTTTGTGCATTTTGAAGTTTTAAAAAGTGTACATGTATACATGAATTATAACTTCAATAACAAAAATAGCAAAAACAATTTATTGAACAGAAAAATGTTATTCGATTTTTTTTTCAACACTTGGAATTGATTGAATATATAGTATATGTATTCAAAATGTAGCACACATAATTGATGTGTTGTTATTTTGGGGGTTTTATTTCAGGGTTTGTGGATCGAGCTGGAGGAGATGAAGGGGAAGGTTGAAGCGGTGCAGGTTCTGGCGGAGGACCTCATAAAGAACACAGGGGAACACTGTAAAGCTCAGCTGAAACCGAAGCTAGAACAGCTCAACCAGCGCTTTGACATCGTCACAAAGAGGATTTTAATGGGACAGGTAGTCTTATGAAAAGCTGTATGTCTGATATTTGTATACATATAGAATACATAAACATAGGGCCATGCTGGATTTTAATCTGATTTCTCTCTCTTTGTTGAGCCTAAATTCATCAGTGGCATTGTCTTATTATACCACTTAGAAAATAGATTTTCTTTTCTTTCTTTTTTTTACTTTTTGTATATTGTTAATCTTTTTTTTTTCCAGGCCTCCTCTCAAGAGTTAGATGAGTTCCACAGACAGGCTAATATATGGCTCCAGGTGCTGGACGAGGAGATTAAACTAGGTGAAAGTCTAAAAGAGGACGATTTCCTAGAGGATGTGGTAAGAAAACACTCTCAGCTGTTTCTTTGGCTAAAATTAATTTCTGTCATTGGAACCGCACGAGCAGCGAAAGGCTGAAACGGCCTCCGAGCTTTCGCGCAAAGATCTCATGACAAGAAAGATTATGAGTTTCAGGGAGTGGATTTGGTTCATGAGTAACAAATGCTGGCACATTACATCATTGCATTACTTGGCTGCAAATTGTCTGATAGACGGATGTACAGATAGATACATAGATTTTGACATTTAATTTGATATCTTTTTGTGCTTGTTCTTTCACAGGGCATAGATGAGGATGCGCTAAAGGAACTTTTCTTAAAAGGAGAAAATCTCCTCAAGAGAACTCCTTCTGGGGAGAAAAAAGAGTCCGTCCGTGAGAAACACAACCTTCTTCATGACAAATATGACACTCTAAAGGTAATTATTGAGCATTGTTTACATTTACATCTTGGCATTAGGCTCGTAGCATTTCATTGAATTTAAATGTTTGTCCTTTTAAGTACAAACTTAGGAAAACTGCATCAAATATAATATAACTGGCCGTAATATAAGAGCTTTTGCATTACTGCAAAATTACAATGTCTGGTTGATTTATACATTACAAAAAATAATTTATTGTTTTACAGTAAAGCTTTCTTAAAACAAATTTACATAAATGCATTATATCATTTTATTTTACCCATTTTCTTGTTTTAAGCAAATATCTAACATATAATAAAAATATAATATTTCGTGAGGTTTATGCTTTATATTTTAGATATATATTCTGTGACAAGTGAATTCTGGATTCTATGTGATTTTATATAGGATCAGTCCTTTATTGGTCCTGAAACAACATTAATACCATGACCCAATCAGATTTTAGGGTTAGATATTTGTAATATTTCCATAATGACATACTGCACTTGTGAAATTCTTGTAAAAAATGAATAAAATAGTTGGTATTACAGATAATTGTATGGTCAGTGTAAGATTGAACTCCTGTATTATGATTCAAGCCAGAGACGAGATCGAAACTGGAATAAAAATGAGGTCACACTCTTACACTAGGTGTGACACATGGTCAAAACTTAAGGTTAAAAAAATTGGCTAGTTTCTAGGGTAGTTACAATCAATCTATGGAGGGTTTGGGCTAAGGTTGGTGTGTAAAACTTTGGTAAATCAGGTTTTGCTTTGTGGCAATCATGTGGACATACTTTATAATTGTTTTACGTATATAATAAGTCTTAATATGTTAATTCTGCGTTCATAGAATCTGAGAGCCCTGAGAAAGAAGAAGGCCCTTGCTCTTGTCCCACAGTGGTATCAGTTCTGTAAGAAAACCGATGACATGATGCAGTGGCTGGACAAAATTGAGAAGACCCTAGCAGAGCTTCCAGATCCCCCCGAGGAGCCGAGAGTGAAAGTGAGAGCCAACGTTTCTTTACTGTAAACACTTTGGGTCTTTAATTAATATTTATATTCTTATATTTTAGCTGCTTCAAAGTTCTCCTCACCAAGGATGTTTTTAAACAGTATAGAGGTCCCTTTCCTTCCATCTTAACAAGTTTAAGAATATTTTAGGACCGTACACTAAAAGAATTGGATGTTTTCCATCAGGCAGTTGGTGGTGAGATTGAACATCAACGTCCAAAGTTGGAGGACTTGCGTGGACTGGGTCGATTGCTTTCAGAGGGCGGAGCTAGCAAGCTAGTGGAGCCCCGCCTCCTCCCGGTCAATAAACGCTGGGCAGGGCTGGATGTTAAATTCAATCAAGTGCGCCACAAAAGTGTAAGTCTGCTCTTAGTGGTTAAAAAAGTCAATAGTGGGAAAAAGAAAGTAAATCTTAAAAATGCATATTTTAAATATTGAAATATTGGTGAAAATTGCCTGTGGTAAAATCACTGTAATGTGTCCTAAAGGGACATAAAGGAAAAAAATGTGAGATGAGAGGAAATATTATTTGTCAATTCTTTTGCGTTCTTTCGCAAATGTTTTTCGTTCCCCTGAGAAACTTTGGATTTGCTCTCAAAATTTTCCATTCCCCTGAGAAACTTTGCGTTTGCTCTTAAAATGTTTTGCGTTCCCAGAAGAAACTTTGTGTTTACTCAAAAAAAAACAGAGTCTTTTGAGCGAACACAGTTTTCGGAGGAACGCAAAAGTTTCTCTAAGTAACGCATTTAATTAATTAAAGCATTGAAATATATCATCTCATATTTTTTCCATTACCATGTCCCTTTAGGGGCTCCGTAATAATGGACAGTCTTTAATGAGGGATTGATTTTTTAAAAAAAAGCATTTTTTCTTAAACATACATTTTTCTTATTGCTCTTCATTGCACAATAACCTGTTTTTTCATCAGAGTAAAATAGTCTAATTGAATGAGACACATTGTTCTCCATCCTTGTATGTGCAGGAGCTGCAGTTTTTGCTGCAGTGTATCGCTGACAACGAGGCTCTGCTGAACTCTCCTGAGCGCTGGTCTGCAGCATTCATCAACGTTTCTCAACAAGAAAAGTGCCTTAAGGTTATATCATAAACCGTCTCATTTCTTTGAATGATTTTTATTAGCTAATGCATTTTCGTGTCCATGAGCTGGTTCAGTCTATTATTGATTTACTCATTATCTGTACATGAACAATTTGTTTTACCCACACCACTGAAACGGCAGTAAAAATAGCCAAGTCAAGTCACCTTCATTTATATAGCGCTTTTAACAGTACAGATTGTTTCAAAGCAGCTTTACAGTGATAATATGAAATTAATGGAACAGAGATCGTTTTGGCTTTACAGCAGCTCTAGAAAAAAGTTATTGTCCAGCTATACTTTTAACTTTTAATGCGTTCTGGCTGTTCATTTGCACGACAGCGGTGTTTGGTGGCTCGAGAACGCAAACTTTGAAATTCCAATTCCTAGGTTCCAAGGTGCAAGTTTTGAAAAATTTCAAAACGTTATCATCACGGTGTAAACTTAAAAAATGTGAATCTGTGAAAACGGTGATGGCGTGCATATGCATATTACGTGTTTAATCTATAGGTATGCACGTTTGAATATATAATTTCTTTGTCTTTCTTTACGAAGTGGCATCGCCAAATTACTTGTCTGGCTGCATGATACAGATTTTTTAGTACAGAAATAATTAATAATTAATACATAATTAATGTAAATGCTTTAATCTTTTGTGTCACATGTGATTCAGGAGGTTAAAGTAAATCTGGAGAAACTGGACAGTCCAGTGACCGAGGCTTTGGGAAGGGGAGCATCTCTTCCTGAGGAGAGTTTACTGGTCCAACTGCTCAGAGCCAACTGGGAAAACCTTAAAAAGCTCTATCACGACAGACTCACGTAAGGATGAATGAAATCACACTGTTGTAATTATAGCACAATAGCAAAATAGTGTGTGTTATTCAGTCGGTGAATTGTTCAGAAGAGTTTGTCTTTGTATAAACTTCATGCATAGACATGATTTTCTTAGGTTATTCTACATCTTTCTAAATGCACTGTACCATATTACTTGTACATCTATTAGAGAAACATGAATGTGATACTGTATGTGCATGCATAATAATATATTTTCTTTTTTGTTAACGATTTATTCATATTTTGAATCATATGTTTTCATTTTTATTTTAGTAATTTTTATGTGCTTTTGTAATTTTATTTCTATTCAGCTTTAATTTATATTTTTCAGTTTTATTTTTCTGTAATTTTAGTACCTGCAAAGTACTTAACTTATTTAATTCAACATTTTTTTACTTAAACGTATTATATTTCAGTTAGTTGAATAGATCTATATTTACATTTTTGTTTTGAATCTAATATTTATATTCTATTTCAGCTTTATTTAAAATAACGAAAACTATTTTTTATTATTTTCATTAAAAAAATAACTATTAAGTATTAATAAAGTATTTATAAAGGATTAGGTATAGAATGTGACCTACTGGTCATAAGTAGAGGAGTCATGCTAAATAAGCTGTCAAATAGTCCATATTAAGTAAAGAAACCACAAAAGAAAGATTGTTTTTATGTGCTTTATAACTAAACAATATGTGGACATTAACTTTTTACTCTAATCAATTTTGCTGTTTAAATCAGAATATTGATTTTTATTGTCAGAACGTACTCTCTCTTTACTCTCTGACTCACAATGTTTTTTTTGTCTACTTATGCTGCTGTCCAGACGCCTTGAAAAATCGAAGAAATTCAGCGAAGAGCTCAAAGCGCTTGACGATTGGCTCACATATGCTGAGAGGACGATTATGAAGTATGAACAAGACCCCATTAATAATAGAGACCACCTCAAGGTAAACATAAATTTTACTATTTTATAATTTGATTATGATAATATATACAAATTAACAAATTACATTGTATATAATACTATATTAAAGAACTAGTTCATCAAAAGATTTGCTGATTATTACTCACCCCATGGCCATCCAATATGTAAATTATTTTCTTTCCTCACTCGAAGAGAAATGAAGGGAGGAAAACTTTCCAGGACTTTTCTCCATCGAATGCAAGTTAATGGTGCCCAATGTAGACCATTTTTGACAGTACAAAATCCATATTTAGGCAGCTTCAAAGAGCTCCACACGACAATCTGTCTTTTTCAGAAGAAAATAAAAAATTATATACTTTTTAACTACAAATGCTCGCCTTGGTGCAGCTCTGGAAAGTGTGTTTGTGAGACATGCATGTTGGGTCTACGTCTACGTTGGGCACCATTCAGTTGCATTAGATGGAAAAAAAATCCTGGAATCTTCGGCTGAAGAAAGAAAGTCATATACATCTTGGATGGCCTTGGGGGGAGTTTTATTTTTGGGAGAACTATTTAGCAGAAAGTATTAACAGATTTTTAGGCAATACAGTAAGTATGTTATATTAATGTTAGATTAGTTATCATGTTAGATTAGTTTTCAGACCATCTATACTAAGACTTTCTACTTTCCCAGGAGCTCCAGGGCGAGTTTGAGAAACAGGAAGCAGCAGTGAAGGGGCTCAACGCACTTGGGACAGATCTGACTCCACAGTGCATTAAGGACGACAGGGACCACATTAAACAGCAGCTCGCCTCTATCAACTCCCGCTGGGCCAAAGTGTCCGACCAGCTTGCTGAGATCAAGAGACGGTTAGTAAAAATTCAGGACATATTGATGCAGGCAGCTTGTGAGAGAGCGGCGCACGTTTGAATATCTTAGCATAATTCAATTTGAGCAGCAAACACCTACATAATTGCCCTCTTTTGTCCTTATTTTGAAGGAATGCATTAATATGGCTGCTGTGTGTTTTAGGTCTGCCGGGGCAAAAATTGTTCTTGCCGAGTTAAATGAAGACATGGGGGAGTTTCAGTCCTGGCTGGATGCTGCAGATGCTATAGCTTCACTTCCTGTAGAAGCAGGTCACAAGGAGAAGCTCAATGCAACATTAGAAAAAGTGAAGGTAAAAATCAGTTGCTTAAAAAGGTGCAATTAGCTCACACATGGGGGAAAAACATAGCTTTTAGCTCCATATTAGAATTAAAATTCTCCCATGAGGCAAATCACCAAAAATGAGTCACAAAGAGAAGCCGATAATTAATATGTGTGTGTGAAAATGTTCAGGCCCGGGTGGTGGAACTGCCGAGCAGAAAGCAAACTCTTCATCAGATCAACAGCAAGGGCTCATCTCTCCCAGCTGATAAAGTCAAACCATTGGAGAAACATTTGAAGGTTATTAACATGCAATGGGCCAAGGTAATTCAAATCATTTCTTTCCTTCTCTACTATTGATCTTACTGGAAAATTCAATTCAACGATTTTGTGACCTTAGCATGATTAATGCAAGCATAACAGCCTAATGAGGACATTATCATTGAGTCAGATCACAGTCAGATCCATGTAATCGTAGATGTTTTCAAAAATTACCCATAATACACTAAGGTGAGTCTCTTACCCCATAACATAGTGTGTGTGTATGTATATATATATATATATATATATATATATATATATATATATATATATATATATATATATGAAATTGAATTTGTATATATACTCTGATGAGCTAAAACATTTTGACCAGTCAAACTGCACTTCTTTACTCGTACTCGTTAAAATGCTCCGATACCAACAACCGATACCACGTAGCATGTACAGTACAGTGCTTGTGACAAAGAAACACCGACAACAGAGCAAACAGAGAGCAGAATTGATATATCAGAGAAGGATGTCTATGATCTAAATGTATCGAATATGGATATGTCGGACATGTCACTAGCAGGGAAGGTAAAACGAGGCACATATTACTAACGTTAACTGACGGTAAGAGAGAGCGCGCACTTCTTTTTCTGATTACAGATTGCTCACTCAGCGCACATGTCATATGGATTAAAACTAAATCTTATATGGAAGTAAAAACTTGGAACTGTTATGTCATTTATGTATAATGAGTCGTTCCCTACATTATTAAAGAACGTTTAAAGGACAAGAAGTTTACTGTGCGCAAACATCTGAAGAAAAGCCCTGAAAGCCGCATCAGACAGCGCTTGAATACTGCATTGAATTCTCTTCCAGGTCTTCTTGCGCTTGAACCGACGAATTCACACAAAATTATGTAAAAACGCCCGTCTTTGCAAACGTAAACAGTTGAGAAATAAAATGCATGTTTAACAGTATATTTGATCCATGCATTCGGTCTTAAAGGGACAGGATCTTAATAAACCTGCTGCTGTGTTTTTCATGTTAATTAACAGCTAAGGACTCAAAGAAATCACTCACTGATCTTGACTGAATGACTTTAGTCATTTTAATTAAAATTATTCTGTTTAATTAGTACAGTGAAGACTATGAAGTGTTACACATTTGATTATTTAATTTATATTCTGTACCAGAAAAATGCTGTTGGAACTTCATGAAAACTTGTGATATTTCTTTTCTAAGCAATGAACCACAGACCCAACCGAACCAGGCCAGTAGAAAAAATCCCTAGCCCTGCTGAAGCAGCTCTGAATATGCGCTGTGCTATTAAATGAAAGATAAAATATGATTATTAACAATAGAATGAACAGTGAAAGTAACAGAGGCTAGTACAATATATTTTAACAGGCATAATTAAGCATGAAAATAACTGAAGGATATACAGTATATATATAATGAAATCAACAAATATGATTCATATTCTTTTGGTTTTCTCTACCTAATATATTAACAAATTACAAATGCAGTGAAAATACAGGTATCGGTATCAGCGAGAACCAAAAATGAAAGTATCTGTATTTTATTGTATTTTGTTTTATTTTATTTTATATAAAGATATAATGAGAATTTGGGGGCTTTTTTGGATTATAGTAATGAGAATTGGGGTCCTTATATGTCAGGATAGGAATGCAAAAAAAAAGAGGGTTAAATCCTAAAAAATATAAGGTATTTATGAAAAATTATAGTTTTTATTTTATTTATTCTGTTCTAATATTCTTTTTTTATATCCCAATATCTCTTTTGATTTTGGGGTAAAACATGACCTGGACATGTTCTAAACAGGTTTTGTAAGTGATTTATTGAAAATAACTCTTTCTCTCCTTCATAGGTATCCACTGATCTTCCTGAGAAGCAGCGACAAATCGAGGATCTCCTGAGGGATTTGTCTTTGTACCAGGGGCAGCTCTCCAAGCTCTCAATTTGGGCTTCCACTACAAAGAATCAGCTTGAGCAGTCCCCTACTGCAGTAGACCCAAAGGTAATCTCACAGATGTGAGCAAGCACATATGTCGAACATACTGACCACAGTCTTGCTGATTCAGAATATTGTTGTCTGTCTTATTTCAACTTTATGCTGTAATAGCTATGGGGGGTGTAGTGGTAAAAGTTCAGGGCTGGCAACCATAATGTTGCTGATTTGATCCCTACTAGAAGCAAGAATGTTGGTAATTCATTCATTCAGTTCAAAGTTGAAGGAAACTTTGTTCTTTTTAAAAGTCTGATGTGACCTTTTAATGACCCAAGTCTTTGGGTGATTTTGCACAGTCTCTCAAATTTGTACAAAGACAATCTTTCAGATGACATAGGCTGTGTATTTCCTAGCATCCCAGTATCTGCTTCATAGTTTTATCGGCTCCCATCAAGGCAAAGGTTTTGCTTCCCTAGACATGGAACTAATAGGTTCAGGATATCATTTGTTCTTTCAGTTACTGAACTTGTGTGAAAAAATCGGTACATATGTACTTATGTGATTTTGAATTGTTTATGGCTGGTTTGCTCTGATTCTGTTGTACTCAACTGATTATTTATTGATTATTTGCACACTGCTGCATGTTGTCACTTTATATTGTTCTCAAAACCCAATCTTTGTTTCTTGTTAATGGTGCTTGTCAAGGCAAGTGTAACTATTATTATAGCTCCTTTTCAGGGTTAAGTGTATTTCAAAACCATATTTCAGTCCAAAATCAAAAGAAAGAATATAAAGGATAAATATACATAACAAAGAAGAATATACTGTATTATAGTGCTAAGAATACACTGACTATAGCCACTGAGAAGAAAAGCTTAAAATTAAAATGTCTAGATGCTTTACTTAGAATTTATTGGTAAATGTGGCTGTTATGGTCATTGGACATTTACTGTGCAAAAATAAAAAGGTTTCATTTCTTTATTGAACATTAAAAAAAAAAATTTTGGGTGAAATGTTACCTGGACATTTATTTATTTATTTATTTAGTAATTATTATTATTATTATTTTAAATAGATATACCTAGAGCTAGATTACTCCTTTAATGAGGGTTTGTTGTGAATTTATTTTTCTTATTTTAATTTTGTGTAGATTGAGGGTGATATAAAGGAAAAGAAACCAGCAGTGGAAGCCATTTTGGCAAAGGAGAGACCTCCATGTCAACCAGAGAAGGTGTGTAATCGACCACAGTATCTTTGGATATGATCTAAGAAACACTATGACTATGATGTTAGATTACTCTGCACACTTCCCAGTAGTATCTACCATAACTGTACTGCAATGCAATATATCAGACTATATCAGTCTATCAGCTTCAAGGCATGCAACTTTATTTAATATCATTTTCCTGGATTGATGCATTCCAGGGGCAGTTTGATGGCCTCAGTGCAGATTGGACATCCATTCAAGTTCTCCTTAAAGAGTGGCGAGACAAATGTCAGCTCGCAGGTGTGATATTGTGTAATGCATGACGATTGAAGCTACAATAATATGCTATTAAAATTCATGAACATCTCATGTTATTCACGATGTGATGTTAGACATCTGAAAGTCTGATCAAAAGATCATTTTTCACTTTCCAGCCGTAACATTGACTGGTAGTGCAGCAGGAGATGAAGCCCTTGATAAATTCAATAAATCCTGGACGGAGCTTGATGATTGGCTCACTCTTTTGGATCACATGGTTCAGACTCAGAGAGTAATGGTCGGAGATCTTGACGAGATCAACGACATGACAGTGAAACTCAAGGTCAGTTTATGCCGTCATCTTGCAGCTCTTAATCCATGTCCGCAGAAAAATACTTGAACTTTTGTAACATTTTTATCTTTTCCCTAAAGTCTACATAAAATGTTAGTTAGCATCGACTGCACAGTATATGTTAATGACCTATTTTATGATTGTCTAGCCTCTTTGCATTTGAAATGAACAGCAGAACCTTATCATTTTTAGTTATTCATTCACGGAAAATAGTGAAATTGATTGTTTAATTAATGTAATGGTCAGAGGGAAGGTGATGGTATTGGAAAAATGTAATCGTTTTAAGCTATTTTATGAATATATATCAAATTTTATATTTGTATATATTAATATTCTTCAATTAAATACATTTATTAAATAATTTAATTACATTGTAACATAAATTAATAATATTATAAGTGGATATAATAAGATATAATGTGGACTAACATGAAAATATATATATATACAATATGACTGACATGAGACCAGAAGATGCCACACAACCCTGTAGTAAAGACTTCTGTGTTGTGACTATCTAACAGTCAACACTGCAAGACATGGAGCAAAGATGCCCACAGCTGAACAAACAAATCACTGCGGCGCAGAACCTGAAGAACAAAACCAATAACCCTGAGACACGGGCAACCATTACAGAGCGCAGTAAGTCAGATTTGCCTCGTCCATATCCATATCCTCTTTCAGAGATGCACTTTATTTGTGGTGATATGGGGGTGTCAACATTGTAGCAGCTTGGTCTCTGAAAAAAAGCAGAAATTAAACAATGACTGTTGCCAAGGATTGTGTCTTACCGGGCATCTCAAGGTCATATCATTATAAGACAGCACTACTGAACACGAACTACAGTATGCTGTAAGGCAAATGTGCATATAAAACAGAATCAACCAATCAATAATTTATCGCTTGATTGATTTGATTTATTAAATCGTCTTTATTTATTATGTCCATTATATGAACTAAGATTGTTTAAGCCATTTTCAGCCATTTTCCTTAGAAATTGTTTCTTTTATTTCTAGTTGAAAAATTACAGGCACATTGGGAGGATTCCCACACCAAGCTGATGGACAGAGTCCTTCAGCTGCAGAACATGTATAAGGACTCCAGTGATTGGTTGGAGGCCAGAAAAAGGGTGGAGCCCCTCATTAAGAAAGCCAATGAAAAACTAGAAAGCTGGAAGAAACGTTCGCACAGTGTTGATGATTTAAAAGGCCAAAATGCAGATGTCAAGGTAATGTAAAATAAACACAATATCTATGACTAAGAAGCTGAAATAAACTGACTCAGTGTGCTTGTATTCTCCTTGAAAAATCTTTAGATGAAAGCATGTGATTTGATTAACACAAATAAATGCCATATTATTTTATTGCAGCAACTTTCTAAGGATATACAGCAGTGGCAAGCTCACATAAATGTCACCAATGAACTGGCAAAAAAACTATTGACCCTGTATGCAGATGATGACACAAGCAAAGTTAAACAAATGACTGAGAGTATGAATCTGGCTTGGGCCAACATCAATAAGTGGTGAGCTTCTGTTTAAATCTTTAATTTTTCAGTATCACCAACCAGTGGAGTGGCATATAATACTGTTTTCATAGAAAGGAAGTATTTATGGAGTGAAAATAATGCGCTGCTTACACAGTAAAGGTACATAAAGGGTTATTTCAAATGCTTTTTAAGGTTTGATAGCTTTCAGGATAATCCTGCGGCTTGATGTTTGAAGCATTTAGCAAATTTAACAATCCAATAATAATATTTATTTAATATTGAAGTATATTAAGTTACTAATTTAACAACTTTATTTTCTGTATAACAATGAAGTCATTACCCTTTTCAGTGTAGGGGACAAGGAGGCAGATCTGGATGCTGGACTACGGCAATTGCAGCATTTCTACTTGGACCTGGAAAAATTCCTTAATTGGCTCACTGAGGCAGAAACCACAGCCAATGTCTTACAAGATGCCACATTTAAGGAGGGACTTCTGGAAAACCCTGCCACAGTGCAGCATTTATTCGGGCAATGGCAGGTATATGAGCAGTATGCATACCTTACGTAACAGCAGTTTCCCCTCCTCTTTAAAAACATGTAGTCACTCCGCTCCAGCTCCAGTCCGGGTTTTCTCTTTTTCTGCTAGCCACGCTCACTTTTGAGAGAAACCCTGCTCCACAAGTTACCAACCTGAAGTTCTTCACAAACATCTGCGCACAATATACATTACATTTTTTTAAAAGTAAGCTACTTTTTACTTGTTCACTTTTATAAAACATTCTACGCTGACGTTTTTTACATTTTTTCATTTTAATTCAAAAATTGCTAGTAAATTTCACAAATAATTACACAGAAATAGTAAACACATTGAATTAAACGTGAAATTTTGAAGTAGAAAGACTAAATAGTAGTATTTTGTTTTATTTACAACTTCAAAAACGAAATTTCAGTGTATAATGTCATCCACCTGCCACTTTTCTGCATTAAAATACAGATTTTATTTTGAGATATAGATATGGTACTCCTCCTTAGATTTAAACAGTTCTACAGTGTATTGTATGATGTGGTTTTATTTTTCAGGGGTTTTAGGACATAAACATTATAATGAGATTACTGGGGGGGGAATGAAACTCTTATTATTAGCCCTTTGGAGTTAAAGTGATATTTATCAGGAAGGCTGATGAAACTGACGGGTCCATTGTCCGGGTCGCCTGCTGCTCACTGGAATGGGAGATATGTGCGTTTGGCAACGGTGCAGAGACGCAGTTAAATATGAAGAGGCAGACAAAGACGTGGGCTATAAAGAGAAGCCTCTGTTCTCCCAGAAAACCATCTCTGACCCAGTCCTCGCTCGCAGTGCCCACTCTCGCCTCAAACAACAGGGCCAGTGTGCCTCCGCCACTGGCATTCTGCAGCTCGTTTCACGTCGCATGTAGACACATGGTCGCAGAATACATTTTCTCGCTCTCATCCTCGCAATGTCCCTTTCTCCCTGGTTTTTGCCTCGCGTCAGACACGTCCACATGGTTGGGAATTAAAGGATTGTCGCTGTCAACAATTTTCGATTCATTTGATGTCGCTCATTCTCTGGATATGTTGCACAGGAAGACATATCATGTTAAGGTTTGATCTTCACTGTCAGCTTCACAGTTGCTTTGTGACTTTGGATTTGTTTGGCTTGCATCATGACTTTGAATGAAATTACTTAGTTTATGCCTTCTCAAACTATGGGAACAAGCACTTAAAATATTGTCGGAAGACAATATGAAAATTTTTGGCTTGTTAACAGCATTGTTAGTATCTAT